>NC_092001.1:2472000-2774333 GCF_044704955.1 Pristiophorus japonicus
AGCTTGGATGATGTGGAATCTGTATGGGGCGAGCCGCGGAATACCAAAGGGCAGAAAACATTAATGGGAGTTGTGTACAGACCACCAAATAGTAGCAGTGAGGTTGGGGACAGCATCAAACAAGAGATTATGGATGCATGCAATAAACATACAGCAGTTATCAGGTGACTTTTATCTACATATCGATTGGGCTAACGAAACTAGTAGCAATACGGTGGAGGAGGATTTCCTGGAATGTATTAGGGATGGTTTTCTAGACCAATATGTCGAGGAACCAAGTAGAGGGCAGGCCATCCTAGACTGGATGATGTGTAATGAGAAAGGCTAATTAGCAATCTTGTTGTGCAAGGCCCCTTGGGGAAGAGTGACCATAATATGGTAGAATTCTTCATTAAGATGGAGAGAGATACAATTAATTCAGAGACGAGGGTCCTGAATTTAAGGAATTTAGACTGGCAGATGATACTAAAAGGGTTGACGGTTGATAGGCAATGGCAAACATTTAATGATCACATGGCTGAACTTCAACAATTGTACATCCCTGTCTGGAGTAAAAATAAAACGGGGAAGGTGGCTCAACCGTGGCTAACAAGGTAAATTAGGGATAGTGTTAAATCCAAGGAAGAGGCATATAAATTGGCCAGAAAATGCAGCAATTCTGAGCACTGGGAGAAATTTAGAATTCAGCAGAGGACAAAAGGTTTAATTAGGTGGGGGAAAATGAGAGGAAGCTGGCCGGGAACATAAAAACTGACTGCAAAAGCTTCTATACATATGTGAAAAGGAAAGGATTAGTGAAGACAAACGTAGGTCCCTTGCAGTCACATTCAGGTGAATGTATAACGGGGAACAAAGAAATGGAAGACCAGTTGAACAAATACTTTGGTTCTGTCTTCACGAAGGAAGACACAAATAACCTTCCGGAAGTACAATGGGACCGAGGGTCTAGTGAGGAGGCACTGAAGGATATCCTTATTAGGCGGGAAATTGCGTTCGGGAAGTTGATGGGATTGAAGGCCGGTAAATCCCCGGGGCCTGATAGTCTGCATCCCAGAGGACTTAAGGAAGTGGCCATAGAAATAGTGGATGCATTGGGTATCATTTTCCAACAGTCTATCGACTCTGGATCATTTCCTATGTGCTGGAGGGTAGCGAATGTAAAACCACTTTTATAAAATGGAGGGAGAGAGAAAACGGGTAATTATAGACCAGTTATGCTGACATCAGTAGTGAGGAAAATGTTGGAATCAATTATTAAAGATGAAATAACAGTGCATTTGGAAAGCAGTGACAGGAGCGGTCCAAATCAACATGGATTTATGAAAGAGAAATCATGCTTGACAAATCTTTTAGAATTTATTGAGGATGTAACGAGTAGAGTGGACAAGGGAGAACCAGTGGATATGGTGTATTTGGACTTTCAAAAGGCTTTTGACAAGGTCCCACACAAGAGATTGGTGTGCAAAATTAAAGCACATGGTATTGGTGGTTATGCACTGACGTGGATAGAGAACTGGTTGGCATACAGGAAGCCGAGAGTCGGGATAAACGGGTCCTTTTCAGAATGCCAGGCAGTGACTAGTGGTGTGCCGCAGGGCTCAGTGCTGGGATCCCAGCTATTTACAATATACATTAATAATTTGGATGAAGGAATAAGAACATAAGAACATAAGAACATGGAACTGGAGTAGACCATCTAGACCCTAGAGCCTGCTCCGCCATTCAACAAGATCATGGCTGATCTGGCCGTGGACTCAGCTCCACTTACCCGCCTGCTCCCCATAACCCTTAATTCCCTTATTGGTTAAAAATCTATCTATCTGTGACGTGAATACATTCAATGAGCTAGCCTCAACTGCTTCCCTGGGCAGAGAATTACCACAGATTCACAACCCTCTGGGAGAAGAAATTCCTTCTCAACTCGGTTTTAAATTGGCTCTCCCGTATTTTGAGGCTGTGCCCCCTAGTTCTAGTCTCCCCGACGAGCAGAAACAACCTCTCTGCCTCTATCTTGTCTATCCCTTTCATTATTTTAAATGATTCCTTGAGATCACCCCTCATCCTTCTGAACATCAATGAGTCTACTCAATCTATCATCATAAGGTAACCCCCTCATCTCCGGAATCAGCCGAATGAATCGTCTCTGTACCCACTCCAAAGTTAGTATATCCTTCCTTTAGTAAGGTGACCAAAACTGCATGCTGTACTCCAGGTGCGGCCTCACCAATAGCCTGTGCAGTTGCCGCAGGACCTCCCTGCTTTTGTACTCCATCCCTCTCGCAATGAAGGCCAACATTCCATTCGCCTTCCTGATTACCTGAGGCACCAGCAAATTAACTTTTTGGGTTTCAAGCACAAGGACCCCCAGCACCCATGCACCGCAGCACGTTGTAATTTCTCCACATACAAATAATATTCCCTTTTACTGTTTTTTTTTCCAAGGTGGATGACCTCACATTTTCCGACATTGTATTCCATCTGCCAAACCTTAGCCCATTCGCTTAACCTATCTAAATCTCTTTGCAGCCTTTCTGTTTCCTCTACACAACGCGCTTTCCCACTAATCTTAGTGTCATCTGCAAATTTTGTTACACTACACTCTGTCCCCTCTTCCAGGTCATCTATGTATATTGTAAACAGTTGTGGTCCCAGTACCGTTCCCTGTGGCACACCACTAACCACTGATTTCCAACCCGAAAAGGACCCATTTATCCCGACTCTGCTTTCTGTTAGCCAGCCAATTTTCTATCCATGCTAATACATTTCCTCTGACTCCGCGTACCTTTATCTTCTGCAGTAACCTTTTGTGTGGTACCTTATCAAATGCCTTTTGGAAATCTAAATATACCACATCCTTCAGTACGCCTCTATCCACCATGCTCGTGATATCCTCAAAGATTTCCAGTAAATTAGTTAAACATGATTTCCCCTTCATGAATCCATGCTGCTTCTGCTTGATTGCACTATTCGTATCTAGATGTCCCGCTATTTCTTCCTTAATGATAGCTTCAAGCATTTTCTCCACTCCAGATGTTAAACTAACCGGCCTATTGTTACCCGCCTTTTGTCTGCCCCCTTTTTTAAGCAGAGGTGTTACATTAGCTGCTTTCCAATTCTCTGGTCCCTCCCCAGAGTGCAGAGCATTTTTGTAGATTATAACGAATGCATCTGCTATAACTTCCGCCATCTCTTTTAATACCCTGGGATGCATTTCATCAGGAACAGGGGACTTGTCTACCTTGAGTCCCATTATCCTGTCCAGCACTACCCCACCAGTGCTAGTGATTATCTCAAATGAGTATAATATTTCCAAGTTTTCAGATGACATTAAACTGGATGGCGGTTTGAGTTGTGAGGAGGATGCTAAGAAGCTGAAGGGTTACTTGGATAAATTAGCTGAGTGGGCAAATGCTTGGCAGATGCAGTATAATGTGGATAAATGTGAGGTTATCCACTTTGGGGTAAAAACACGAAGGCAGAATATTATCTGAATGGCGGCAGATTAGGAAAAAGGGAGGTGCAACGAGACCTGGGTGTCATGGTACATCACTCATTGAAAGTTGGCATGCAGGTACAGCAGGCGGTGAAGAATTAAAATGGTATGTTGGCCTTCATAGCTCGGGCTTTTGAGGATAGGAGCAGGGAGCTCTTACTGCAGTTGTACAGGGCCTTGGTCTGGCCTCATCTAGAATATTGTGTTCAGTTTTGGTCTCTTAACCTGAGGAAGGACGTTCTTGCTATTGAGGGAGTGCAGCGAAGGTTCACCAGATTGATTCCCGGGATGGCAGGATTGACACATAAGGAGAGACTGGATCAACTGGACCTTTATACACTGAAGTTTGGAAGGATGAAAGGGGATCTCATAGAAACGTCTAAGATTCTGACGGGACTGGACAGGTTAGATGCAGGAAGAATGTTCCCGATGTTGGGGAAGTCCAGAACCAGAAGACACAATCTAAGGATAAGGGGTAAGCCATTTAGGATTGAGATGAGGAGAAACTTTTTCATTCAGAGTTGTTAACCTGTGGAATTCCCGACCGCAGAGAGTTGTTGATGCCAGTTCATTGGATATATTCAAGGGGGAGTTAGAGACGGCCCTTATAGCGAAATGCATGAAGGGGTATGGAGAGAAAGCAGGAAAGGGGTATTGAGGTGAATGATCAGCCATGATCTTATGGTGGTGCAGGCTCGAAGGGCCGAATGGCCTACTCCTGCACCTGTTTTCTATGTTTCTATGTGCAGAAGGATCTGGGGGTTCTTGTAAATGAAACTCAACAAGTTAGCATGCAAGTACAGCAAATAATCAGGAAGGCAAATGGAATACTGGCCTTTATTGCAAGGGGGGTGGAGTATAAAAGTAGGGAAGTCCTGCTGCAACTGTGCAGGGCGTTGGTAAGACCACACCTGGAGTACTGCATACAGTTTTGGTCTGGACTTGTCTCTATTCCCATGCCGAGGGAATTGCTGCACCAGATGGGAGGGGCAACATTTGGGAACACGATTTCCCCACTAATTCCAATTCCCCTTCTGTCTGGTGGATAATGGATGGGCCACTGTGTGTAATGTGCAAGTCAGTAAGAATTTTCAGCCAACTCTTTCTAATTGGACATTATATTCAGCAGAATCTTTCACACACTATTGCAGATTTTGTACGAAAGATCAATTTAGGATTAAAGTAAAAGTTCATAATTTTATTGCAAACTAACTTTCTATTGAGAGTTGCTGAATTAACTGGGAAAGATAAAACACAGCGTTGCTTAAATGGACACTGCAGCCCCGAGAACACAATCAGCAATATATCCACAATATTAAAGTCCAGCCCAGTTATAGGGTTATTAACATCAGCAGAATAAAACCCCAACTGTCAGAATGAACATGGTTCAGTCGGGATGTGATTAACAGCAGTAATAACAGCAGATTCCAACCCCTGCAGTCACTTGTGAACTCGTTGGTGTGTCAGCAGGGTGGATGACTGAGTAAATCCCTTCCCACACTCAGAGCAGGTGAATGGCCTCTCCCCAGTGTGAACTCGCTGGTGATTTACAAGGTCATGTGACACATTGAATCCTTTCCCACACTCAGGGCAGGTGAATGGCCTCTCCCCAGTGTGAACTCGCTGGTGTGTCAGCAGGTCGGATGACTGAGTAAATCCCTTCCCACACTGAGAGCACGTGAATGGCCTCTCCCCAGTGTGAACTCTCTGGTGTTTCAGCAGGTCAGATGACTGAGTGAATCCGTTTCCACACTCAGTGCAGATGAATGGCCTCTCCCCAGTGTGAACTCGCTGGTGTTTCAGCAGGTTGGATGAAGAAGTGAAACCCTTCCCACACTCAGAGCAGGTGAACGGCCTCTCCCCAGTGTGAACTCGCTGGTGATTTACAAGGTCGTGTGACACATTGAATCCCTTCCCACACACGGAGCAGGTGAATGGCCGCCCCCCAGTGTGAACTCGCTGGTATTTCAGCAGAGTGGATGACTGAGTAAATCCCTTCCCACACGCTGAGCACGTGAATGGCATCTCCCCAGTGTGAACTCGCTGGTGTTTCAGCAGGTCAGATGACTGAGTGAATCCGTTTCCACACTCAGTGCAGATGAATGGCCTCTCCCCAGTGTGAACTCGCTGGTGTTTCAGCAGGTTGGATGAACAAGTGAATCCCTTCCCACATTCAAGGCAGGTGAATGGCCTCTCCCCAGTGTGAACTCGCTGGTGTATCAGCAGGCTGGATGAAGTAGTGAATCCTTTCCCACACTCGGAGCAGGTGAACGGCCTCTCCCCAGTGTGAACTCGCTGGTGTGTCATCAGGTCAGATGACTGAGTGAATCCCTTCCCACACTCGGAGCAGGTGAATGGCCTCTCCCCAGTGTGTGTGTCTCGGTGTTTTTCCAGTCACACTGATGTTTGAAATCTTTTCCCACAAACAGAACAGACAAACATTTCTCCTTCAACTTTCAAAGACCGATGATATTCAGGTCCTGATGAATCGACTGACTCCGTCAGATCTTGACATGATGTTTGGTTTGCGTTTCCTGTCTTAAAATCTCCCCTTCTAATATTCTGTAAAAGGAAATAATAAAACTCATCGCTGTCAGTGTAAGACAGAGATTCAGGATAGACACATCTAGTTCCCATGGAACATTATTTCCTTTCTTGTTCTTCCAAAGCTGTAAATCCCTGTCCCACACATTGTCCCTTCTGCTGTGCTGAAATCCAAACAATCGCACATTTCTACACTGTTTCTCCTCCATTCCCAGTTTTCACCACCAATTCTGGCTGGGTTCATGTCTACACTCTCTGGTTCCCCTCCCTCCCCACCCCTGAAGGTGCTGAGTGTGGCTGCACTAGGTTCCACATTCTCTAGTTTCCCTTCCTCTCTTCCCCTAAAAGTGCTGACTCTGGCTTTGAGGAACAGGGTGGATGAAGGGGACCAGTGGATGTGGTGTATTTGGACTTCCAGAAGGTATTTGACTGCACAAGATAAAAGTTCATGGGGTTGGGGGTAATATTTTCGCATGGATAGAGAATTGGCTAACTAACAGAAAACAGAGAGTCAGGATAAATTCTCGGGTTGGCAATCAGTAACTAGTGGTGTGCCGCAGGAATCAGTGTTGGGACCCCAACTATTCACAATTTATATTAACGACTTGGATGAAGGGACCGAGTGTAATGTAGCTAAGGTGGGAGGAAAAGCAATGTGTGAGGAGGACACAAAAAACCTGCAAAACGACATAGATAGGCTCAGTGAGTGGGCAAAAATTTGACAGATGGAGTATAATGTTGGAACTTCGGCAGAAAAAATGTGAAGAGCAAGTTATTATTTAAATGGAGAAAAATTTGCTGTACAACGGGACCTGGGGGGTCCTGCTGCATGAAACACAAAAGGTTCGTATGCAGGTACAGCAAGTGAACAGGAAGGCCAATGGTATCTTGGCCTTTAGTGCAAAGGGGATGGAGTATAAAAGCAGGGAAGTCTTACTACAGTTATACAGGGTATTGGTGAGGCCACACCAAGAATACTACGTACAGTTTTGGTTTCCATATCTAAGAAAGGATATACTTGCTTTGGAGGCAATTCAGAGAAGGTTCACGAGGTTGATTCCAGAGATGAGGGGGTTGACCTATGAGGAAAGGTTGAGTGGTTTGGGCTTCTGCTCATTGGAATTCAGACGAATGTGAGGTGATCTTATCGAAACGTGTAAGATTATGAGAGAGCTTGACAAGGTGGATGCAGAGAGGATGTTTCCACTGATAGGGGAAACTAGAACAAGGGGCATAATATTAGAATAAGGGGCCGCACATTTAAAACTGAGATAAGGAGGAATGTCTTCCCTCAAAGGGTGGTAAATCTGTGCCATTTGCTGCCTCAGAGAGCTGTGGAAGCTGCCTCCCTCTCCTCTCCTGATGGTGCTGACTCTGGCTGGGTTCAGTTCTACACTCACTGGTTCCCCTCCCTCTTCTCCCCTGAAGGTGCTGACTCTGGCTGGGTTCAGTTCTACACTCACTGGTTCCCCTCCCTCTCCTCCACTGAAGGTGCTGACTCTGACTGGGTACAGTTCTACACTCACTGGTTCCCCTCGCTCTCCTCCCCTGATGGTGCTGACTCTGGCTGGGTTCATATCGACACTCACTGGTTCCCCTCCCTCTCCTCCACTGAAGGTGCTGACTCTGACTGGTACAGTTGTACACTCACTGGTTCCCTTCCCTCTCCTCCCCTGACAGTGCTGACTCTGGCTGAGTTCAGTTCTCCACTCACTGGTTCCCCTCCCTCCCTGATGGTGCTGACTCTGGCTGGGTTTAATTCTACAATCACTGGTTTCCTCCGCCTCATCTCCTCTGAAGTGCTGGCTATCTTCGATCTGGTCCTGTGTAATGAGTTGGATTAATAATCAATCTCCGAATAAAGGACCCCCTTGGAATGATCATAGCATGGTTGAATTTCAAATTCAAATGGAGGGCGAGAAAATTGGATCTCAAACCAGCGTTCTATGCTTAAACGATGGAGATTACAAAGATATGAGGGAAGATTTGGCTAAAGTGGACTGGGAAAATACATCAAAATGTAGGACAGTTGATGAACAGTGGCGTCCATTTAAGGAAATATTTCGCAACTCTCAAGAAAAATATATTGCAGTGAGGAGGAAAATGTGTAAAAGAAAAGATATCCATCCGTGGCTAACTAAAGAAATAAAGGGCATACAAAGTGGCCAAGACTGTTGGGAGGACAGAAGATTGGGAAGCTTTTAAAAGCCAGCAAAGAATGACTAAAAAAATGATTAAGAAAGGGAAGATAGACTATGAAAGTAAACTAGCACGAAATATAAAAACAAATAGCAAGAGTTTCTACAGGTATATAAAAAGTAAAAGAGTGGCTAAAGTAAATGTTGGTCCCTTAGAGGACGAAACCAGGGAATCAGTGATGGGGAACATGCAGATGGCAGAAAATCTGAAAATATATTTTGTATCAGTCTTTATGGTTGAGGACACCGAAAATATCCCAACAGTGGATAGTCAATGGGCTATAGCGGAGGAAGGAACTTACCACAATCACAAAGGAGGTGGTATTCGGAATAAAGGCGGACAAGTCCCCTGGACCTGATGCCTTACATCCTAGAATCTTAAGAGAAGTGGCTGCAGAGATAGTAGATGCACTGTTTGTAATCTACCAACGTTCCCTGGATTCTGCGGCGCTCCCAGCTGATTGGAAAACTGCAAATGTAATGCCCCTATTTAAAAAAGGAGGCAGACAAAAAGCAGGAAACTATAGACCATTCGTCTAACATCTGTGGTTGGGAAAATCCTTGAGTCCAATATTAAGGAAGCAGTAGCGGATCATTTGGAAAAGCATGGTTCGATCAAGCAGAGTCAGCATGGTTTTATGAAAGGGAAATCATGTTTGACAAATTTGCTGGAGTTCTTTGAAGATATAACAAGCAGGGTCGATAAGGGGCAACCAGTGAATGTGGTGTATTTGGATTTCTAAAAGGCATTCGATAAGGCGCCACATGAGAGGTTAGTGCACAAGATAAAAGCTCACAGGGTTGAGGGTAATATATTAGCATGGATAGAAGATTGGCTAACTAACAGAAAACAGAGTCGGGATAAATGGATCATTTTCCGGTTGGCAAACTGAATAGTGGGATGCCGCCGGGATCGGTGCTGGGTACCCAACTATTTACATTCTATATTAATGACTTGGATGAAGGGACCGAGTGTTATGTAGCCAAGTTTGCTGACTACACAAATATGGGTGGCAAAGCAAATCTGCAAAGGGATATAGACAGGCTAAGTGAGTGGGCAAAACCTGGCAGATGCAGTATAATGTGGGGAAATGTGAGGTTACTCAATTTGGCAGAAATAATAGAAAAGCAAATTATAATTTAAATCGAGAAATATTGTAAAGTGCCTGCAGTACAGAGGGACCTGGCGGTCCTTTTGCATGAAACACAAAAAGTTAGTGTGCAGGTACAGCAAGTAATCAGGAAAGCAAATGGAATGTTGGCCTTTATTGCAAAGGGGATAGAGTAGAAACATAGAAAATAGGTGCAGGATTAGGCCATTCGGCCCTTCGAGCCTGCACCGCCATTCAATGAGTTCATGGCTGAACATGCAAGTTCAGTAGCCCAGTCCTGCTTTCTCACCATACCACTTGATCCCCCTAGTAGTAAGGACTACATCTAACTCCTTTTTGAATATATTTAGTGAAATGGTCTCAACAACTTTCTGTGGAAGAGAATTCCACAGGTTCACCAATCTCTGGGTGAAGAAGTTTCTCCTCATCTCAGTCCTAAATTGCTAACCCTTATCCTTAGACTGTCACCCCTGGTTCTGGACTTCCCCAACATTGGGAACATTCTTCCTGCATCTAACCTGTCTAAACCCATCAGAATTTTAAACGTTTCTATGAGATCCCCTCTCATTCTTCTGAAATCCAATGAATACAAGCCCAGTTGATCCAGTCTTTCCTGATATGTCAGTCCCGCCATCCCTGGTATCAGTCTGGTGAACCTTCGCTGCACTCCGTCAATAGCAAGAATGTCCTTCCTCAAGTTAGGAAACCAACACTGTACACAATACTTCAGCTGTGGCCTCAGCAAGGCGCAGTACAACTGCAGCAACATCTCCCTGCCCCTGTACTCAAATCCACTCACTATGAAGGCCAACATGCCATTTGCTTTCTTAACTGCCTGATGGACCTGCATGTCAACCTTCAATGACTGATGTACCATGACACCCAGTTCTCGTTGCACCTCCCCTTTTCCTAATCTGTCACCATTCAGATAATAGTCTACCTCTCTGTTTTTACCACCAGTGTGGATAACCTCACAGTATAAAAGCAGATAAGTCCTGCTACAAATGAACAGGTATTTGGTGTTGCCACACCTGGAGTACTGCGTACAGTTTTGGTCTCTGCATTTAAGAAAGGATATACTTGCATTAGAGGCGGGTCAGAGAAGGTCACTGGGTTGATTCCGGAGATGAGGGGGTTGACTTATGAGGATAGGTTGAGTTGGTTGGGCCTTTACACATTAGCGTTCAGAAGAATGAGGGGTGATCTTATTGAAACTTATAAGATTATGAGGTGGCTCGACAAGGTGGATGTAGAGAGGACATTTCCACTCATCAGGGAACCTAAAACTAGGGGACATAGTCTCAGAATAAGGGGCCACCCATTTAAAACTGAGATGAGGAGAAATTTATTCTCTGAGGGTTGGAAATCCATGGAACTCTCTGCCCCAAAGAGCTGTGGAAGTTGGGTCATTGAATATATTTAACGTGAAGATAGACACATTTTTGAGCGATAAGGGAGTAAAGGGTTATGGGGTGCGGACAGGGAAGTGGAGCCGAGTCCATGATCGGATCAGCCATGACCTTATTGAAGGGGGAGCAGGCTCGAGGGGCCAAATGGCCTAATGCTGCTCCTATTTTTTATGGTCTAACCTGTTTCCCCTCCACTCCCAGTTTTCACCACCGATTCTGGCTGCGTTCAGTTCGATACTTACTGGTTCCCCTCCCTCTCCTACCCTGAATGTGCTGACATTGGCTGGGATCAGTTCTAAACTCACTGTTTCTCCTCTCTCCCATCAATATGCTGACTGTGGCTCGGATCAGTTCCACACTCGCTGGTTCCCCTCTCCTCGCCTGAAGACGCTGACTCTGTCTGGGTTCAGTTCCACAGTCACTGGTATCCCCTCCCCTGAAGGTGTTGACTCTCAGTTCTCTTTATTCACTTCTTCCCTGCACAAAGATGGCCACGCATGCGCTGTGCTACTCACGGAATCAAGATAGCGGAGCACTGAATCTGCCTTCCTACACCAAGATGGCCGCCGTTAGCCTGGGCCTCTCACCGGTAGAAATCCCAGAAGCTGCGACCACCGATATTCCGGTAAACATTCCGGGCTTGCGGCAGGCACCGGTTGTTTATGAAGCCTCCCCTGCTCCCCGCTGGACAATTACTCCGCTCCTTACCGCTGAAAAAGACACTTCTATAGAGCCTGTCCAAAACGTGTCTCCTCCTCCAAAGCCAGGCAGGGCCCGCGCCTGCGCATTGAGCTCCTGTAGTCTGGCTGCGACACATTCTCCCCCGCGGGGCATGCTGGGTAGATAAGACCATGAGACATTGGACCATGAGACATTGGAGCAGCTCCCCGAGGCTACTCCCCATTCAATAAGATCATGGCTGATCTGATCATTGACTCAGCTCCACTTTCCTGCCTGCTTCCCAGAGTCCTTTACTCCCTTATCGCTCAAAAATCTGTCTATCTCCGCGTTAAATATATTCAATGACCCAGCTTCCACAGCTCTTTGTGGCAGAGAATTCCATGGATTTCCAACTCTCTGAGAGAAGAAATTCCTCCTCAGCTCAGTTTTAAATGGGATGAGGAGAAAGGCTGCATTTGTAAATAGAACAGGATTTACTGTGATTGCATTGGGCACTGAACCATATTCATTCTGGGAGCATTTTTTTGTTTCTGATAATCTTAATAACCCCTATACCTGAGCTGGAAATTAATACCCTGTATAAAAGTTGAATAAATTATCTTTGTTTCAAACACAGCGTGTGGAATATTTGATTCCTCCATGATGAGAGGAAACCAATCGGTGTTCCATTTTAGGGCTTTTTCTGAAACTAACTTTTATCACTTCTCACCTAGTTCACCTTCTATCATAACAAACCCCAAACTTGTTCCGTTTGAGTACATGAGTTGTGGTTGTAGTAGACTTAACTGCAGTGTCTCACTTTAAACACAGCTGAAATCCTTTGAATCACCCCGTTATTGAACTGTCTTGCATAAGATTTGAAATCCGTTACTTTCTGTGTCAATTAACCCAGTTTTGGAACCGATTGAATTTAAAAAACTCATCCACACATTTTACATGTGATAGCCTGTGAAATATTCTAATATTTGTAATTGTCTTTTCCAAAAACTCCTTTCCCAAGCCACTGACTCCATCCCTCGCCCCAACTTCTTTCTGAGGCTGAACCAGACTGTTCACAGCCTTGGTGTCATACTTAACCCTGAAATAACTTTTTGACCACATATCCACAACATAACTAAGATTGCCTATTTCCACTTCTGTAACATCGCCCGTTCTCGCCCCTGCCTCAACTCATCCACTGTGAAGCCCTGATCCATGCCTTTGTTACTTCTGGTCTTGACTATTCCAATGCACTTCTCCCACATTCTACCCTACATAAACTGGAGTTGATCGAAAACTCGGCTACCCATGTCCTAACAAGTCCAGCTCACCCATCACCCCTGTGCTCGCTGACCGACATTGGCTTCTGGTGAAGCAACGCCTTGATTTCAAAATTCGAATACTTATTTTCAACTCCCTCCATGGCCTCGCCCCTCCCTAGCTCTGTAAACTCCTCCTGCCCACATCTGCTCCACCCACATCCCGCCCATGAGATATCTGTCTTCCTGAGCATCCCTAATTCTAATTGTTCAAACATTGGTGTTTTTTTTTGCTGTACCTTCTGTTGCCCAGGCCCCAAGTTCTGGAATGCCCAGCTTAAACCTTCCTGTCCAACCTGTGCTAAACGTGCCCTGGCAGATTTTGAATGGATAGTGTAGAGCAAATTTTTCTCTGTATCTAGTGGACAGAGTCTCAGAAAAAGGGGCCGCCAATTTAAAAATGAGATGAGGAGGAATTTATTTCCTCAGATGGTTGTAAATCTGTGAATTTCCTACCCCAAAGAGCTGTGGAGGCTGGGTGATTGAATATATTTAAGGCCGTGATAGACAGATTTTTGAGTGATAAGTGAGTAAAGGGTTCTGGCGAGCGGGCAGGAAAGTGGAACTGACTCGGATCAAACAAGCCATGATTTTATTGAATGGGGAGCAGGCTCGGGGTCCGGGTGGCCCAGTCCCGCTCCTATTTCTCATGGTCACCACCCCCCCGCGGAGCCTGTTTTTTTTCCTTGTTTCTAATGGACACTGATCATTATCCCACCATTCACACCCTATCCTGACTAATGTTGTTCTAACTCCTGCCAGTACCATTTGAATTCGGCCCATCCTCCCTGTTGTCTCTCTAATCTATCCTGCCTTCCCCCCTATCAGAGACCTTCCCTGTTGTCCTTTCTCTCCCTCCCAGTGCTCCTTCAGGATCTGTTCTTTCCCAGCACTCTCCAGTTGTGACGGCGGGCCGCGGCCCCGCCCCCCTCTGACGCTGCCCACAGATGCTGCCTGAGCCGCGGACACTTCCGGCATCTTCTGTTTGTGTCGCAAGAGACACTTTCCCTTCAGCACCGCGCGCCCTGGATTGTTCGCCGATTGATTGATTGATGCCGCGGCCCCGCCCCCCCCCGCCGCTGATTGGCGCGGAACAGCGCGCGCTGGGTGGGCTGGTGCCCCGCGCCGCCTCGCCATTGGCTGCGGGCTGAGTGCTGCACGTGGGCGGGCGGTTGGCGGTTTGTTGGCGGGCTCCGCTCGCGGCCTTTCAACTCGGGGGCCCGTGTGAGGCGGGGCGGCGTTGTGCGCAGGCGCTGGCCAGCCTATTGGCCGTGGATGGACGGACGTTTCGCCACTGCCGTGGAGGATGGAGGAGCGGCCCGAGCAGCGCACCCGGCCTCCCTGTGGACTCACGGACACGCGCGTGCAGCGAGATTTGGCCGCCGAGACGGCGGGTGGCGGCTGCGGGGCACTTTCGCGTGTGGACGGGCCTGGTTTACTGTCGGGAGTTGCGGGGAGTTCGGCCGCCATCTTTGGGCAGCGCAGAACTGCCCGCCGCAGGGAGCGACAGCAGCGGGGCTTCCTCGACGTCACAATGCTTGCCATTGATCCGCTGCAGGGCAGGGAGCATGCGTGGCGGCCATCTTACTGCAGGGCGGCCATCAGGTGCAGGATGGGGACCAGTGACATGAATACATGAGAACATCCGATATCGGAGATGAGTCGGCTTTTGGTCCCGCGAGCCTGCCGCCATTCAATAAGATGATGGCTGCAGCATCTTTGGTGTTTCTCCTTGGAGCAGTGAAGGTGCAGGGCAGGTTTAAATGAGGTGCTCACAATCAGGAACGCTTTAGATTGAGTCAGGGACAGACTTATGTGTTCTGCTCACACAATCGGAGAATGGTTACAGCACGGAAGTCGATTCAGCCCATCCAGCCCTTGCTGGTACCCAGCTAGTCCCACTGCCCCGCCCTTTCCTCTGGCCCTGCAAATGTTTTCTTTCAGATAATTATACAACACCCTTTTGAAAGCAGTGATTGAGTCTGCCTCCACCACATTTTTCAGGCAGTGCATTCCAAATCGGAACCACTTGCTGCATAAATAAGGTTTTTCTACATCACCTTTGGTTCTTCTGCCAATTCGCTCATGTACCAGCAGGTTGGATGAACGCGTGAATCCCTTCACATACACAGGGCAGTTGAACGGCCTCTCTCCATTGTCACGGCGTCGATGATTTTCCAGTGCAGAGGGGCAATTGACTCCCTTCCCACAATCCCCACATTACCACGGTATCTCCGTGGTGCGGGTGTCCTTGTGTCTCTCCAGGTTGGACGATCAGTTGAAGCCTGATCCACACACAGAACATGTGTACGGTTTCTCCCCGCTGTGAATGGTGCGATGTTTCTTCAGGCTGTGTAACTGGTTAAAGCTATTTTCACAGGCAGTGCACTGGGACACTCTCACTCGTGTGTGTGTGTGTCTCGTTCATCCCACCTACAGGTACACGAGCGAATTCACACTGGGGAGAAGCTTTTCAACTGTCCTGTGTGTAGTTTCTTTGTGTGCCTTACCCGCAGTCTACCAAAGAGTGCACCATCGGAGCAGGCCGGGGAGCAGAAGGAGCAGCATGTCGGCCTGGCCCAGTAGTCTGAGCGGACACTAGCCTGCGACCACCATTGGAGCAGGCCGGGGAGCAGAAAGAGAAGCATGGCAGCCTAGCCCAGCAGACTGAGCGGCCCCCGGCCTGCGAGCACCATCGGAACAGGCCAGCGAGCGGACGCAGCAGCGTGGTGGCCTAGACCAGCAGTCTGAGCGGGCCCCGGCCTGCGACCAACATTGCAGCAGGCCGGGGAGCGGAAGGAGCAGCGTGGGGGCGTACGACTCCAGGGAACAGAATGTGCTGCAGCAGGTCAGCAATGGCCGTGAAAAGGGCCGTCACCAAGGTCCAGGTCAGTGATTGGAGCGTGGGCAGGTACAGCAGGAGCGGCGAGGTCTGGGTGAAGGAGCGGCGAGAGATTGTAGAGCGACGTGATCGGGGCCCAGGTGAAGCGCGAGTTCAGGGCCTAGAAGAGGCGAGGACCCAGGTGCAGCATGGACCAGCCCACACTGCGATTTGTGTGCGCACTAGGTTCGTGCAGCAGAGCTGGTCTCCATTCGTCTTGATTAATCCTTGCCACTGGACCAAGACTTGGCTCTGTCAAGGCCGTGTGGTGGCTGGCATGCAACGGTCACCACACATTAAAAATTCCACGCACAGGCATCTTCCACCCTTCAAGATTTAGTTTGGACCAGGAATTTTAGGTCCTTCATTGAAACACGTGTGAACTTTTTAACTTGGAAGCAAGTCATGCTCGATTCGAGGGACTGCCGATGATGATGATGATCTTCTGCCAATCACCATAAATCTGTCTCCTCTGGTTCTCAACCCTTCTGCCAGCGGGAACAGTATCTCTCTATCTAATCTGTCTGGACCACTCATGATTTGGAACACCTCCATCAACTCTGCTCTCAACCGTCTCTGCTCAAAGAAGAACAACGCTAGGTTCTCCAGTCTCTCCACGTAACTGAAGTCCCTCATCTCATGAATCATTTTTGTCAATCTTTTCTGCACCCTCTCTCAGACCGTCACATCTTAATGTGCGGTGCGCAGAATTGGACAAACTGCTCCAGTTGAGGCTGAACTAATGTTTTACAAACATTCATCATAACCTCCTTGCTTTTGTATGCCATGCCACTGTGATGCACAGGATCCTGTAAATTTTTTAACTGCTTTCTCAACCTGTCCTGCCACATTCAGCGATTTGTGTGCGTAAACCTGCTCACTGTTCATGCACCCACTTTAGGATTATACCCCTTAATTTATGTTGCCTCTTCTCGTTCGTTTATTCATGCTTCTCTAATTTTATTTCTAACTCAGATTCACGGCTTCAATTTATTACCTTCTCTGAGACCCTCAACGTAATCTGGCACCATAATGTTGGCGAGTGGTGATTGATTGCCCTGGGAATCAACAGGAAGAGAGCTTCGAGATCGGTGGTGTTATGCTCATAATAAAGTAATGCAACTGAGTACTGTAGACAATGAGTATGTGTGAACTTAGCTCCTTTATTCAGACTGCAAAATGTTGGTACAGTGTGGGAGGCCTGCTTATATGCAGTGATCCCAAGGGATGCTGGGATCCAACTGGTAAGCCCTCAGGTGGCAGTATTATACAGGTTGCCTGGGGTTGCATACATGACATCACTCCCTCCTAAAGTCAATAGTACTCTTATTTACAGGGTGAGACAATTTGGGGCTTTTCACTCCCTTGTCGATCGTCTCGGTACAAATGCAGTTGTGGGTGAGTTGGTTGGTTCTTCGCTGTGCTGTTGGACAGCTGCCCTTGCCGGGCTGCTAGGGATGGTGAGTTCAGTTTCGTGGTCAACCGTGATTTCGGTTGTCGCTTGTGTATATATTGGAGGGTCGAAGTTGGTGTTGTCCTCATCAGGTTGCTCGTGGCTGTTTGTGAATCGCAGTTTGGTTTGGTCCAAATGATTTCTGCACATTAGTCCATTGGCAAGTTTGACCTGAAACATCTGACTCCCTGCTTTGGCTATGACAGTGCCAGCAAACCATTTGGGATCATGTCCAAAATTGCGTACTAATACAGGGTATTGACTTCAATATCACGTGATAAGTCTGCATGATCATGGTACATGCTTCATTGATGCCACCTGTCCTCGACGTGATCATGGAGATCAGGGTGGACAAGAGAGAGCCTTGTTTTGAGCGCCCTTTTCATGAGCAGTTTGGCTGGCGGTACCCCCGTGAGTGAGGGGGGTCTGGTGCGGTAGCTGAGCAGGACTTGGGACAGGCGGGTCTGCAGGGAGCCTTCCTATAAGCATTTCAAGCTTTGATTGATGGTCTGGACTGCCCGTTCTGCCTGACCGTTGGATGTGGGCTTGAACGGGGCGGATGTGATGTGCTTGACCGCATTGCGGGTCATGAATTCCTTGAATTCAGCACTGGTGATGTACGACCCATTGTCGCTGACAAGGAAATCGGGCAGACCATGTGTGTCAAACATGGCTTGAAGGTTTTCGATGGTGGCAGTGGATGTGCTTACAGGCAATATTACACATTCAATCCATTTTTAAGCATCCACAACAACCAAAAACATTTTGCCTAGGAACGGGCCTGCAAAGTCATTGTGGATCCTCGACCATGATTTGGAGGGCCATGACCACAAACTTAGCGGTGCCTCTCTGGGTGTTTTGCTCAGTTGATAGCAAATGTTGCATTGGCGCATGCATGACTCTAAGTCTGCGACGATGCCGGGCCACCACGCATGGGATCTGATTATAGCTTTCATCTTTACTATGCCTGGGTGGGTACGGTGTAGGTCGTGTATGACCATTTCCCTGCCTTTCTTCGGCAAAACCACGAGATTACCCCACAAAAGACAGTCCGCCTGTATGGAATTTCGTTGTTGCACCACTGGAACGGCTTGATCTCTTCATGCATCTCCGCTGGGATGCTGGACCAGCTCCCATAGAGGAAACCGTTTTTTACAAAGGACAGTAAAAGATCCTGGCTGGTCCAGGTCCTGATCTTGTGGGCGGTAACGGGTGACTTTTCATTTTCGAATGCATCCATCACCAAGAGCAAGTTGCAGGCTTTGCCATTTCCACCCCGGTGGTGGGCAATAGTAGCTGACTGAGAGCATCAGCGCATTTCTCTGTCTCGTCTGTGGCAGATTACATAGTTGTATGCAGGCAGCATGAGTGCCCATGTTTGGATGCGGGCAGAGGCATTGGCATTAAT
Source organism: Pristiophorus japonicus (assembly GCF_044704955.1). NCBI lineage: Eukaryota > Metazoa > Chordata > Chondrichthyes > Pristiophoridae > Pristiophorus > Pristiophorus japonicus. The sequence goes on from NC_092001.1 coordinate 2,490,478, forward strand.
CTCATTGCTCTCTGAGAATAGCGATATGAGCGGCTTATGGTCAGTTTCCAGCTCAAACATGAGACCAAACAGATACTGGTGCATCTTTGTCACCCCGTAAATGCATGCCAGAGCTTCTTTTTCAGTCAGGCGATAGACCCTTTCGGCCTTGGACAAACTCTTGGATGCATAGGGGACCATTTGCAATGTTCCCGATTTGTTAGCTTGTTGTGACACACACCCGATGCCGTATGAAGACGCATTGCAAGCTAGTACTAAGCGTTTACATGGGTTATACAAGACAACCAGTTCGTTGGAACATAACAGATTTCTGGCTTTCTCGAAAGCAGCCTCTTGTGATTTACCACATACCCAGTCATCTCCCTTGCGTAGTACATGTAGAGGTTCTAGCAAGGTGCTTAACCCAGATATGAAATTACCAAAATAGTTGAGTAGTCCTCTGAACGATGGCAGCTCTGTCATGTTCTGTGGTCTCGTCGCATTCTGGATGGCCTCCGTCTTGGTGTCGGTGGGTCTGATATCATCTGCCGTAATTCTTCTCCCAAAGAACTCGACCTCTGGTGCCAGGTAAATACACTTTGCGCATTTCAACCTGAGTCCCACGTGACCTAACCGAATTAGAACCTCTTCCATGTTCTGCAACTATTCGATGGTGTCTCGACTGTGACCAGTACATCCTCCTGGAAAAGCACGATGCGTGGAACCAACTGTAGCACACTTTCCATGTTCCTTTGGAAAATTGCTACAGCCGATCGAATCTCAAACGGGCACCTATTCTAGATGAACAGGTCTTTGTGCGTGTTGATGTAGGTGTGGCCTTTCGAAGATTCCGCCAGCTCCTGCGTCATTTAGGCCGAGATCAGGTCCAACCTGGTGAATTTCTTTCCTCCAGCCAGAGTCACAAATAGGTCATCTGCCTTGGGTAGCGGGTTCTGGTACTGTAGTAAAAAACAGTTAATCGTTACTTTCTAGTCCCCACAAATTCTGACCGTGCCGTCGCCTTTGAGAACCAGAAAAATAGGGCTGGCCCACTCATTGAACTCTACTGGCGTGATGATGCCTTCTCACTGCAGCCTGTCCAGCTCAATTTCCACTTTCTCGCGCATCATATATGGTACCGCCCGTGCCTTTTGGTGGATGGGTTGTGTACCGGGAACCAAGTGGATCTGTCCCTTTGACCCCGAGAAACTTCCGATGCCTGGCTCAAACAATGACGGAACTTGCTCAGAACCTGGGCACATGAGGCGTCATCAACGGACGAGAGCGTTCGGATGCTGTCCCAGGTCCAGCGGATTTTTCCCAGCCAGCTTCTGCCGAACAGTGCGGGGCTATCTCCTGCTACAATCCATAGTGGGAGTTCGTGCACTGCTCCATCATAGGAGACTTTTACTGCTGCGCTGCCAATTACAGGGATCAGCTCTTTAGTGTAAGTTCTTACCTTGGTATGACTGGAGCTAATCTGGGGCCTGTGTGCCTTGTTGCACCACAGCCTGTCAAAGGCCTTTTTGCTCATGATAGACTGACTCGCACCCGTGTCCAGTTCCATGGATAGTGGAATTCCATCCAGTTTGACTTTTAGCATGATCGGTGGCCATTTCCTGGTGAAGGTGTGTACCCAGTACACTTCTGCCACCTCAGTTCTAGTCTGTAGTTCAGCCTGATCGGCCATGGATCTGTTCTCCTCCGCAACATGGTGGTTTGCATGGTTTGCAGCTCATCTGCACATTGGCTGGAGGTGTCCCATTGTTCCACAGCCTTTGCACACGTCGTGTTTGAAGCGGCATTGATGGGCTCGATGATCACCTCCACAGCGCCAATAAGGGGTTAACTGCCTTGCATTAATGATTGATGGTCGACTCTGGGTCATCTGCGGACGTGCAGCTGCAGGCGTATACATTCTGCCATATCCATTTCTGCCTGAAAAGGACATTACTTTGTGTGCAGTGCTTGCCAAAACCTCTTTATGCTGCGAAATTGGTTTAGTGTTATCGTTGGTGGCCATAAATGCCTGGGCTATCGTTATGGCTTTGCTCAGATTCGGTGTGTCAACTGTCAACAGTTTGTGAAGGATAACCTTATGGCCAATGCCAAGCACAAAAAAGTCTCTTAGCATTTGCTCAAGGAATCCATCGAATTCCAATGTCCTGCATTTTTCCTTAGTTCGGCGATGTAGCTTGCCACTTCCTGACCTTCAGACCAGTGACACGTGTAGAATTGATACCTTGCCATCAGAACGCTTTCCTTCGGATTTAGGTGCGTTCGGACCAGCGTACACAGTTCTTCATAGGATTTGGTTGTTGGTTTCACCGGAGCGAGAAGATTCTTCATGAGGCCAGAGGTTGTTGCCCCGCAGACGGTGAGGAGGATCACCCCTCGTTTGGCAGTGTTCTCATCTGCTTCTAGCTCATTGACTGCAGAGTATTTGTCGAGTCACTCCATGAAGGCCTCTCAATCATCCCCTTCTGAGAATTTCTCCACGAGACCAACATTGTTCCGTAGTTCTTCGCGTGGTTGTTCATTATCTCGTTGCCAATTGTTAAGCTCATAATAAAGTAATGCAACTGAGTACTGTAGTTATAGAAACATAGAAAATAGGTGCAGGAGTAGGCCATTCGGCCCTTCGAGTCTGCACAACCATTCAATAAGATCATGGCTGATAATTCCTTCAGTACCCCTTTCCTGCTTTCTCTCCATAACCCTTGTTCCCTTTAGCCGTAAGGGCCATATCTAACTCCCTCTTAATTATATCCAGTGAACTGGCATTAAAATTCTCTGCGGTAGGGAATTCCACAGTTTAACAACTCTTTGGGTGAAGAAGTTTCTCCTCATATCAGTCCTAAATGGCCTGCCCCTTATCCTAAATCTGTATCCCCTGGTTCTGGACTTCCCCAACATTGGGAACATTCTTCCCGCATCTAAGCTGTCCAGTCCCATCAGAATCTTACATGTTTCTATGAGATACCCTCATTCTTCTAAACTCCAGTGTATAAAGGCTCAGTTGACCCAGTCTCTCCTCATATATCAGTCCAACCATCCCTGGAACCAGTCTGGTGAACCTTCGCTGCACTGCCTCAATAGCAAGAACGTCCTTCCTCAGATTAGGAGACCAAAACTGAACACAATATTCCAGGTGGAGCCTCACCAAGGCCCTGTACAACTGCAGTAAGACTTCCCTGCTCCTATACTAAAATCCCCTTGCTATGACGGCCAACATACAATTTGCCTTCTTCACCACCTGCTGTACCTGCGTGACAACTTCCACTGACTGATGAACCATGACACCCAGGTCTCACTGCATCACCCCTTTACCTAATCTGCCGCCATTCAGATAATATGCTGCCTTCGTGTTTTTGCCTCCAAAATGGATAACCTCACAGTTATCCACATTATACTGCATCTACCATGTATTTGCCCACTCGCCTAACCTGTCCAAGTCACCCTGCCGCCTCTTAGCGTCCTCCTCGCAGCTCACACCGCCACCCAGTTTAGTGTCATCTGCAAACTTGGAGATTTTGCACTCAATTCCATCATTTAAATCATTAATATATATTGTAAAGAGCTGGGGTTCCAGCACTGAGCCCTGCGGCACTTTACTAATCACTGTCTGCTATTCTGAAAAGGACCCATTTATCCCGACTCTCTGCTTCCTGTCTGCCAATCAGTTCTCTATCCTCATCAGTACATTACCCACAATACCATGCGGTTTAATTTTGCACACCAATCTCTTGTGTGGGACCTTGTCAAAGCCTTTTGAAAGTCCAAACACACCAGATCCACTGGTTCTCCCTTGTTCACTCTACTAGATACACCCTCAAAAAATTCCAGAAGATTTGTCAAGCATGATTTCCCTTTCATAAATCCATGCTGACTTGGACCAATCTATCACTGCATTCCAAAGGCGCTGCTATTTGATCCTTAATGATTGATTCCAACATTTTGTCCAGTTCTGATGTCAGGCTAACCGGTCTATTATTACCCGTTTGCTCTCTGCCTCCTTTTTAAAAAAATGTGGTGTTACATTAGCAACCCTCCAGTCCATAGGAACTGATACAGAGTCGATAGATTGTTGGAAAATTACCAATGCATCCGCTATTTCTAGGGACACTTCCTTAATTACTCTGGGATGTAGACTATCAGGCTTTGGGGATTTATCGGCCTTCAATCCCGTCAATTTCCCAAACACTATTTCCCGCCTAATAAGGATATCCTTCAGTTCCTCCTTCTCTCGCCCCTCGGTCCCATGGTACATCCGGAAGGTTATTTGTGTCTTCCTTTGTGAAGACAGAACCAAAGTATTTGTTCAATTGGTCAGCCATTTCTTTGTTCCCTATTATAAATTCACCCGAATCCGACTGCAAGGGACCTACGTTTGTCTTCACTAATGTTTTTCTCTTCACATATCTATGGACGCATTTGCAGTCAGTTTTTACGTTTCAAGCAAGCTTCCCCCTCTTAATTAAACCCTTTATCCTCCTCTACTGAATGCTAAATTTCTCCCAGTCCACCAGTTTGCTGCTTTTTCTGGCTAATTTATATGACAATGATTAACTGTGACCTCAGCTCCTTTATTCAGACTCCAGAGTGTTGGTACAGTGTGGGAGACATGTTTATATACAGTACTCCTAAGGGATGCTGGGATCCCTTTGGACTCCAACAGGTAAGCCGCCTGCTGGTAGAATGCAACCCCAGGCAACCCCAGGCAACCTATAATACATGACAGGTGGGCCAAGGCAGCAGCGTGTTCTGCGACCAATCGCGCTGATTGAGGGTTGGATCCTGAATCGGACTGTCAGGTGAGTCAGTGCGAACCCCTCTTAAAGAATTTATCTTTTCACAGTTAAATCGAGGTTTGTTTTGGCAACGTAACAGGTGAACATTTATCAGTATTTTGCTTCCCTGGAGTTCCTATTATGCGTTCCAGGCACTTCAGTGCGAAGTCGAATAAAAATTGAAAAGATCATTCATTTCCTTCTTAGCATGTCACTGTTAGTTACAGGAACAGAGATTGATTTCCCCTCATTATGCATTTGTAGTAGTTAAAGTAACAGTCTTCCGATTGGTAGTGAGTCACATTCTGTGCTGGAGGAGATGGCTGGTGGTTTCAGCCATTAAAATACTCCTCCACTTGTTGAAATTCCTCCAAAGTATCACCCTTGCCTGTCTCTGTAGCCTCCTCCAGCCCAGCAATCATCTTAACAGTTTTTTTTTCCTTTGGAACAGAGGAGGCTGAAGGGAGACGTTATTGAGCTGTATAAAATTTTGAGGGGTTCAATCGAGTGCATAGGACGGACCTATTTCCGATCGCAGAGGGGGGTCAACAACCAGGGGGCATGGATTTAAAGTAATTGGTAGGAGGTTTAGAGGGAAATTTCTTCACCTAGAGAGTGGTGGGGGGTCTGGTACTGGTCTGGTGGAATTCGGCTGGATAGCTCTCTGTCAGCCTGCGCAGACACGATGGGACTAAATGGCCTCCTTCCGTGTAAATTTCTATGCTTCTATAATGAGAAACAATTTAAAGTGTCGGGGGTCTGTGGTGCTGTTAGTTAAAATGTACAGAGATTGATTTACCCTCATTATGCATCTTTAGTCATTAAACAAAAACCTTTCCTGTTCGCAGTGAGTCAAATTCTGCACTCGGAGAGAGAACTGGTGTCCTCAATCTTTGAAATACTCCTCTTGTCCAAATCCCACCAAGGCCTCGCCGCTCACTATCTCTGTAATCTCCTCCAGCCCATCAACTCTCTTAATAAGGAGAAAGAATTTTCAGTGTCAGAATGCTCGGTAACCAGAGGTCACCGATTTAATGTGATTGGCAAATGAACCAGATGCTACACGAGGGGGAAAAATTGAGCAGCCAGATGTTATGGCCTGGAACGCACTGCCTGTAAGGGTGATGGAAGCAGATTCACATGTTACTTTCAAAAGAGATAAATATTTCAGTTGAAAAGATTTTCAGGGTTATGAGGCAAGAGGAACGGCTTGCATCCTCATGTCTGAAGAGAAGTAGCGGCAGGGATAGTGGATGCACTGGTTGTAATTTACCAAAATTCCTTGGATTCTGGGTAGGTCCCAGCAGATTGGAAAACTGCAAATTTAACGCCCCTATTTAAAAAAGGAGGCAGACTAAAAGCGGGAAACTACTTAGCCGAACATCTGTGGTTGGGAAAGGGTTGGAGCCCATTATTAATGAAGCAGTAGCAGGACATTTGGAAAAACAAAGTTCGATCAAGCAGAGTCAGCATCGATTTATGAAGGGGAAGTCATGTTTGACAAATTTGCTGGAAATCTTTGAGGATGTAACGAACAGGGTGGATAAAGGGGAACCAGTGCATTTGGACTTCCACAAGGTGTTTGACAAGGTGCCATATAAAAAGTTACTGCACAAGGTAAAATTTCATGGGGACGGGGGTAACATATCAGCATGGATCGAGGATTGGCTAACTAACAGACAACAGAGAGGTGGGATAACTGGTTCATTGTCTGGTTGACCATCAGTAACTAGTGGGGTGCTGCAGGGATCAGTGCTGGAGCCTCAACTATTTACAATTTATATTAGTTACTTGGATGAAGGGACCGAGTGTAACGTAGCCAAACTTGCTGATGATAGAAAGATGGGTGGGAAAGCAAGTTGCAAGGAGGACACAAATAATCTACAAAGGGATATAGATAGGCCCAATGAGCTATCAAAAATCTGGCAGATGGACTATAATGTGGTAAAATGTCAGGTTATCCCTTTGGTAGGAAAAATAAAAACGTAAATTATCATTCAAATGTGACAATTACAAAATGCTGTAGTACAGAAGGATCTGGGGGTTCTTGTACATGAAACTCAAAAAGTTACTATGCAGGTACAGCAATCGGCAAATGGAATGCTGGGGGATGGTATAAAAGTAGGGAAGTCCTGCTACAACTGTACAGGCCATTGGTAAGACCACACCTGGAGTACTGCGCACAGTTTATGTCTGGACTTGTCTCTATTCCCATGCCTAGGGGATTGCTACACCAGAAGAGAGGGGCAACATTTGGGGACACGGATTCCCCACCAATTACCATTCCCCTTCTTTCTGGTGGATAATGGAGGGACAACTGTGTGCAATGTGCAAGTCAGTAAGAACTGTCAGCAAGCTCTTTCTAATTGGAGATTTTATTCAATGGCAACTTTGACACACTATTGTAGATTTTTTACCAAATATCAATTTAAAATTAATGTAAAAGTTCATAATTTTATTCCAAACTGAATTTCTGTTGAGAGTCACTGAATTAAGGTGAAAGATAACACACAGCGTTTCTTAAATGGACACTGCAGCCCCGAGAACACAATCAGCAATATATCCAGAATATTAAAGTCCAGCCCAATTATAGGGCTATTAACATCAGCAGAAACAAACCCCAATTGTCAGAATGAACATGGTTCAATCAGTATCCTATTTAGAGCAGAAATAACAGCAGATTCCAACCCCTGCAGTCACTTGTGAACTCGCTGGTGTGTCAGCATGGTCGATGACCAAGTGACTCCCTTCCCACACTCAGAGCAGGTGAACGGCTTCTCCCCAGTGTGAACTCGCTGGTGTCTCAGCAGGGTGGATGACTGAGGGAAACGCTTCCCACACTCAGAGCAGATGAATGGCCTCTCCTCATTGTGAACTCGCTGGTGTGTCAGCAGGATGGATGACTGAGTGAATCCCTTCCCACACTCAGAGCAGATGAATGGCCTCTCCCAAGTGTGAATTCGTTGGTGTTTCCGCAGAGTGGATGACTGAGTGAATCTCTTCCCAGACTCAGAGCAGGTGAACGGCCTCTCTCCAGTGTGAACTCGCTGGTGTGACTTTAGATGGGATAATCGAGTGAATCCCTTCCCACACTCACAGCAGGTGAACGGCCTCTCCCCAGCGTGACTGCGTCGATGGTGATCTGAGTCCCTTCCCACAGTCACCACATTTCCACGGTTTCTCCGTGGTGCGGGTATCCTTGTAACTCTCCATGTTTGGACGATCAGTTGAAGCCTTACTCACGCACACAATACGTTTACAGTTTCTCTGCAATTTGAATGGTGCAATGTTCATTTAGGCTGTGCAACTGGCTAAAGCTCTTTCCACAGGCAGTGCACTGGAACACTCACTCAGATGTGTGTGTCACAGTGCTTTTCCAGTCACACTGATATTTGAAATCTTTACCGACAGGCAGAACAGACAAACATTCCTCCTTCCACTTTCAAAGGCCGATGATATTCAGGACCTGATGAATAGATTGACTCCGTTAGCTCGTGACGCAATGTTTGATTTGTGTTTCCTTTCTGAAAATCTAACCTTCTAAAACGCTGTAAAAGGAGATAACAAAACTCATCACTGTCAGGACAAGACAGAAATTCAGAATAGACACATCTAGTTTCCATGAAACATTCTTTCCTCTCATTCTTCCAAAGCTGTAAATGCCTGTCCCACACATTGTCCCTCCTGCTGTGCTGAAATCCAAACCCATCGCACATTTCTCGACTGTTTCTCCTCCACTCCTAGTTTTCACCACCAATTCGGGCTGGGATCAGTTCTACACTCACTGGTGCCTCTCCCTCTCCTGCCCTGAAGGTACAGACTATGGCTGGGTTCAGTTCTGCACTCACTGGTTCTGCTCTCTGAAAGGAGCTGACTCTGGCCGTGTACAGATCTGCACTCAGAAGAACATAAGAATTATAACAGGACCAGGCAATCTAGCCCCTCGAGCCTGCTCCGCCATTCAACAAGATCATGGCTGATCTGGCCGTGGACTCAGCTCCACTTACCCACCCGCTCCCCAAAACCATTAATGCCCTTATTGGTTAAAAATATATCTATCTGTGACTTGAATACATTCAATGATCTAGCCTCAACTGCTTCCTTGGGCAGAGAATTCCACAGATTCACAGCCCTCTGGGAGAAGAAATTCCTTCTCAACTCGGTTTTAAATTGGCTCCCCCGTATTTTAAGGCTCTGCCCCCTAGTTCTCGTCTCCCTGACCAGTGGAAACAACCTCTCTGCCTCTATCTTGTCTATCCCTTTCATGATTTTAAATGTTTCTAAATGATCACCCCTCATCCTTCTGAACTCCAACGAGTAAAGACCCAGTCTCATCAATCTATCATGATAAGGTAACCCCACCTCATCTCCGGAATCAGCCGAGTGAATCTTCTCTGTACCACCTCCAAAGCTAGTATATCCTTCCTTAAGTCAGGTGACCAAAACTGCACGCAGTACTCCAGGTGTGGCCTCACCAATACCCTGTACAGTGGCAGAAGGACTTCCCGGCTTTTGTACTCCATCCTTCTTGCAATGAAGGCCAACATCCCTTTCGCCTTCCTGATTACCAGCTGCAGCTGCAAACTAACTTTTTGTGATTCATGCACAATGACCCCCAGGTCCCTCTGCACCGCAACACATTGTAATTTCTCCCCATTCAAATTATATTCACTTTTATTTATTTTTTCCCAAGGTGGATGATCTCACACTTTCCGACATTGTATTCCATCTGCCAACCCTTAGCCCATTCGCTTAACCTATCTAAATCTCTTTGCAGCCTCTGTTTCCTCGACACAACCCGCTTTCCCACTAATCTTTGTGTCATCTGCAAATTTTGTTACACTACTCTCTGTCCCCTATTCCAGGTCGTCTATGTATATTGTAAACAGTTGTGGTCCCAGCACCGATCCCTGTGGCACAACACTAACCACCGATTTCCAATCAGAAAATGACCCATTTAACGCGACTCTTTGCTTTCTGTTAGCCAGCCAATTCTCTATCCATGCTAATACATTTCCACTGACTCCGCGTACATTTATCTTCTGGAGTAACCTTTTGTGTGGCACCTTATCGAATGCCTTTTGAAAATCTAAATACACCACATCCATCGGTATACCTCCATCCACCATGCTCGTTATATCCTCAAAGAATTCCAGTCGATTAGGTAAACATGATTTCCCCTTCATGAATGACTGCTGCGTCTGCTTTATTGCACTATTCCTATCTAGATGTCCCGCTATTTCTTCCTTAATGATAGTTTCAAGCATTTTCCCCACTACAGATGTTAAACTAACCGGCCTATAGTTACCTGCCTTTTGTCTGCCCCCTTTTTTAAACAGAGGAGTTACATAAGCTGCTTTCCAATCAGATGGTACCTCCAAAGAATTTTGGTAGATTAATATGAGTGCATCTGCTATAACTTCCACTATTTCTTTTAATATCCTGAGATGCATTTCATCAGTACCAGGGGACTTGTCTACCTTGAGTCCCATCAGCCTGTCCAGCACTACCCGACTCGTGATGGTGATTGTCTCAAGGTCCTCCCTTCCCACATTCCTATGACCAGCAATTTTTTGCATGGTTTGTTTGTCTTCCACTGTGAAGACCGAAGCAAAATAATTGTTTAAGGTCTCAGCCATTTCCATATTTTCCATTATTAAATCCCCCTTCTCATCTTCTAAGGGACCAACATTTACTTTAGTCACTCTTTTCCGTTTTATATATCTGTAAAAGCTTTTGCTATCCGTTTTTCTGTGTTGCGCAAGTATACCTTCGTAATCTATCTTTCCTTTCTTTATTGCTTTCTTAGTCATTCTTTGCTGTCGTTTAAAATTTTCCCAATCTTCTAGTTTTCCACTAACCTTGGCCACCTTATACGCATTGGTTTTTAATTTGATACTCTCCTTTATTTCCTTGGTTATCCACGGCTGGTTATCCCTTCTCTCAACACCCTTCTTTTTCATTGGAATATATTTTTGTTGAGCACTATGAAAGAGCTCCTGAAAACTCCGCCACTGTTCCTCAATTGTGCCACCGTTCAGTCTGTGTTTCCAGTCTACATTAGCCAACTCTGCCTTCATCCCACTGTAGTCCACTTTGTTTAAGCATAGTACGCTCGTTTGAGACACTACTTCCTCACGCTCAATCTGTTTTACAAATTCAACCATGCTGTGATCACTCCTTCCGAGAGGATCTTTTACTAGGAGATCGTTTATTATTCCTGTCTCATTACACAGGACCAGATCTAAGATAGCTTGCTCCCTTCTAGGTTCTGTAACATACTGTTCTTAGAAACAATCCCGTATGCATTCTATGAATTCCTCCTCCAGGCAACCCCGTGTGATTTGATTTGACCAATCGATATTTAGGTTAAAACCCCCCATGATTACTGCCGTTCTTTTTTCTCATGCCTCCATTATTCCCCGCCCCACCGTGAAATTATTATTTGGGGGCCTATAAACTACACCCACAAGTGACCTTTTTCCCCTTACTATCTCTAATCTCCGCCCACAATGATTCAACATTTTGTTCATTAGAGCCAATATCGTCTCTCACAACTGCCCTGATATCATCCTTTATTAACAGAGCTACCCCACCTCCTTTCCCTTCTTGTCTATCTTTCCGAATCATCAGATACCCCTGTATGTTTAATTCCCAGTCTTGGCCACCCTGCAACCATGTTTCTGTAATGGCCACCAAATCATACCCATTTGTAATGATTTGTGTCGTCAACTCATTTACTTTATTTTGAATGCTGCGTGAGTTCAGGTAGAGTGTTTTAATACTAGTTTTTAAATAATGATTTCAGTTTTGACCCCTCCTGCAGCCCTTTTATATTCAGTGGCCCTTTTTGATTTTTTGCCTTGGGTTTCTCTGCCCTCCTCTTTTACTCATCTCCTTTCTACTTTTGCTTTTGTCTCCCTTTTGGTTACCATTCCCCTGCCATATAAGTTTAACTCCTCCCCAACAGCACTAGCAAACACTCCCCCTAGGACATTGGTTCCGGTCCTGCCTAGGTGCAGACTCACTGGTTCCCCACCCTATCCCTCCCCTGGAGATGTTGTCTCTGTCTGGATTCAGTTCTTCATTCACTGGTTCCCCTGTCTCTCCTCTCATGAAGATGCTGACGCTGGCTGGGTTCAGTTCTACACTTACTCGCTCACCTCAAGATGCTGAATCTGGCTGGGTTCAGTTCCACACTCACTGGTTCCCCTGCTGCTCCTTCCCTGTCGGTACTGATTCTGGCTGGGTTCAGTTATAGACGCACTGGCTCCCCTCTCCTCCATTGAAGCTGCTGACTCTGTCTGGAATCGGTTTCGCACTCACTGGTTCCATTCGATCCCCCTCCCCTGAAGATGCTGACTCTGGCTGGGTTCAGTTCCACAGTCACTGGTTCCCCTCCCTGAATGTGCTGACTCTGGCTGGGTTTAGTTCTACAATCACTGTTTCCCCTCCCTCTTCACCCCTTAAGCTGCTGACTCTGTCTGGGATCAGTTCTACAATCACTGCTTCCTCTCCCTCTTCTCCCCTTAAGGTGCAGACTGTGGCTGGTTTCACATCCATGCTCACTGGCTCCCCTCTCCTCCGCTAAAGGTGCTGACTCTGTCTGGTTTCAATTCTATACTCACTGGTTCCCCTCCCTCACAATTATCTCATCCCCTATAGCTGCTGACTCAGGCTGTATTCAGTTCTAGACTCACTGGTTCCCCTCCATCTCCTTCCCTGAAGATGCTGACTCTGCCTGGGTTCAGATATAGACTCGCTGGTTCCCTTCGCTCGCAGCTCTCTTCTCCTCTGAAGTTGCTGAGTTTGACTGTGCTCAATTCCGCACTCACTTGTTCCCCTCTCTCTCCTCTCGTGAAGGTGCTGACTGAATGGGTTCAGTTCCAAACTCACTGGCTGCCCTCTTCTCCCCTAAAGATGCTGTCTCTGGCTGGGTTCTGTTCTGCATTCACTTGTTCCCCTCTCTCTTCTCCCCTGAAAGTGCCGATTCTGTCTGGGTTCACTTCTACACTCACTGGTTCCCCTCCCCTAAAGATGCTGACTCTATTTGGGATCAGTTCTACAATACCGATTCCCCTCCCCTCCATCTTTTTCCTCCCCTTAAGATGCTGACTCAGGCTGGGTACAATTCTACACTCACTGGTTCCCCTCCCCTGAAGGTGCTGACTCTGGCTGAGTTCAGTTCCAGAAACTGATATCATTCGCTTGGTTCCTGCACCAAGATGGCAACTCACTGAATCAAGATGGCGGAGCGTAGACCCTGCCTTCCTCTACAAAGATGGCCGCCGTTAGCCTGGGTCTGTGACCGGGAGAAAGCCCCGAACCTACAACCGCCAATATTCCGGTTATTATTCCGGGCTTCCGGCGAGCACCGGTTGATTATGAAGCCTCCCCGGCTCCCCGCTGGTCCATTACCCTGCTCCGTCCCGCTGAAAAGGACACTTCCGAGGAGCCTGTCCAAAATGTGTCTCCTCTGCCATTGCACGCAGCGCGCATGCTCCAAACCCAGCCAGTGCCCACGCCTGTGCACTGAACTCCTGTCGTCAGGGTGTGGCACATTCTCCCCCGCGGTGCATACTGGGTACATAAGACCATGAGAAATCGGAGCAGGAGTGGGCCACCCGGACCCCCGAGTCTGCTCCCCATTCAATAAGATCACGGGTGGTCTGATCATTGAATCAGCTCCACTTCCCCGCCAGCTCCCCAGAACCCTTTGCTCCCTTAACAAACCTGGAGTACCGTGCACAGTTTTGGTCTCCTTTACTAAGGAAGGATGTATTTGCCTTGCTTCGATAAACAGAGTAAAGCTTCCTCAACACTGTCTCACCAGACATTCCAAAGGCAGGCAATAGGAGCGGCGTGGGAGGATAAAGGGCGGCGGCAGCGATTCGGAGCGGCGACAGTCCGAGGGGCCAGCATCGTGAGAGGAGCGGAGTGGGAGCATGAAGTGCGGCAGCAGCGACTAAGAGCAGCGGCAGACCGAGGGGCTAACATCGCAAGAGGAGCCACGCAGGAGGATGAAGCGTGGTGGCAGCGACTGAGAGTGGCAGGAGTCCGAGGGAGCAGCTGGTGCAGAGGCAGAAGGTAAAACAAAGAAGTAGAAAAATAATCAAAGGGTGACGTCACAGCCAAGTGGGTAAGTGATTGGCTGGTGGATTGGTGAGTATTTAATCTTTTTTTTCTTCTTTTTATTTCTTTATCAGAAGGTAACCTTTGACATTGATGCAAAATTAAATTAATCTAATGGTTAAGTGATGGCTGGATAGCCCAGACCCATGTCATGCTCCTCCAGTGCTCGATGGGAAGTCAGGGACGCTTCCAATGACCCTGATGACTACATGTGCAGGAAGTGTATCCAGCTGCAGCTCCTAATGGATCGCATTGCCGCACTGGAGCTGCGCATGGATTCGCTCTGGAGCATCCGCGATGCTGAAGCTGTCATGAATAGCACGTTTAGTGAGTTGATCACACCGCAGCTAAAGGTTATTCAGGCAGATAGGGAATGGATGACCATCAGGCAGAGCAGCGGAAGGAAGGTAGTGCAGGGGTACCCTGCGGTCATCCCCCTCCAAAACAGAAACACCACCTTGGGTGCTGTTGGGGAGATGACTCATCGCGGGGAGTGGGGGCGGGCGGGTTGCAGCAGCCATGTTCATGCACCAACGGTGGATCTGCTGTACAGGAGGGTAGGAAAAAGAGGGGAGAGGTATAAAAGTTGTAGGGGATTCTATTGTAAGGGGAATCGATAGTTATTTATGCAACCGCAATCGAGACTTCAGGATGGCATATTCCTTCCCTGGTGCAAGGGTCAAGGATGTCTCGGAGCAGCTGCGGCACATTTTGGAAGGGGCGGGTGAACATCAAGTTGTCATGGTGCATATAGGTACCAACAATAAAGGTAAAAAAACGGGACGAAGTCCGACAAGCTGAATTTAGGGAGTCAGAAATTAATTTAAAAAGCAGGACCTCAAAGATAGTAATCTCAGGATTGCTACCAGTGCTACGTGCTAGTCAGAGTAGAAATAGCAGGATAGCTCAGATGAATATGTGGCTTGAGGAGTGGTGCAGGAGGGAGGGATTCAAATGTCTGGGACTCGGGGAGGTGGGACCAGTACAAACCGGATGGTCTGCACCTGGCAGGACTGGAACCAATGACCAAGGGGAGTGTTTGCTACTGCTGTTGGGGGGGAGGTGGGATAAACTAATATGGCAGGGGGATGGTAACCTATGCAGGGAGACAGAGGGAAATATAATGGGGGCAGAAGCAAAATATAGAGGAAGCAAAGTAAAACTGGAGGGCAGAGAAACCCAAGGCAAAAATCAAAAAGGGTCGCATTCCAGAAAATTTCTAACGGAACAAAGTGTGTTAAAAAGATAAGTCTAAAGGCTCTGTTTCTCAATGTGAGTATACATAATCAAGTGGACGAATTAACTGTGCAGACAGCTTTTAACGAATATGATATGATTGGGATTATGGAGAGATGGCTCCAGGGTGACCAAGGCTGGGAATTCAACATCCAGGGATATTCAACATTCAGGAAGGATAGACAGAAAGGAAAAGGAGATGGAGTAGCATTGCTGGTTAAAGAGGAAATTAACGCAATAGTAAGGAAGGACATTAGCTTGGATGATTTGGAACCTGTACAGTTAGAGCTACGTAATACCAAAGGGCAGAAAACGCTCGTGGGAGGTGTGTACAAACACCAAACAGTAGTAGTGAGGGTGGGGACAGCACCAAACAAGAAATTAGGGATGCGTGCAATAAAGGTACAGCAGTTATCATGGGCGACATTAATCTACACATAGATTGGGTTAACAAATTGGAAGCAATACGGTGGAGGAGGATTTCCTGGAGTGTATTAGGGATGATGTTCGAGACCAATATGTCGAGGAACCAACTAGAGGCTGGCCATCCTAGACTGGGTGATGTGTAATGAGAAAGGACTAATTAGCAATCTTGTGCGAGAATCCTGGGGGAAGAGTGACCATAATATGGTAGAACTCTTCATGAAATGGAGAGTGACACACTTAATTCGATGGTATGAGATGTGAATTGGCAAGAACAGACTGGCAAATGACACTTAAAGAGTTGATGGTGGATAGGCAATGGCAGACATTTAAAGAGCACATGGATGAACTTCAAAAATTGTACATCCTTGTCGGAAAAAAAATAAAACGGGGAAGGTGGCTCAACCGTGGCTAACAAAGGAAATTAGGGACAGTGTTAAATCCAAGGAAGAGGCATATAAATTTGCCAGAAAAAGCAGCAAACCTGAGGACTGGGAGAAATTTAGAATTCAGCAGAGGAGGACAAAGCGTTTAATTAGGAGGGGGTAATAGAGTGTGAGAGGAAGCTTGCTGGGAACATAAAAAACTGACTGGAAAAGCTTCCATAGATATGTGAAGATTAGTGAAGACAAACGTAGGTCCCTTGCAGTCAGAATCAGGTGAAAGAAATGGCAGACCAATTGAACAAAGTCTTTGGTTCTGTCTTCACGAAGGAAGACACAAATAACCTTCCGGAAATTCTAGGGCACTGAGGGTCTATCGAGAAGGAGGAACTGAAGGAATTCCTTATTAGTCAGGAAATTGTGTTAGGGAATTGCTGGGATTGAAGGCCGATAAATCCCAGGGACTTAAAGAAGTGGCCCGAGAAATAGTGGATTCATTGGTGATTTTTCAACAGTCTATCGACTCTGAATCAGTTCCTATGGACCGGAGGGTAGCTAATGTGACACCATTTTTTTTAAAAAGAGGGAGAGAAAACGGGGAATTATAGACTGGATAGCCTGACATCGAAAGTGGGGAAAATGTTGGAATCAATTATTGAAGATGAAATAGCAGCGCATTTGGAAAGCAGTGACAGGATCGGTCCACGTCAGCATGGATTTATGAAAGGAAAATCATGCTTGACAAATCTTCTCGAATTTTTTCAGATGTAACTAGTAGAGTGGACAAGGGAGAACCAGTGGATGTGCTGTATTTGGACTTTCAAAAGGCTTTTGACAAGGTCCCGCACAAGAGATTGTGTGCAAAATTAAAGCACATGGTATTGGGATAATGTATTGATGTGGAGAGCGAACTGGTTGGCAGGCAGGAAGCAGAGAGTCGGGATAAACGGGTCGTTTTCAGAATGGCAGGCAGTGACTAGTGGAGTGCTGCAGGGCTCAGTGCTGGGCGCCCAGTTCTTTACAATATAAATTAACGATTTGGATGAAGGAATAGAGTGTAATATCTCCAATTTTGCAGATGACACTAAACTGGGTGGCGATGTGCGCTGTGAGGAGGACGCTAAGAGGCTGCAGGGTGACTTGGACAGATTAGATGAGTGGGCAAATGCATGGCAGATGCAGTATAATGTGGATAAATGTGAGGTTATCCATTTTGGGGGCAAAAACACGAAGGCAGAATATTATCCGAATGGCGGCAGACTAGGAAAAGGGGAGATGCAACGAGACCTGGGTGTCATGGTTCATCAGTCACTGAAAGTGGGCACGCAGCTACACAGGCGATAAAGAAGACAAATTGGGTGTTGGCCTTCATAGCTAGGCGATTTGAATATAGAAGCAGGGAGGTCTTACTGCAGTTGTACAGGGCCTTTGTGAGGCCTCACCTGGAATAGTGTGTTCAGTTTTGGTCTCCTCGTCTGAGGAATGACATTCTTGACATTGAGGGAGTGCAGCGAAGGTTCACTAGACTTATTCCAGGGATGACTGGGCTTTCATATGAGGAGAGACTGGATCAACTGGGCCTTTATTCACTGGAGTTTAGAAAGATGAGAGGGGATCTCATAGAAACATATAAGATTATAAGATTCTGACGGGACTGGGCAGGTTCGATGCGAGTGGAATGTTCCCGATGTTGGGGAAGTCCAGAAGCAGGGGACATAGTCTTAGGATAAGGGGTTGGCCATTTAGGACTGCGATGAAGAGAAACTTCTTCACTCAGAGAGTTGTTGATGCCAGTTCACTGGATATATTCAAGAGGGAGTTAGATATGGCTCTTACGGTTAATGGGATCAAGGGTTATGGAGAGAAAGCAGGAAAGGGGGACTGAAGGAATGATCAGCCATGATCTTATTGAATGGCAGTGAAGGCTCGAAGGGTCGCATGACCTACTCCTGCACCTATTCTCTATGTTTCTATGGACTAGGCTCAACTTCCTTATCCGCTCCCCATAACTCTTTACTTCCTTATCACTCAAAAATGTGTCTAAATCCACCTTAAATATATTCAATGGCACCCAGATTCCACAGCTCTTTGGGGCAGAGAATTCTATGGATTTACAACCTCATCTCAGTTTTAAATGGGTGGCCCCTTATTTGAGACTGTGTCAAGAGTTTTAGTTTCCCTGATGAGTGGAAATATCCTCTCTACATCCACCTTGTCGAACACCCTCATTATCTTATTTGGTCCAACAAGATCACCCATCATTCTTCTGGACTCCAATGTGTATAGGCCCAACCTATCCTCATAAGTCAACTCCCTCATCTCCGGAATCAACCTAGTGAACCTTCTCTGAACAGCCTCCAATGCAAGTATATCCTTCCTTAAATACGGAGCCCAAAACTGTGCGCAGTACTCGTGGTGTGGCCTCACCAATACCCCTTACAGGTGTAGCAAGAATTCTCTGCTTTTATACTGTATCCCCTTTTGCAATAAAGGCCAACATTCCATTTGCCTTCTTGACTACGTGCTGTACCTGCACATTAACTTTTTGTGTTTCATGCACCAGACCCCCATGTCCCTCTGTACTGCAGCATTTGCAATTTTTCTCCATTTAAATTATAATTTGCTTTTCTATTATTTCTGCCAAAGTGAATAGCCTCACATTTTCCCACATTATACTCCATGTGCCAATTTTTGCCCACTCACTTAGCCTGTCTATCCCTTTGCAGATTTTTTGTATCCTCCTCACAATTTCATTTCCCATCCATCTTTGTGTAGTCAGCAAACTTGGCTACATTGCACTCGGTCCCTTCATCCAAGTCATTAGTATAGATTGTAAATAGTTGGGAATCCAGCACCAATCCCTGCAACATTCCACTAGTCACTGTTTGCCAACCGGAAAATGACCCATTTATCCCGACTCTGTTTTCTGTTAGTTAGCCAAACTTCTATCCATGCTAATATATTACCCCCAACCCTGTGAGCTTTTAGCTTGTGCAGTAACCTCTTAAGTCGCCCCTTAAGGGATGCCTTCTAGAAATCCAAATATACCACATTCACTGGTTCCCCCTTATCTACCCTGCTCATTACATCCTCAAAGAACTCCAGCAAATTTCTCAAACAAGATTTCCCTTCCATAAAACCATGCTGAATCTGCTTGATCCAATCATGCTTTTCCAAATCCGCTACTGCTTCCTTAATAATGGACTCCAGCATTTTCCCAACCACAGATGTTAGGCTAACTGGTCGATAGATTCCTGCTTTTTGTCTTCCCTCCTTTTTTAAACAGGAGCGTTACATTTGCAGTATTCCAATCTGCTGGGACCGCCCCAGAATCCTGGGAACTTTGGTAGATTACAACCAATGCATCCACTATCTCTGCAGCCACTTCTCTTAAGATCCTAGGATGGAACGCATCAGGTCCAGGAGCCTTTAGTCCCATTATCTTACTGAAAACCACCTCCTTTGTGATTGTGGTAAGATCCTTCCACGCCTATAGCCCTTTGGCTATCCACTGTTGGGATATTTTTAGTGTCCTCAACCATAAAGACTGATACAAAATATATGTTCTGATTTTCTGCCACCACCATGTTCCCCATCACTGATTCCCTGGTTTCGTCCTCTAAGGGACCAACATTTACTTTAGCCACTCTTTTCTTTTTTATATACCTGTAGAAACTCTTGCGATTTGTTTTTATATTTCGTGCTAGTTTACTTGCATAGTCTATCTTCCCTTTCTTAATCATTTTTTAGTCACTCTTTGCTGTCTTTTAAAATCTGCCCAATCTTCTGTCCTCCCAGCAGTTTGGGCCACTTTGTATGCCCTTGTTTTTAATTGGATACCATCCTTTATTTTGTTAGTTAAACCTGGATGGCTATCTTTTCGTTTACATCCTTTCCTCCTCAATGGAATATATTTTCCTTGAGAGTTGTGAAATATTTCCTTCAATTTATGCCACTGTTCATCAACGGAAGAAATAGCGGGACATCTAGATAGGAATAGTGCAATCAAGCAGAAGCAGCATGGATTCATGAAGGGGAAATCATGTTCAACTAATTTACTGGAATTATTTGAGGATATAACGAGCATGGTGGATAGAGGTGTACCAAATGATGTGGTGTATTTAGATTTCCAAAAGGCATTCGATAAGGTGACACACAAAAGGTTACTGCAGGAGATAAAGGTACGCGGAGTCAGAGGAAATGTATTAGCATGGATAGAAAATTGGCTGGATAACAGAAAGCAGAGAGTCGGGATAAATGGCTCCTTTTCGGGTTGGAAATTCATTGGTTAGTGGTGTGCCACAGGGATCGGTGCTGGTACCACAACTGTTTACAATATACATAGATGACCTGGAAAAGGGAACAGAGTGTAGTGTAACAAAATTTGCAGATGACGCAAAGATTAGTGGAAAAGCGGGTTGTGTAGAGGACACAGAGAGGCTGCAAAGAGATTTAGATAGGTTAAGCGAATGGGCTAAGGTTTGACAGATGGAATACAATGTCGGAAAGTGTGAGGTCATCCACTTTGGAAAAAAAACAGTAAAAGG
Organism: Pristiophorus japonicus; assembly: GCF_044704955.1. NCBI lineage: Eukaryota > Metazoa > Chordata > Chondrichthyes > Pristiophoridae > Pristiophorus > Pristiophorus japonicus. The sequence continues at coordinate 2,510,968 of NC_092001.1, forward strand.
GAATATTATTTGAATGGGGAGAAATTACAACATGCTGAGGTGCAGAGGGACCTGGGGGTCCTTGTGCATGAATCCCAAAAAGTTAGTTTGCAGGTGCAGCAGGTAATCAGGAAGGCGAATGGAATGTTGGCCTTCATTGCGAGAGGGATGGAGTACAAAAGCAGGGAGGTCCTGCTGCAACTGTATAGGGTAATGGTGAGGTCGCACCTGGAGTACTGCGTGCAGTTTTGGTCACCTTACATAAGGAAGGGTATACTAGTTTGCAGGGGGTACAGGGACGATTCACGAGGCTGATTCCGGAGATGAGGGGGTTACCTTATGAAGATAGATTGAGTAGACTGGGTCTTTAATCGTTGGAGTTCAGAAGGATGAGGGGTGATCTTGTAGAAACATTTAAGATAATGAAAGGGATAGACAAGATAGAGGCAGATAGGTTGTTTCCACTGGTCGGGGACACTAGAACTAGGGGGCACAGGCTCAATATACGTGGGAGCCAATTTAAAACCGAGTTGAGAGGGAATTTCTTCTCCCAGAGGGTTGTGAATCTGTGGAATTCTCTGCCCAAGGAAGCAGTTGAGGCTAGCTCATTGAATGTATTCAAATCACAGATCGATAGATTTTTAACCAATAAGGGAATTAAGGATTATGGGGAGCAGGTGGGTAAGTGGAGCTGAGTCCACGGCCAGATCAGCCATAATCTTGTTGAATGGTGGAGCAGGCTCGAGGGGCTATCTGGCCTACTCCTGTTCCTAATTCTTATGTTCCTATGTTCTTATGTCCTGCACTTTAATCTATTTTCCCAGTCCACTTTAGCCAAATCTGACCTCATACCTTTGTAGTCTCCATCATTTAAGCTTAGAACGCTGGTTTGAGATCCAACTTTCTCACCCTCCATCTGAATTTGAAATACAACCATGCTCTGATCACTCATTCCAAGTGGGTCCTTTACTCGGAGATTGTTGAGTAATCCTGTATCATTACAGAGGACAAGAGCTAAGATAACCAGCACTTCAGAGGAGGAGACGGAGAGGAAACCAGTGATTGTAGAACTGAACCCAGCCAGAGTCAGCACCTTCAGGGGAGCAGAGGGTGGGGAACCAGTGAGTGTAGAACTGAACCCAGACAGACAGAGTCAGCATAAGAACATAAGAAATAGGAGCAGGAGTAGGCCACACGGCCCCTGAAGTCTGCTCCACCATTTAATATGATCATGGCTGATCCGATCATGGACTCAGGTCCACTTCTCTGCCTGCTCCCCATAACCCCTTAGTCCCTTATCGGTTAAGAAACTGTCTATCTCTGTCTTAAAGTTTTTCATTGAGCCAGCTTCCACTGCTCTCTGAGGCAGAAAATTGCACAGATTTACAAACCCTTTGAGAGAAGACATTTATCCTGAGCAGAGTTTTAAATGGACGGCCCCTTATTCTAAATTATCCCCTCTAGTTCTAGTCTCCCCTATCAGTGGAAACATCCTCTCTGCATCCACCTTGTCAAGTTCCCTCCTAATCTTATATGTTTCGATAAAATCACCTCTCATTCGTCTGAATTCCAATGAATAGAGGCACAAACTTCTCAATCATTCCTCAAAAGTCAACCCCCTCATCTGCGGAATCAACCGAGTGAACCTTCTCTGAACTGCCTCCAAAGCAATATATCCTTTCTCAGATATGGAAAGCAAAACTGCACGCAGTATTCCAGGTGTGGCCTCACCAATACCCCGTATAACTGTAGCAAGACATCCCTGCTTTTATATTCCATCCCTTTTGAAATAAAGGCCAAGATTCCAATGTCCTTCCTGTTCACTTGCTGTACCTGCATACATACTTTTTGAGTTTCATGCAGCAGGACCTCCTAGGTCCCGCTAAACTGCAAATTTTTCTCCATTTAAATAATAACTTGCTCTTTGAATTTCTTTCTGCCAAATTGCATAACCTCACACTTTCCAACATTATACTCCATCTGCCAAATTTTCGCCCACTCACTTAGCATGTCAATCTTTTTGCAGGTTTTTTGTGTCCTCCTCGCACTTTGCCTTTCCTCCCATCTTGGCTACATTACACTCGGTCCCTTCATCCAAGTTGTTGATATAGATTGTAAATAGTTGAGGTCCCAACACTGATTCCTGCAGCACCCAACTAGTTACTGATTGCCAAACCGAGAATTTATCCCGACTCTCTGTTTTCTGTTTGTTAGCCAATCCTCTATCCATGCTAATATATTACCCCCAACCTCATGAACTTTTATCTTGTGCAGTAAACTTTTATATGGCACCTTGTCAAATACCTTCTGGAAGTCCAAATACAACACATCCACTGGGTCCCCTTCATTCACCCTGTTCCTCAAAACCAGAGTCAGCACTTTTCGGGGAACAGAGGGAGGGAAACCAGTAAATGTGGAACGGGGCCCAGCCAGACTCAGCACCTTCAGGGGTGGAGAGGGAGGCGAACCAGAGAGTGTAGAACTGAACCCAGCCAGAGTCAGCAACTTCAGGGGTGGAGAGGGAGGGGAACCAGTCAGTGTAGAACTGAACCCAGCCAGAGTTAGCACCTTCAGGGGAGGAGAGGGAGGGGAACCAGTGAGTGTAGAACTGAACCCAGCCAGAGTCAGCACCTTCAGGGGTGGAGAGGGAGGGGAACCAGTGAGTGTAATCTGAAGGCAGCCAGAATTGGTGGTGAAAACTGGGAGTGGAGGAGAAACAGTCTGCAAATGTGCAATGAGTTTGGATTTCAGCACAACAGGAGGGACAATGTGTGGGATAGGGATTTACAGCTTTGGAAGAACAAGAAAGGAAATAATTTTCCATGGAAACTAGATGTGTGCATTCTGAATTTCTGTCTTGTACTGACAGTGATGAGTTTTATTGTCTCCTTTTGCAGAATATTAGAAGGGGAGATTTTCAGACAGGAAACACAAACCAAACATCACATCAAGATCTGACGGAGTCAATCGATTCATCAGGACCTGAATATCATCGGCCTTTGAAAGTGGAAGGAGAAATGTTTGTCTGTTCTGTCTGTGGAAAAAGATTTCAAACATCAGTGTGACTGGAAAAGCACCGAGACACACACACCCGAGTGACAGTGTTCCAGTGCACTGCCTGTGGAAGGAGCTTTAGCTAGTTATACAGCCTGAAAAAACATCGCACCATTCACAGCGCAAAGAAACTGTGAACGTGATGTGTGCGTGGGCGAGGCTTCAGCTGATCGGCCAACCATGGAGAGTCACAAGGATACCCGCACCATGGAGAAACCGTGGAAATGTGGTGACTGTGGGAAGGTATTCAGATCACCATCTGAGCTGGAAATTCATCGACGCAGTCACACTGGGGAGAGACCGTTCACCTGCACTGTGTGTGGGAAGGGATTCACTCGGTCATCCACTCTCCTGAGACACCAGCAAGTTCACACTGGGTAGAGGCCATTCACCTGCTCTGAGTGTGGGAAGCGATTCACTCACTCATGCCACCTGCTGACGCACCAGCGAGTTCACAAGTGACTGCAGGGGTTGGAATTTGCTGTTGTTGTTGCTGTTAATCACATCCCGACTGAACCATGTTCATTCTGACAGTTGGGGTTTGTTTCTGCTAATTTTAATACCCCTATTACTGCGCTGGACTTTAATATTCTGGATATATTGCTGATTGCAGCTCCGAGAACAGAGTGTCCATTTAAGAATTGCTGTGTGTTACGTTTCCCATTATTTCAGCGACTCACAACAGAAATTTAGTTTGCAATGAAATTGTGAACTTTCTTCAATCCAAAACTAATCTTTGATACAAAAACTACAATAGTGTGTAAAAGTTTTCACTGAATAAAATCTCCGATTAGAAAGAGCTTGCTGACAATTCTTACTGACTTGCACATTACACACAGTGGCCCCTCCATTATCCACCAGAAAAAAGGGGAATGGTAATTGGTGAGGAATCAGTGTCCCCAAATGTTGCCCCTCGAGTCTGGTGTAGCAATCCCCTTGGCACGGGAATGGAGACAAGTCCAGAGAAAAACTGTGCGCAGTACTCCAGGTGTAGTCTTACCAATACCCTGTACAGTTGTAGCAGGACTTCCCTACTTTTATACTCCATCTTCCTTCAATAAAGGCCAACATTCCATTTGCCTTCCTGATTACTTGCTGTCCCTGCATGCTATCTTTTTGAGTTTCATGCACAAGAACCTCCAGATCCCTCTGTACTACAGCATTTTGTAATTGTCCTCATTTAAATAATTTGCTGTTTTATTTTTCCTATAAAGGAGATTATCTGACATTTTACCACATTGTAGTCCATCTGCCAGATTTTTGGCCACACATTGAGCCTATCCATATTCCTTTGTAGATTCTTTGCATCCTCCTCACAACTTGTTTTCCCACCTATCTTTGTAATGCAGCCAAATTTGCTGATAATACTGTCGCTCCCTTCATCCAATTATTCATTTAAATTTTAAATAGTTGAGGCCCCACCACTGATCCCTGCAGCACCCCACTAGTTACAGTTTGCCATCCTGAAAATGACCCATTTATCCTGACTCTGTTTTCTGTTAGTTAGCCAAACCCCTATTCATGCTGATATATTACCCCCAACTTCGTGAGCTCTTAGCTTGTGCAGTAACCTTTTGTGTGGCATTTTATAGAATGCTTTCTGGAAATCCAAATATATGACATCAACTGGTTCTCCTTTATCCACTGTGCTCGTTACATCCTCAAACCTCCAGCTGAAGTGCCTTACCCCAGTCCCAGTGCATGCCTCCCCCAGCTGAAGTGCCTTACCACAGTCCCAGTGTATGCCTCCCCCATCCGAAGTGCCTTACCTCAGTCCCAGTGCATGCCTCCCCCATCCGAAGTGCCTTACCCCAGTCCCAGTGTATGCCTCCCCCAGGCGACGTGCTTTACACCAGTCCCAGTGCATACTCCCCCAGTCCTGTTTCTCGGCACCACCTGCATGGAATGATTCGGGCCGGGAGGGGGTGCGGGCGTGGGACTTGTCGCCTGTCGGTCAGAAAAGTGCAGAACAAATAGTTCCATGGTTTAATAAACCCCAGGGGGATGCGGGCTTCACACAGCCCGAGTGCGAGCCCAGGTCTGAGAGACAACACTCCGCACCATTCGCTTCACGCACACCCGGGCTCGGCCCCAGTCCCTGAATCACGGCCCACAGGCCCCGGGTTTGCCCCCCGGTTCCAGGCCCAGCTCACCCTATTGGGCCAGCCCGGGATCAGCCTATTGGGCCAGCTTGGGCTCAACCTATTGGGCCAGCACAGAAGACCCAGTGGAGAAAATCAGCAGCTCATTGAGTTTATTCTCATTCTGCACACAGCGGTTGTTGAACTGAACCCAACTTTGTAAACTGGAAATGCATCGTCACAGTCACACTGGTGCTAGGCTGTTCATCTGCTTTGAGTGTGGGAAGGGATTCACTCATTCATCCGACCTGCTGAGACACCAGTGAGTTTACAAGTGACTGCAGGGGTTGGATTCTGCTCTTATTGCTGCTGTTAATCACATCCTAACTGAATCGTGTTCATTCTGTCAGTTGGGGATGGTTTCCGCTGATGTTAATAACCCCTATAACTGGGCTGGAATTTAATATGTTGATATTTCAAATAACACCGCGTGTCGATATTTGATGTCTCCAAAATAAAATGAGACCAATTGATGTCTTGTTACCAACTGCACCATTTTGCACATTTCTACCTCTCGACTATCTCAGTTCTCATACCTTCAATTACTCTCGGACAAGTCCCAGTTCCCCATACCTCCAGAATGTCTCTCTGAGCGTGGTATCCAGGGAAGGTATCGGTAACACGCCCAGGATCACTAAACACAAAACTCAGTCTGTTAATCACTTACAGATAGTGGGCTAAGTGTGTACCCCACACCATTTCCATCAGCTTCGATGTGTGAATGGAGTATCACGCCTGCAAACCTGGCTTCAATTTTAATTTGAATCCACTTTGCAAACGTACTTTTAAAAATATGTAAATTTAAAGCGATCACATCAAATAATTGGCAAAGGTTTAAAGACAACAAGATGAATAAGTAAACACATCACAGCTCAATAAACCATATTCTCAGGAGAAAGTCTATTATCTAACTCCTCAAATGTCCGTTGGTGAGATGAGCGACTGAATCACTTTCCATGAACAACAGCATCCATTCCCACTGTCCGCACATTTACAGTGTTGAGTCAGGTGGCTACACGAGTCTCACAGGCTGAACGATTGGTTGAAGGTGTATCCACACACACAACACTTGTCCTGTTTCTCCCTGCTGTGATTGGTGTTTTTAAAAAGGCTGATGAGAAGCTGATCCTGATCAATCCGGGAATCTGGCAAATCTTGAGGCGATGTTTGGATTGAGTTTCCCAGCTGCAGATCCTCCCCTTCTAATAGCCTGCAAAACAATGGTGGTTACAAACATTGTTACTTCAAGTACAGGATAGAAATTCAGAACAGACAATTAAAGATTCTACAGAAATTCTGTCCACTCCTGTCCCTCCTAAGCTGTACATTCCTTATTCTAGACTCTCACCCTCAAACCTCACTGTTTAATTCAACATTCCTGTCATTGTCCGAGCTTTATTATCTCCAGAAAGGGATGAATCTGGCTGGGTGCAATTCCACAGACATTAGTTAGCCTCTACTGCCTCACTGTCAGTCAACCCAGCAGGATTTCCACTGTGGTAGGCATCACAGCTTTAAATCCTGTCCAAAAATGACATCCAGACACTTCCCAGTTGTGGTCACTGGATCGGTATGAAGAGCAGGGGCACTGGCTGATTTTTACTCATATTTAGCCCAGTGGTACTGAGGACAATTATAATCCCTGAACTGCTGCCTTGGCTGAGATCAGCTCACAGCCCACATCACGGATCGAACTTGGGAACTTCCCAGTCAGTATTGCAGTATTGCAAAATTTGTGGGAGGGTTAGAACAGAATATTTTGAAACAAATTTGACTCCACCTTTAAACAAAACGATCGTCACACTGCACAATTCTGAAATCTTTCCAAATTATACAACTGGATCATCAAAAACAGTGAGACATTTTACAAAGGCTCAAGTCACTGAAATAGACAGCTTTCTACTCACTGCACAGTACAGAAGGGAGCAACTGTTAATGGGAGCTCTGTTGGTGAAGTCCTCCAACGCCCCAAGATAAACTGGACTGTCCCTTTAACTATAAAGAGGCAGAGAAAGGGGAGTCCCTGTCCCTGTAAATATCTGCCCCATTCCCCCAGGCAGTGGGAGGAGGAACAGCGCACGGTATCTTTATATTCTGACCCAGCAAGCACCGCCGGATCGGCTAAAGAACATAGAATGTGTATCGCATCAGGTTACGCAGAACAACTGAAAAGAGCACACAAGCTCTTTGCTCTATATATATGTGTGTGTATGTGTAAAGCACATCATTCTTAATATTTAAGTCAATTCCACAGAGACAAATTACTATCTTCACCAATTATTTTCCAGCATTTTATTTCCATTTTCTTTGCAATTACATTGCAGACTGTTTAATACCTTTTCCATTTATTGATAACCATGTCTATCCGCAGTATTCAGTGGGAATCGGGATTAAATCACACCGAGGATAATGAGCAGCCCTCCAGCAGTCTCTGAGCTTTATTGTCCAGTGATCACCTCACTATCACACACAAGATCCTGATATTTACCTCCACTGTGGATGATTAGTGTAAGTGATGATATAAATGAAATCGTAGAGGTGAAAGCGGAGTTGGAGTGAGGAATTGGAGAGTAGGGGTGAAGGAGGTAAATAAGAACATAAGAACATAAGAACATAAGAATTAGGAACAGGAGTAGGCCATCTCGCCCCTCGATCCTGCTCCGCCATTCAATAAGATCATGGCTGATCTGGCCGTGGACTCAGCTCCACTTACCCGCCCGCTCCCCATAACCCTTAATTCCCTTATTGCTTAAAAATCTATCTATCTTTGACTGGAATACATTCAATGAGCTAGCCTCAACTGCTTCCTTGGGCAGAGAATTCCACAGATTCACAACCCTCTGGGAGAAGAAATTCTTTCTCAACTCGGTTTTAAATTGGCTACTCCGCTTTTTGAGGCTGTGCCCCCCTAGTTTTCGTCTCCCCGACCAGTGGAAACAACCTCTCTGCCTCTATCTTGTCTATCCCTTTCATGATTTTAAATGTTTCTATAATATCACCCCTCATCCTTCTGAACTCGAAGGAGTAAAGACCCAGTCGATTCAATCTATCATCATAAGGTAACCCCCTCATTTCTCGAATCAGCCTAGTGAAACGTCTCTGTACCACTTCCAAAGCTAGTATATCCTTCCTTAAGTAAGGTGACCAAAACTGCACGCAGGACTCCAGGTGCGGCATTTCCAATACCTTATACAGTTGCAGCAACATCTCCCTGCTTTTGTACTCCATCCCTTTCACAATGAAGGCCAACATTCCATTTGCCTTCCTGATTAGCTGCTGCACCTGCAAACTAACCTTTTGTGATTCATGCACAAGGACCCCCAGGTCCCTCTGCACCATAGCATGTTGTAATTTCTCCCCATTCAAATAATATTCCCTTTTACTGTTTTTTTTTCCCAAGGTGGATGACCTCACACTTTCCGACATTGTATTCCATTTGCCAAACCATAGCCCATTCGCTTAACCTATCCAAACCTCCTTGCAGCTTCTCTGCAACCCGCTGTGCCACTAATCTTAGTGTCATCTGCAAATGTTGTTGCACTACACTCTGTCCCCTCTTCTAGGTCATCTATGTATATTGTAAACAGTTGTGGTCTCAGTACTGATCCCTGTGGCACACCACTAACCACTGATTTCCAACCGGAAAAGGAGCCATTTATCACGACTTTCTGCTTTCTGTTCGCCAGCCAATTCTCTGTCCATGCTAATACATTTCCTCTGACTTTGCGTACCTTTATCTTCTGCAGTAACCTTTTGTGTGGCACCTTATCGAATGCCTTTTGGAAATCATAATACATCACATCCATCGGTACACCTCTATCCACCATGCTCGTTATATCCTCAAAGAATTCCAGGAAATTTGTTAAACATGATTTCCCTTTCATGAATCCATGCTGCGTCTGCTTGATTGCACTATTCCTATCCAGATGTCCCGCTATTTCTTCCTTAATGATAGTTTCAAGCATTTTCTTCACGACAGATGTTAAACTAACCGGCTTATAGTTACCTGCCTTTTGCCTGACCCCTTTTTTAAACAGAGGCATTACATTAGCTGCTCTCCAATCCGCTGGTACCTCCGCAGAGTCAAGAGCATTTTGGTTAATTATAACAAATGCATCTGCGATAACTTCCGCCATCTCTTTACAACCCTGGGATGCATTTCATCTGGACCAGGGGACTTTTCTACCTTCAGTCCCATTATTCTGTCCAGCGCTCCCTCCCGAGTGATAGTGATCATCTCAAGGTCCACCCTTTCCAGATTCCAATGACCAGCAATTTTTGGCATTGTTTTTGTGTCTTCCACTGTGAAGACGGAAGCAAAATAATTGTTTAAGGTCTCAGCCATTTCCACATTTCCCATTATTAAATCCCCCTTTTCATCTTCTAAAGGACCAACATTTACTTTAGTCAATCTTTTCCTTTTTATATATGTGTGGAAGCTTTTACTATCTGTTTTTATGTTTTGCACAAGTTTACCTTCGTAATCTATCTTCCATTTCTTTATTGCTTTTTCAGTCATTCTTTGCTGTTGCTTAAAAATGTATCAATCCTCTAGTTTCCCACTAACGTTGGCCACCTTATATGCATTGGTCTGTGATTTGATACTTTCCTTTATTTCCTTGTTTATCCACGGATGGTTATCTCTTCTCTTGCCGCCCTTCTTTTTCACTGGAATATATTTTTGTTGTGCATTATGAAAGAGCTCCTGAAAAGTCCTCCACTGTTCCTCAATTGTGCTAGCGTTTAGTCCTTGTTTCCAGTCTGCTTTAGCCTACTCTGCCCTCATCCCGCTGTAGTCCCCTTTGTTTAAGCATAGTACGCTCGTTTCTGATACATCTTCCTCATCCTCAATCTGTATTAAAAATTCAACCATATTGTGATCACTCATTCTGAGAGGATATTGTACGAGGAGATCGTTTATTTCTCCTGTCTCGTTACACAGGACCAGATCCAAAATGGCTTGCTCCCTTGGAGGCTCTGTTACATACATTATGTCCCGGTGCAGTACATTCCCTGGAGTATATATCCCGGAACACCCCCTGTATTATGTCCCGGTTCAGTAAATTCCCTGGGGTTTATATGCCGGATCATCCCCTGTATTATATCCCAGTTCAGTACATTCCCTGGGGTTTATATCCCGGAAATCCCCCTGTATTATGTCCTGGTTCAGTACATTACCTGGGGTTTATATCCTGGACCACCCTCTGTATTATGTCCTGGTTCAGTCCATTCCCTGGGGTCTATATCCAGGATCACACCCTGTATTATGTTGTGGTTCAGTACATTCCCTGGGGATTATATCCAGGACCACCACCTGTATTATGTCCTGGTTCAATACATTCCCTGGGGTTTATATCCCGGACCACCCCCTGTATTATATCCTAGTCCAGTACATTCCCTGGGGTGTATATCCCGGACCACCCCCTGTATTATATCCTGGTCCAGTACATTCCCTGGAGTTTATATCCCGGAACACCCCCTGTATTTTATCCCAGTTCAGTGCATTCCCTGGGGTTTATATCCCGGACGACCGCGTGTATTATAACCTGGTTCAGTACATTCCCAGGGTTTATATCCCGGACCACCCCCTGTATTATGTCCAGGTTCAGTACATTCCCTGGGGTTTATATCCCGGACCATTCCCTGTATTATATCCGGGTTCAGTACATTCACTGGGGTTTTTATCCCGGAGCACCCCCTGTATTATGTCCTGGTTCAGTTCATTCCCTGGGGTTTATATCCCGGACCCTTTCCTGTATTATATCCCGGTACAGTACTTTCCGTGGGGTTTATATCCCGGACCATTCCCTGTATTATATCCCGGTTCAGTACATTCACTGGGGTTTATATCCCGGACCAACCCCTGTATTATGCCCCGGTTCAGTACATTCCCTGGGGAATAATAGCAGACATTCCGCTGCATTATGTCCTGGTTCAGTTAATATTCTGGGGTTTATATCCCGGGCCACCCCCTCTATTATGTCCAGGTTCAGTACATTCCCTGGGGTTTATATCACGGACCATTCCTTGTATTATGTCCCAGTTCAATGCATTCCCTGGGGTTTATATCCCGGACCACCCCCTGTATTATGTCCTGGTTCAGCACATTCCCTGGGGTTTATATTCCGGACCATTCCCTGTATTATATCGCGGTTCAGTACTTTCCATGTGGTTTAAATCCCGGACCATTCCCTGTATTATATCCCGGTTCAGTACATTCCCTGGTGTTTATATCCCGGACCATTCCCTGTATTATATCCCGGTTCATTACATTACCTGGGGTTTATATCTCGGACCATCCCTGTATTATATCCAGGTTCAGTGCATTCCCTGGGGTTTATATGCCGGACCACATCCTGTATTATGTCCCGGTTCAGTACATTCCCTGGGGTTTATATCTCGGACCATTTCCTGTATTGTGTCCCAGTTCAGTCATTCCCTCGTGTTTATATCCCGGACAATCCCTGTATTATATCCCGGTTCAGTACATTCCCTGGGGTTTATATCCCGGACCATTCCCTCTATTATATCCCGTTTAAGAACATTCCCTGGGGCTTATATCCCGGACCATTCCCTGTATTATGTCCCGTTTCAGAACATTCTCTGGGGTTCATACACCGGACAATCCGTTGTATTCTGTCCTGGTTCAGTACATTCCCTGGGGTTTATATCCCGGACGACCCCCTGTATTATGTCCCGGTTCAGTACATTCCCTGGGGTTTATATCACGGACCAACCCCTGTATTATGTGCCACTTCAGTACATTCCCTGGGGTTTATATCGCGGACCACCCCCTGTATTATGTTTTCATTCATTACATTCCCTGGGGTTTATTTCTCGGACCACTCCCTGTATAATGTCTCGGTTCAGTATATTCCCTGAGGATTATATCCCAGACCAACACCTGTATTATGTCTTCATTCAGTACATTCCCTGCGGTTTATACCCCGCACCATCCACTGTATTAATCCCGGTTCAGTACATTCCCTGGGGATTATATCCCGGACCACACCCTGTATTGTATCCTGGTTCAGTACTTTACATGGGGTTTATATCACGGACCATCGTCTGTATTATGTCCCGTTTCAGTATATTCCCTGGGGATTATATCCGGACCATCGCCTGTATTATGTCCTGGTTCAGTACATTCCCTGGGGTTTACATCTCGGACCATCCCATGTATTATGTCCTGGTTCAGTACATTCCCTGGGGCTTATATCCCGGACCAACACCTGTATTATGTCCCGGTTCAGTACATTCCCCGGGGATTAATCCTGGACATTCCGCTGTATTATGTCCTGGTTCAGTACATTCCCTGGGGTTTATACCCCGGACAAACCCCTGTATTATGTCCCGGTTCAGTACATTCCCTGGGGTTTATAACCCGGACCACCCCCTGTATTATGTCCATGTTCAGTACATTCCCTGGAGTTTATATCCCGGACCACCCCCTGTATTATTTCCTGGTTCAGTACATTCTTGATGTTTATATCCCGGAACACCCCCTGTATTATGTCCCGGTTCAGTACATTCCCTGGGGTTTATATGCCGGATCATCCCCTGTATTATATCCCAGTTCAGTACATTCCCTGGGGTTTAAATCCCGGAAATCCCCCTGTATTATGTCCTGGTTCAGTACATTACCTGGGGTTTATATCCTGGACCACCCTCTGTATTATGTCCTGGTTCAGTACATTCCCTGGGGTCTATATCCAGGATCACACCCTGTATTATGTTGTGGTTCAGTACATTCCCTGGGGATTATATTCAGGACCACCACCTGTATTATGTCCTGGTTCAATACATTCCCTGGGGTTTATATCCCGGACCACCCCCTGTATTATATCCTAGTCCAGTACATTCCCTGGGGTGTATATCCCGGACCACCCCCTGTATTATATCCTGGTCCAGTACATTCCCTGGAGTTTATATCCCGGTACACCCCCTGTATTATATCCCAGTTCAGTGCATTCCCTGGGGTTTATATCCCGGACGACCGCGTGTATTATATCCTGGTTCAGTACATTCCCAGGGTTTATATCCCGGACCACCCCCTGTATTATGTCCAGGTTCAGTACATTCCCTGGGGTTTATATCCCGGACCATTCCCTGTATTATATCCGGGTTCAGTACATTCACTGGGGTTTTTATCCCGGAGCACCCCCTGTATTATGTCCTGGTTCAGTTCATTCCCTGGGGTTTATATCCCGGACCCTTTCCTGTATTATATCCCGGTACAGTACTTGCCGTGGGGTTTATATCCCGGACCATTCCCTGTATTATATCCCGGTTCAGTACATTCACTGGGGTTTATATCCCGGACCAACCCCTGTATTATGCCCCGGTTCAGTACATTCCCTGGGGAATAATCCCAGACATTCCGCTGCATTATGTCCTGGTTCAGTTAATACTCTGGGGTTTATATCCCGGGCCACCCCCTCTATTATGTCCAGGTTCAGTACATTCCCTGGGGTTTATATCACGGACCATTCCTTGTATTATGTCCCAGTTCAGTGCATTCCCTCGGGTTTATATCCCGGACCACCCCCTGTATTATGTCCTGGTTCAGCACATTCCCTGGGGTTTATATTCCGGACCATTCCCTGTATTATATCGCGGTTCAGTACTTTCCATGTGGTTTAAATCCCGGACCATTCCCTGTATTATATCCCGGTTCAGTACATTCCCTGGTGTTTATATCCCGGACCATTCCCTGTATTATATCCCGGTTCATTACATTACCTGGGGTTTATATCTCGGACCATCCCTGTATTATATCCAGCTTCAGTGCATTCCCTGGGGTTTATATGCCGGACCACTTCCTGTATTATGTCCCGGTTCAGTACATTCCCTGGGGTTTATATCTCGGACCATTTCCTGTATTGTGTCCCAGTTCAGTCATTCCCTCGTGTTTATATCCCGGACAATCCCTGTATTATATCCCGGTTCAGTACATTCCCTGGGGTTTATATCCCGGACCATTCCCTCTATTATATCCCGTTTAAGAACATTCCCTGGGGCTTATATCCCGGACCATTCCCTGTATTATGTCCCGTTTCAGAACATTCTCTGGGGTTCATACACCGGACAATCCGTTGTATTCTGTCCTGGTTCAGTACATTCCCTGGGGTTTATATCCCGGACGACCCCCTGTATTATGTCCCGGTTCAGTACATTCCCTGGGGTTTATATCACGGACCAACCCCTGTATTATGTGCCACTTCAGTACATTCCCTGGGGTTTATATCGCGGACCACCCCCTGTATTATGTTTTCATTCATTACATTCCCTGGGGTTTATTTCTCGGACCACTCCCTGTATAATGTCTCGGTTCAGTATATTCCCTGAGGATTATATCCCAGACCAACACCTGTATTATGTCTTCATTCAGTACATTCCCTGCGGTTTATACCCCGCACCATCCACTGTATTAATCCCGGTTCAGTACATTCCCTGGGGATTATATCCCGGACCACACCCTGTATTGTATCCTGGTTCAGTACTTTACATGGGGTTTATATCACGGACCATCGTCTGTATTATGTCCCGTTTCAGTATATTCCCTGGGGATTATATCCGGACCATCCCCTGTATTATGTCCTGGTTCAGTACATTCCCTGGGGTTTACATCTCGGACCATCCCATGTATTATGTCCTGGTTCAGTACATTCCCTGGGGTTTATATCCCGGACCAACACCTGTATTATGTCCCGGTTCAGTACATTCCCCGGGGATTAATCCTGGACATTCCGCTGTATTATGTCCTGGTTCAGTACATTCCCTGGGGTTTATATCCCGGACAAACCCCTGTATTATGTCCCGGTTCAGTACATTCCCTGGGGTTTATAACCCGGACCACCCCCTGTATTATGTCCATGTTCAGTACATTCCCTGGAGTTTATATCCCGGACCACCCCCTGTATTATTTCCTGGTTCAGTACATTCTTGATGTTTATATCCTGGACCACTGCCAGTATTATGTCCCGGGTCAGTACATTCCCTGGGGTTTATATCATGGACCATTCCCTGTATTTTGTCCCAGTTCAGTTCATTCCCTGGGGAATATATCCCGGACCACCCCTTGTATTATGTCCCGGTTCAGTACATTCCCTGGATATTATATCCCGGACCACCCCCTTTATTATGGAGCAGTTCATTGCATTCCCTGGGGTTTATATCTCGGACCATCCCATGTGTTATTTCCTGTTTCAGTACATTCCCTGGGGTTTATA
Organism: Pristiophorus japonicus; assembly: GCF_044704955.1. Classification (NCBI taxonomy): domain Eukaryota; kingdom Metazoa; phylum Chordata; class Chondrichthyes; family Pristiophoridae; genus Pristiophorus; species Pristiophorus japonicus. The sequence goes on from NC_092001.1 coordinate 2,526,374, forward strand.
TCCTGGACCACCGCTTGTATTATGTCCTGGTTCAGTACATTCCCTGGGTCTTATATCCCGGACCATCACCTGTATTATATCCTGGTTCAGTACATTCCCTATGGTTTATATCCCGGACCATCGCCTGTATTATGTCATGGTTCAGTACATTCCCTGGGGTTTATAAGCCGGACCAAACCCTGTATTATTTAGAAGTTCTGTACATTCCCTCGTGATTGTATCCCGGACCTTCGCCCGCATTATATCCTGGTTCAGTACATTCCCTGGGGTTTATATCCCGGACCACCCCCTGTATTATGTCCTGGTTCAATACATTCCCTGGGGATTATATCCCCTACCATCTCCTGGATTATATCCTGGTTCAGTACATTCCCTGGGGATTATATCCCGGGCCACCCCCTGTATTATGTCCTGGTTCAGTACATTCCCTGGGGTTTATTACCCGGACCACCCCCAGTATTATGTCCTGGTTCAGTACATTCCCTCGGGTTTATATCCCGGACCACCCCCTGTATTTTGTCCTGGTTCAGTACATTCCCTCGGGTTTATATCCCGGACCAGCCCCTGTATTATGTCCGGTTCAGTACATTCCCTGGGGTTAATATCCCGGACCATTCCCTGTATTATATCGCGGTTCAGTACTTTCCATGTGGTTTAAATCCCGGACCATTCCCTGTATTATATCCCGGTTCAGTACATTCCCTGGTGTTTATATCCCGGACCATTCCCTGTATTATATCCCGGTTCATTACATTACCTGGGGTTTATATCTCGGACCATCCCTGTATTATATCCAGGTTCAGTGCATTCCCTGGGGTTTATATGCCGGACCACATCCTGTATTATGTCCCGGTTCAGTACATTCCCTGGGGTTTATATCTCGGACCATTTCCTGTATTGTGTCCCAGTTCAGTCATTCCCTCGTGTTTATATCCCGGACAATCCCTGTATTATATCCCGGTTCAGTACATTCCCTGGGGTTTATATCCCGGACCATTCCCTCTATTATATCCCGTTTAAGAACATTCCCTGGGGCTTATATCCCGGACCATTCCCTGTATTATGTCCCGTTTCAGAACATTCTCTGGGGTTCATACACCGGACAATCCGTTGTATTCTGTCCTGGTTCAGTACATTCCCTGGGGTTTATATCCCGGACGACCCCCTGTATTATGTCCCGGTTCAGTACATTCCCTGGGGTTTATATCACGGACCAACCCCTGTATTATGTGCCACTTCAGTATATTCCCTGGGGTTTATATCGCGGACCACCCCCTGTATTATGTTTTCATTCATTACATTCCCTGGGGTTTATTTCTCGGACCACTCCCTGTATAATGTCTCGGTTCAGTATATTCCCTGAGGATTATATCCCAGACCAACACCTGTATTATGTCTTCATTCAGTACATTCCCTGCGGTTTATACCCCGCACCATCCACTGTATTAATCCCGGTTCAGTACATTCCCTGGGGATTATATCCCGGACCACACCCTGTATTGTATCCTGGTTCAGTACTTTACATGGGGTTTATATCACGGACCATCGTCTGTATTATGTCCCGTTTCAGTATATTCCCTGGGGATTATATCCGGACCATCGCCTGTATTATGTCCTGGTTCAGTACATTCCCTGGGGTTTACATCTCGGACCATCCCATGTATTATGTCCTGGTTCAGTACATTCCCTGGGGCTTATATCCCGGACCAACACCTGTATTATGTCCCGGTTCAGTACATTCCCCGGGGATTAATCCTGGACATTCCGCTGTATTATGTCCTGGTTCAGTACATTCCCTGGGGTTTATACCCCGGACAAACCCCTGTATTATGTCCCGGTTCAGTACATTCCCTGGGGTTTATAACCCGGACCACCCCCTGTATTATGTCCATGTTCAGTACATTCCCTGGAGTTTATATCCCGGACCACCCCCTGTATTATTTCCTGGTTCAGTACATTCTTGATGTTTATATCCCGGAACACCCCCTGTATTATGTCCCGGTTCAGTACATTCCCTGGGGTTTATATGCCGGATCATCCCCTGTATTATATCCCAGTTCAGTACATTCCCTGGGGTTTAAATCCCGGAAATCCCCCTGTATTATGTCCTGGTTCAGTACATTACCTGGGGTTTATATCCTGGACCACCCTCTGTATTATGTCCTGGTTCAGTACATTCCCTGGGGTCTATATCCAGGATCACACCCTGTATTATGTTGTGGTTCAGTACATTCCCTGGGGATTATATTCAGGACCACCACCTGTATTATGTCCTGGTTCAATACATTCCCTGGGGTTTATATCCCGGACCACCCCCTGTATTATATCCTAGTCCAGTACATTCCCTGGGGTGTATATCCCGGACCACCCCCTGTATTATATCCTGGTCCAGTACATTCCCTGGAGTTTATATCCCGGTACACCCCCTGTATTATATCCCAGTTCAGTGCATTCCCTGGGGTTTATATCCCGGACGACCGCGTGTATTATATCCTGGTTCAGTACATTCCCAGGGTTTATATCCCGGACGACCCCCTGTATTATGTCCAGGTTCAGTACATTCCCTGGGGTTTATATCCCGGACCATTCCCTGTATTATATCCGGGTTCAGTACATTCACTGGGGTTTTTATCCCGGAGCACCCCCTGTATTATGTCCTGGTTCAGTTCATTCCCTGGGGTTTATATCCCGGACCCTTTCCTGTATTATATCCCGGTACAGTACTTGCCGTGGGGTTTATATCCCGGACCATTCCCTGTATTATATCCCGGTTCAGTACATTCACTGGGGTTTATATCCCGGACCAACCCCTGTATTATGCCCCGGTTCAGTACATTCCCTGGGGAATAATCCCAGACATTCCGCTGCATTATGTCCTGGTTCAGTTAATACTCTGGGGTTTATATCCCGGGCCACCCCCTCTATTATGTCCAGGTTCAGTACATTCCCTGGGGTTTATATCACGGACCATTCCTTGTATTATGTCCCAGTTCAGTGCATTCCCTGGGGTTTATATCCCGGACCACCCCCTGTATTATGTCCTGGTTCAGCACATTCCCTGGGGTTTATATTCCGGACCATTCCCTGTATTATATCGCGGTTCAGTACTTTCCATGTGGTTTAAATCCCGGACCATTCCCTGTATTATATCCCGGTTCAGTACATTCCCTGGTGTTTATATCCCGGACCATTCCCTGTATTATATCCCGGTTCATTACATTACCTGGGGTTTATATCTCGGACCATCCCTGTATTATATCCAGGTTCAGTGCATTCCCTGGGGTTTATATGCCGGACCACTTCCTGTATTATGTCCCGGTTCAGTACATTCCCTGGGGTTTATATCTCGGACCATTTCCTGTATTGTGTCCCAGTTCAGTCATTCCCTCGTGTTTATATCCCGGACAATCCCTGTATTATATCCCGGTTCAGTACATTCCCTGGGGTTTATATCCCGGACCATTCCCTCTATTATATCCCGTTTAAGAACATTCCCTGGGGCTTATATCCCGGACCATTCCCTGTATTATGTCCCGTTTCAGAACATTCTCTGGGGTTCATACACCGGACAATCCGTTGTATTCTGTCCTGGTTCAGTACATTCCCTGGGGTTTATATCCCGGACGACCCCCTGTATTATGTCCCGGTTCAGTACATTCCCTGGGGTTTATATCACGGACCAACCCCTGTATTATGTGCCACTTCAGTACATTCCCTGGGGTTTATATCGCGGACCACCCCCTGTATTATGTTTTCATTCATTACATTCCCTGGGGTTTATTTCTCGGACCACTCCCTGTATAATGTCTCGGTTCAGTATATTCCCTGAGGATTATATCCCAGACCAACACCTGTATTATGTCTTCATTCAGTACATTCCCTGCGGTTTATACCCCGCACCATCCACTGTATTAATCCCGGTTCAGTACATTCCCTGGGGATTATATCCCGGACCACACCCTGTATTGTATCCTGGTTCAGTACTTTACATGGGGTTTATATCACGGACCATCGTCTGTATTATGTCCCGTTTCAGTATATTCCCTGGGGATTATATCCGGACCATCCCCTGTATTATGTCCTGGTTCAGTACATTCCCTGGGGTTTACATCTCGGACCATCCCATGTATTATGTCCTGGTTCAGTACATTCCCTGGGGTTTATATCCCGGACCAACACCTGTATTATGTCCCGGTTCAGTACATTCCCCGGGGATTAATCCTGGACATTCCGCTGTATTATGTCCTGGTTCAGTACATTCCCTGGGGTTTATATCCCGGACAAACCCCTGTATTATGTCCCGGTTCAGTACATTCCCTGGGGTTTATAACCCGGACCACCCCCTGTATTATGTCCATGTTCAGTACATTCCCTGGAGTTTATATCCCGGACCACCCCCTGTATTATTTCCTGGTTCAGTACATTCTTGATGTTTATATCCTGGACCACTGCCAGTATTATGTCCCGGGTCAGTACATTCCCTGGGGTTTATATCACGGACCATTCCCTGTATTTTGTCCCAGTTCAGTTCATTCCCTGGGGAATATATCCCGGACCACCCCTTGTATTATGTCCCGGTTCAGTACATTCCCTGGATATTATATCCCGGACCACCCCCTTTATTATGGAGCAGTTCATTGCATTCCCTGGGGTTTATATCTCGGACCATCCCATGTGTTATTTCCTGTTTCAGTACATTCCCTGGGGTTTATATCCTGGACCACCGCTTGTATTATGTCCTGGTTCAGTACATTCCCTGGGTCTTATATCCCGGACCATCACCTGTATTATATCCTGGTTCAGTACATTCCCTATGGTTTATATCCCGGACCATCGCCTGTATTATGTCATGGTTCAGTACATTCCCTGGGGTTTATAAGCCGGACCAAACCCTGTATTATTTAGAAGTTCTGTACAGTCCCTCGTGATTGTATCCCGGACCTTCGCCCGCATTATATCCTGGTTCAGTACATTCCCTGGGGTTTATATCCCGGACCACCCCCTGTATTATGTCCTGGTTCAATACATTCCCTGGGGATTATATCCCCTACCATCTCCTGGATTATATCCTGGTTCAGTACATTCCCTGGGGATTATATCCCGGGCCACCCCCTGTATTATGTCCTGGTTCAGTACATTCCCTGGGGTTTATTACCCGGACCACCCCCAGTATTATGTCCTGGTTCAGTACATTCCCTCGGGTTTATATCCCGGACCACCCCCTGTATTTTGTCCTGGTTCAGTACATTCCCTCGGGTTTATATCCCGGACCAGCCCCTGTATTATGTCCGGTTCAGTACATTCCCTGGGGTTAATATCCCGGAACACCCCCTGTATTATGTCCCGGTTCAGTACATTCCCTGGGGTTTATATCCCGGAACACCCCCTGTATTATGTCCGGGTTCAGTACATTCCCTGGGGATTATATCCCGGACCACCCCCTGTATTATGTCCCAGTTCAGTACATTCCCTGGGATTTATATCCCGGACCATTCCCTGTATTATATCCCGGTTCAGTACATTCCCTGGCGTTTATATCCCGGACCACCCCAAGTATTATATCCCGGTTCAGTACATTCCCAGTGTTTTCTATCCCGGAACACCCCCTGTATTATATCCCAGTTCAATAGATTCCCTGGGGTTTATAACCAGGACCCTTTCCTGTATTATATCCTGGTTCAGTACATTCCCTGGGGTTTATATCTCGGACCATCCCATGTATTATGTACTGGTTGAGTACATTCCCTGGGGTATATATCCCGGACCATCACCTGTATTATGTCCCGGTTCAGTTCATTTCCTGGGGATTAATCGCAGACATTCCGCTGTATTATGTGCTGGTTCAGTACATTCCCTGGGGTTTATACCCCGGACAATCCCCTGTATGATGTCCCGGTTCAGTACATTCCCTGGGGTTTATATCCAGGACCACACCCTGTATTATTTCCAGGTTCAGTGCATTCCTTGGAGTTTATATCCCGCAACACCCCCTGTATTATTTCCCGGTTCAGTACATTCCCTGGATATTATTTCCTGGACCACCCCCTGTATTATGTCCTGGTTCAGCGCATTTCCTGGGGTTTATATCCCGGACCACCCCCTGTATTATGTCCTGGTTCAGTACATTCCCTGAGGTTTATATCCCAGACCACCCCCTGTATTATGTCCCGGTCAGTTAATTCCCTGGGGATTATATCTCGGACCACCCCCTTTATAATGTCCTGGTTCATTACATTCCCTGGGGTTTATATCCCGGACCACCGCTTGTATTATATCCCGGTTCAGTATATTCCCTGGGGTTTATATCCCGGCCCACCCCCTGTGTTATGTCCTGGTTCAGTACATTCCCTGGCGTTTATATCACGGACCACTCCCTGTATTATGTCCCACTTCAGAACTTTCCCTGGGGCTTTTATCACGGACCAACCCTTGTATTATGTCCCAGTTCAGTACATTCCCTGGGGTTTATATCAGGGACCACCCCCTGTATTATGTCCCGGTTCAGTACATTCCCTTGGGTTTATATCACGGACTACCCCCTGTATAATGTCCCGGTTCAGTACATTCCCTGGGGTTTATATCACGCACCATTCCCTGTATTATGTCCTGGTTCAGTACATTCCCTGGGGTTTATATCCCGGACCACCCCCTGTATTATATCCCAGTTCAGTACATTCCCTGGGGTTTATATCCCGGACTACCCCCTGTATTATGTCCTGGTTCAGTACTTTCCCTAGGGTTAATATCCCGGAAAACCCCCTGTATTATGTCCCGTTTCAGTACATTCCCTGGGGTTTATATCCCGGAATACCCCCTTTATTATGTCCCGGTTCAGTACATTCCCTGGGGATTATATCCCGGACCACCCGCTGTATTATGTCCCGGGTCAGTACATTCCCTGGGGCTTATATCCCGGACCACCCCCTGTGTTATGTCCCAGTTCTGTGCATTCCCTGGGCTTTATATCCCGGACCACCCCCTATATTATGACCCAGTTCAGTACATTCCCTGGGGTTTATATCCCGGACCATTCCATGTATTATATCCCGGTTCAGTACATTCCCTGGGGTTTATATCCCGGACATTCCGCTGTATTATGTCCTGGTTCAGTACATTCCCTGGGGTTTATACCCCGGACAAACCCCTGTATTATGTCCCGGTTCAGTTCATTCCCTGGGGTTTATAACCCGGACCACCCCCTGTATTATGTCCCAGTTCAGTGCATTCCCTGGGGTTTATATCCCGGACCACCCCCTATATTATGACCCAGTTCAGTACATTCCCTGGGATTTATATCCCGGACCATTCCATGTATTATATCCCGGTTCAGTACATTCCCTGGGGTTTATATCCCGGACCATCCCCTGTATTATATCCCGGTTCAGTACATTCCCTGGGTTTTCTATCCCGGAACACCCCCTGCATTATATCCCAGTTCAGTACTTTCCCTGGGGTTTATATACCGGACACCTTCCTGTATTGTATCCTGGTTCAGTACAATCCCTGGTGTTTATATCACGGACCATCCCATGTATTATGTCTCGGTTCAGTACATTCCCTGGGGATTAATCCCAGACATTCCGCTGTATTATGCCCTGGTTCAGTACATTTCCTGGGGTTTATACCCCGGACAATCCCCTGTATTATGTCCCGGTTCAGTACATTCCCTGGGGTTTATATCCCGGACCAGCCCCTGTATTATTTCCTTGTTCAGTACATTCCCTGGAGTTTATATCCCGGACCACCCCCTGTATTATGTCCATGGCCAGTACATTCCCTGGGGATTATATCCCGGACTACTCCCTGTATAATGTCCTGGTTCAGTACATTCCCTGTGGTTTATATCCCGGACCACCGCCTGTTTTATATCCCGGTTCAGTTCATTCCCTGGGGTTTATATCCCGGACCAGCCCTTTGTTATGTCCTGGTTCAGTACATTTCCTGGCGTTTATATCACGGACCACTCCCTGTCTTATGTCCCACTTCAGTACATTTCCTGGGGTTTATATCATGGACCAACCCTTGGATTATGTCCCAGTTCAGTACATTCCCTGGGGTTTATATCACGGACCACTCCCTGTATTATGTCCCAGTTCAGTACATTACCTGGGGTTTATATCATGGACCAACCCTTGGATTATGTCCCAGTTCAGTACATTATCTGGGGTTTATATCACGGACCACTCCCTCTATTATGTCCCGGTTCAGTACATTCCCTGGGGTTTATATCACGGACAATTCCCTGTATTATGTCCCAGTTCAGTACATTCCCTGGGGTTTATATCACGGACTATTCCCTGTATTATGTTCTGGTTCAATACATTCCCTGGGGTTTATATCCCGGACTACCTCCTGTATTATGCCCTGGTTCAGTACATTCCTGGGGTTTATATCCCTGATCATCCGCTGTATTATGTCCTGGTTCAGTACATTCCCTGGGGTTTATATCCCTGATCATCCCCTGTATTATGTCCTGGTACAGGACATTCCCTGGGGTTTATATCTCTGACCATCCGCTGTATTATACCCTTGTTCAGTACATTCCCTGGGGAATAATCCAGGACATTCCGCTGTATTATGTCCTGGTTCAGTTCATACTCTGGGCTTTATATCTTGGACCACCCCCTGTATTATGTCCTGGTTCAATACATTCCCTGGGGTTTATATCCCTGACCATCCGCTGTATTATGTCCTGGTTCAGTACAATCCCTGGGGTTTATATCCCTGACCATCCCCTGTATTATGTCCCGGTTCAGTACATTCCCTGGGGATTAATCCCAGACATTCCGCTGTATTATGCCCTGGTTCAGTACATTCCCTGGGGTTTATACCCCGGACAATCCACTGGATTATGTCCCGGTTCAATACATTCCCTGGGGTTTATATCCCGGACCAGCCCCTGTATTATTTCCCTGTTCAGTACATTCCCTGGAGTTTATATCCCGGACCACCCCCTGTATTATTTCCCGGTTCAGTACATTCTTGATGTTTATATCCCAGACCACCCCAGTATTATGTCCATGGCCAGTACATTCCCTGGGGATTATGTCCCGGACCACCGCCTGTATTATATCCCGGTTCAGTTCATTCCCTGGGGTTTATATCCCGGACCAGCCCTTTGTTATGTCCTGGTTCAGTACATTTCCTGGCGTTTATATCACGGACCACTCCCTGTCTTATGTCCCACTTCAGTTCATTCCCTGGGGTTTATATCCCGGACCAGCCCTTTGTTATGTCCTGGTTCAGTACATTTCCTGGCGTTTATATCACGGACCACTCCCTGTCTTATGTCCCACTTCAGTACATTCCCTGGGGTTTATATGATGGACCAACCCTTGGATTATGTCCCAGTTCAGTACATTCCCTGGGGTTTATATCACGGACCACTCCCTGTATTATGTCGCAGTTCAGTACATTCCCTGGGGTTTATATCATGGACCAACCCTTGGATTCTGTCCCAGTTCAGGACATTCCCTGGGGTTTATATCACGGACCACTCCCTGTATTATGTCCCGGTTCAGTACATTCCCTGGGGTTTATATCACGGACAATTCCCTGTATTATGTCCAAGTTCAGTACATTCCCTGGGGTTTATATCACAGACTATTCCCTGTATTTTGTTCTAGTTCAATACATTCCCTGGGGTTTATATCCCGGACTACCTCCTGTATTATGCCCTGGTTCAGTTCATTCCCTGGGGTTTATATCCCTGACCATCCCCTGTATTATGTCCTGGTACAGGACATTCCCTGGAGTTTATATCCCTGACCATCCGCTGTATTATGTCCTGGTACAGGACATTCCCTGGATTTTATATCTCTGACCATCCGCTGTATTATGTCCTGGTTCAGTACATTCCCTGGGGATTTTTCCAGGACATTCCGCTGTATTATGTCCTGGTTCAGTTCATAGTCTGGAGTTTATATCCCGCACCTACCGCTGTATTATGTCCTGGTTCAGTGCATTCCCTGGGGATTATATCCCGGACCTCCCTCTGTATTATGTCCTGGTTCAGTATATTCCCTGGGGTTTATATCACGGACCAACCCCTGTATAATGTCCTGGTTCAGTACATTCCCTGGGGTTTATATCCCGGACCACCCCCTGTATTATGTCCTGGTTCAGTACATTCTCTGGGGTTTATATTCTTACCATTGCCTGTATTATAACCTGGTTCAGTACATTACCTGGGGTTTATATCCCGGACCACCCCCTGTATTATGTCCTGGTTCAGTACATTCTCTGGGGTTTATATTCCGGACCATTCCCTGTATTATAACCTGGTTCAGTACATTCCCTGGGGTTTATATCCCTGACCAACCCCTGTATTATGTCCCGGTTCAGTATATTCCCTGAGGTTTATATCCCAGACCATCCCTGTGTTATGTCGCGGGTCAGTACATTCCCTGGGGTTTATATCCCGGACCACTCCCTGTATTATGTCCGGTTCAGTACATTCCCTGGGGTTTATATCCTGGAAAATCCCCTGTATTAATCCCGGTACAGTACATTGCCTGGGGATTATGTCCCGGACCACCCACCTGTATTATGTGCTCATTCAGTACATTCCCTGGTGTTTATATCCCGGACCATCGTCTGTATTATGTCCTGGTTCAGTACATTCCCTGGGGATTGTATCCCGGACCTTCGCCCGCATTATGTCCTGGTGCAGTACATTCCCTGGGGTTTATATCCCGGACCACACCCTGTATATGTCCTGGTTCAGTACATTCCCAGGGGTTTATATCCAGGAACACACCCTGTATTATTTCCCGGTTCTGTACATTCCCTGGGTTTTATATCACGGACCATTCCCGGTATTATGTCCCAGTTGAGTACATTCCCTGGGGATTTTTCCAGGATATTCCGCTGTATTATGTCCTGGTTCAGTTCATACTCTGGAGTTTATATCCCGGACCTACCGCTGTATTATGTCCTGGTTCAGTGCATTCCCTGGGGATTATATCCCGGACCTCACTCTGTATTATGTCCTGGTTCAGTATATTCCCTGGGGATTATATCAAGGACCACCCCCTGTCTAATGTCCTGGTTCAGTACATTCCCTGGGGTTTATATCCCGGACCACCCCCTGTATTATGTCCTGGTTCAGTACATTCTCTGGGGTTTATATCCCGGACCATTCCCTGTATTATAATCTAGTTCAGTACATTCCCTGGGGTTTATATCCCGGACCAACCCCTGTATTATGTCCCGGTTCAGTACATTCACTGAGGTTTATATCCCAGACCATCCCTGTATTATGTCCCGGTTCAGTACATTCCCTGGGGTTTATATCGCGGACCACTCCCTGTATTATGTCCGGTTTAGTACATTCCCTGGGGTTTATATCCTGGAAATCCCCTGTATTAATCCCGGTACAGTACATTGCCTGGGGATTATGCCCCGGACCACCCACCTGTATTATGTGCTCATTCAGTACATTCCCTGGTGTTTATATCCCGGACCATCGCCTGTAATATGTCCTGGCTCAGTACATTCCCTGGGGATTGTATCCCGGACCTTCGCCCGCATTATGTCCTGGTCCAGTACATTCCCTGGGGTTTATATCCCGGACCACACCCTGTATAAGTCCTGGTTCAGTACATTCCCTGGAGTTTATATCCCGGAACACACCCTGTATTATTTTCCGGTTCTGTACATTCCCTGGGTTTTATATCACGGACCATACCCGGCATTATGTCCCAGTTCAGTGCATTACCTGGGGTTTATATCACGGACCATTCCCTATATTATATCCCGGTTCAGTACATTCACTGGGGTTTATATCCCGGACCACTCCCTGTATTATGTCCCGGTTCAGTACATTCCCTGGTGTTTATATCCCGGACCATCGCCTGTATTATGTCCTGGTTCAGTACAATCTTTGGGGTTTATATCCCGGACCACCACCTGTATTATGTCCAGGTTCAAGACATTCCCTGGGGTTTAAATCCCGGACCACCTCTTGTATATTATCCCGGTTCAGTACATTCCCTGCGGTTTATATCCTGGACCATCGTCTGTATTATGTCCTGGTTCTGTCCATTCCCTGGAGATTATATCCCGGACCACCCCCTGTATTATGTGCTGGTTCAGTACATTCCCTGGGGTTTATATGCAGGACCACCGCCTGTATTATGTCCCGCTTCAGTTCTTTCCCTGGGGTTTCTATCCCGGACCACCCCTGTATTATGTCCCAGTTCAGTACATTCCCTGCGGTTTATATCCCGGACCACCGCCTGTATTATGTTGCGGTTCAGTACATTCCCTGAGAATTATATCCCAGACCACCCCCTGTATTATATCCTGGTTCAGTACATTCCCTGGAGTTTATATCTCGAACCATCCCATGTATTATGTCCCGGTTCAGTACATTCCCTGGGGTTTATACCCCGGACCACACCCTATATTATGTCACGGTTCAGTACATTCCCTGGGGTTTATAACCCGGACCACACCCTGTATTTTTCCAGGTTCAGTACATTCCTTGGGGTTTGTATCCCGGAACTTCACCCGCATTATGTCCTGGTTCAGTACATTCCCTGGGGTTTATAACCCGGACCACACCCTGTATTATTTGCAGGTTCAGTACATTTCCTGGGGTTTATATCCCGGATCACTCCCTGTATCATGTCTTGGTTCAGTACATTCCCTGGGGATTAATCCCTGACATTCCGCTGTATTCTGTCCTTGTTCGATACATTCCCTGGGATTTATATCCCGGACCACCCCCTGTATTATGTCTTCATTCAGTACATTCCCTGGGGTTTTTATCCCGGACCAGTCCCTTTATTATGTCCCGGTTCAATATATCCCCTGGGATTTATATCCCGGACCACCCCATGTATTATTTCCCAGTTCAATACATTCCCTGGGGATTATATCCCGGACCACGTCCTGTATTATGTCCCAGTTCACTACATTCCCTGGGGTTAATATCCAGGACCAACCCCTCTAATATGTCCTGGTTCACGACATTGCCTGGGGTTTGTATCCCGGACCACCCCCTGTATTATGTCCCTGTTCAGTACATTCCCTGGGGATTATATCCCGGACTACCTCCAGTATTATGTCCTGGTTCAGTACATTCCCTGGGGTTTATATCCCGGACCCCACCCCCTGTATTATGTCCCGGTTCAGTACATTCCCTGGGGATTATATCCCGGACTACCTCCAGTATTATGTCCTGGTTCAGTTCATACTCTGGTCTTTATATCCCGGACCCCCCCCTGTATTATGTCCCGGTTCAGTACATTCCCTGGGGTATATATCTCGGACCACCTCTGTATTATTTCCCGATTCAGTACATTCCCTGGGATATATATCCCGGACAACCTCTGTATTATTTCCCGGTTCAGTTCATTCTCTGGGGTTTATATCCCGGACCATCCCCTGTATTATGTCCTGGTTCAGTACATTCCCTGGGGTTTATATCCCGGACCACCCTCTGTATAATGTATCGGTTCAGTACATTGCTTGAGGTTTATATCCCGGACCACCTCTGTATTAACTCCCGGTTCAGTACATTCCCTGTGGTTGATATCCCGGACCATTCCATTTATTATGTCCCCGGTACAGTACATTCCCTGGGGTTTATATCCCGGACCATCCCCTGTATTATGCTCCCCTTCCTGCCATTCCCTGGGGTTTATATCCCGGACCAGCGCTGTTATACTTTAAAATCCCTCTTTTTCTGTTTATAACATTTTGGAACTGAGCAGCCGTGGTGTCAGAGCTTTGTCCCGAATAGAGTCGAGTTAATTCAGTAATAATGTGATAGAATGTATCCCGGCGTACAGTGACTTTCTTACCGTCTCTCACAGATTGTCCAGAGCCGCCAGTCGCAGAATGCAAACTGAGATATGACTGGCACCCAGGACTGACATATGAGGAGAGACTTGATCGACTGGGCCTGTATTCATTGGCGTTTAGAAGAATGTTCGGGGACCTCATAGAAACGTCTGAAATTCTGACGGGACTGCACCTGTTAGATGCAGGAAGAATGTTCCTGATGTTGGGGAGTTCCAGAACCAGGTGTCACAGTCTAAGAGTAAGAGGTAAGCCATTTAGGACTGTGATGAGGAGAAACTTAGAGAGTTGTTAACCTGAGGAATTCTCTACCGCTGTTAGTTATTGATCCCAGGTCGTTTGATATATTCAAGAGGGTGTTTGATATGGCCCTTATGGATAAATGCATCAAGGGATATGGAAAGAATGCAGGAAAGGGCTACTGAGGTGAATGATCAGCCATGATCATATTGAATGACGGTGCAGGTTCGAAGGGCCGAATGGCCTACTCCTCATCTATTTTCTATGTTTCTCCGGATAGACTGCAGGGAGCAATAGTGAGCCTGCTTGAGAGCCAGGAAGCAAGAGTGCGCCTGCGCAACAGAGCCAGGTATATCACCTGCTCTCATCCAAATTATTGGTGGAACAGGATAGAGGACCTGAATGAAGGCTAGTTATTCCTATCTGTCTTTGCTCTTGTACTGTCCGATATATCCAGCATTTGGTAATTGCCTGGAACCAATATTACACTCACTTGCGTAAAGGCTTTCTGTAAACAGTTGTCAGATGAATAAAGCGTGTCTCTTGTAAATAGAACCATCAGATCTTCTGCCATTAGTAACTCGTTTAACATTTCATTAAACTTTGCTGTCTGAGTGGTAGCAGGAAATTAATGTGACAGGAGATAAGTTAAGTGTGAATCTTGCAGGAACGGTGCTTTACAAACAAGAATTAATTAATTACTGGTGAATACCTATGGCATTGCTCAAAGTTGCACTGATGAATTGGAAAATATTTTTATTGTTTTTGTAGGAGGAGGCCGGAACAGCAGGCGGGCATGTGTAATTGTGCGAACAAATGTGTTTGCTCAATTTCTCTTTTTAAAAAGTGCTGAAACAGGCTTTATCAATATAAGAACCTATATTAAACCACACCAAGAGTGGGTATCGCGAATTATGTGCATCTGTAAAACTTACTGCACCCTCACAACAGCTGTATGCTCTTATTTTCATATTGTGGCCACTGTATTATAATTATTCCAGATATCCAGAAGATGTCCCAACGCCTGGTCCGCTGACCTCACAGACAGCAGTTTACATTGAATGATTCGCAGTCTCTCGGATATAAATTGGAGCCAGTTCCTCTTGTGCTGAGATCTGACAGAGTGTTACCCTGGCAACAGAGGAAATCACTCAGCTAAATTAAATTAAAAGGGAAGTTACAAAACCAACATCACATGTTCTGAGTTTAGTTAAAAAGAAGATTAACCCTGAACATTCAGCCAGTTTTTCTAACCAGGAAAGTAGGATTCCAGTAACAGGTTTAGTTTACACCATCAGACCTGACACTGCGGATGTATGAATCCACCTTCAGTTCCAGCTATCGAAAATGTGAAGCAGCGCCTCATCTACAGAAGTACACCGATAAAATATTCACATTGTTATTAATGGACAAAGTCACCTTGCAAATTATGATCATCTTAAAACCGTCTAAATCAGTTAAAGCTAACAATAACCATTTCAATTGATGCTAAAATATTTAATTTGATGGCCAATATCTGCTTTACAACATCTTGACATATCTGAAACATTATAAAATGTCACTAAACACGTCATTTCATCAAACCAGTTCCTGTTTACTGGACTGAAAACTCGTGTTTATTTGCTGTTAAAATAATTTCCCCTCAATAATCAGGTGATTGTGTTGAACGAGTATGGAAACGAATCTATAAACTCTTGGCACAAATACCGCTCTCAGTTTAATAAAAGGATCCCTTGACCGACGCAGGGAGCTGGATCAGGAGACAGCTGAGAACCTTTATTCTGACATAACACCCAACATATTCAATTTGAATTAATCTTACGACTCTTAACGTAAAAACGTATAATGCTTCGTCATAAATTTATCAGCGGTTTATATTTCAATAACATTTAATTAAGCTGTAATTGTTATTTTTGTATTCCTTCCTGGGACCTGGCCGCCGCTGCCAAGGCCGGCCTTGAGAAGCTGGAGGATAGCTGTCTGCTGAAATCGCTGCAGTCGTGTGGTGAAGGTATTGCCAGAATATACGTCTTTATAGCGGTTTGGTTCAATGGAGTGGCTTGCTCGACTATTTCACAGGGCAGTTAAGCACCAATCACATTGCTGTGGGTCTGGAGTCACATATATGGCAGACCAAGTAAAAATGGCAGATTTCCATCCGTAAAGGACATTCGTGAACCAGATGGGGTTTAACGACAATCTGGTAGTTACATGATGCTCACCTTTTACTCCAGATTCATTTACTTAACTCAATTCAAATTTCCCTGCTGCCGTGGTGTAATTTATCGAATATCTCCAGGTCATTAGATTTCTGATGTACTACTTCAGTAACATAACCATAACGTATATACAACTATTATACATGGGTGAGACGATTCTGTGGTCGAGGTGTGCAACAACCGAATCCCCACAAATCGCCAGCTGTAACCTCAGAGCAGTGTTTTAATTATATTCCCGCTGCTCAAAGGCCCAGTACCGTAGTATGATGCAGTGTATATGGATTTTAGCAAAGCTTCTGATAATGTCGCACATGGCAGACTGGCCACGACAGTAATTGCCCATTGGATCGAGGGTTAAGAGATAAGTTGGATCCAACATTGGCTCAGAGCAGGAAGCAAAGTGTAATGATTTATGAGTGTTTTTGAGACTGGAAGGCTGTATCCAGTCGGGTTCCATAGGCCTCAGTTTTGGGGCCCTTGCTTTTTATGCTATATATCAATGACCTTGGCTTGAATGTTGAGGGTATGATTAAGTAGTTTACAGATTACACCATAATAGGCTGTGCGGTTGACAATGAAGAAGAAAGCTGCAGACTGCAGGAAGATATCAATGAACTGGTCAGTTGGGCAGAACAGAAGCAAATGGAATTCAATCCGCAGAAGTGTGAGATAATGCATTTAGGGAGGTCGAACAAGGCAAGGGAATACACATTAAATGGTAGGACACTGAAAAGCGGAGAGGAAAAAAAGTGGCCTTGGAGTGCAGGTCCACATATTCCTGAAGTTAGCAGGCCAGCTCGATAAGGTGGTTAAGAAGTCATATGCCTTTATTAGTCGAGGCATGGAATACAAGAACAAGGAGGTTATGTTTGAATTGTAGGCTTCAGCTGAACGACTTCGTACAGTTCCGGTCACCACGTGACAGGAAAGATATTGATTGCACTGGAGATTTACAAGAATGTTGCCTGGACTGGAAAATTGTGGCTGTGCGGAAAGTTTGGAGATGTTGGGTCTGTTTTCTTTGAAACGGTGGACGCTGAGGCGAGACCTGCTTGGGGTGTATAAAATGATTATGGGCCTGGCTAGAGTGGATAGGAAGGACGTGTTTCGCTTGGCAGAGAGCTCAACGAGCAGGGGACATAGATTTAAATTAATTGGTAAGAGGTTTGGATGAGATATGATCGACAATATCTTTACCAGAGTGTGGCAGGCATCTGAAACTCACTGCCTGAAAGGTTGCAGAGGGAGGAACTCTCATTACATTTAAAAAATACTTGGATGTGCACTTAAAATGCCATGACCTACAGGGCAACGGATCTAGAGGTGAAAAGTGGGTTTAGGCTCGATAGCTCTTGGTTGGCCGGCGCGGACATGACGGATCGAAATGATCTCCTTCCATGTTGTAAATGTCCATGATTCTATGATTCTATGTCTACCTGGGAGCTTGTTAGCAGGGTGATCAATATTACAATTAGGAATTCCTCTAATTTTAATATCTTACATTATCTCTTATCACTAGTGGTCATTATTGCAATTAGCTACAGTTGTAGTTTTAATATATTACAATTCCCCATGTATGTAGTCATTAATATTATAATTGAGTATACATGTAGTTTTGAATGCATTGCAAATTTCCAATACTTTATAATACAATTGGATACATGTGTAGTGTTAATATATACAATTTTCGATGTCTGTGTGATCAACATTACAATTGGATGTACCTGTAGTTTGTAACATTTTTCATTCCTGATGCCTGCAGTCATCACAGTATCAGTCATCATCCTCTTCCTGCTGTTACTATACTATTACTATTGATCGTGAATGTCGGTGCATATATAATATAATGCTACAAATTAATGTATTATAAATGTTGCAAGAATTTGAAGTTTAAATCTTCCAGTTGAATGAGAAGAAAGAGGAAGTTGAATCGAGTTTCTGGGTGTGAAAAAAGTGAGTTTGAAAACTCAATGATAGAAAATGATAAACATTTAGGACATAAACATAAACGCCTAGTACATTGATTCCGGTCCTGCCCAGGTGCAGCCCGTTCGGTTTGTACTGGCCCCAGCTTCCCTAGATTTGGATCCAATGTCCCACGAATTTGAATCTCTCTCTTTTGCACCACTCCTCAAGCCACGTATTCATCTGTGCTATCCTGCGATTCCTACTCCGACTAGCACGTGGCACTGGTAGCAATCCTGAGTTTACTACTTTTGAGGTCCTACTTTTTAATTTAGCTCCTAGCTCCCTACTTTCGTCTCGGAGGACCTCATCCCGTTTTTTACCGATATTTTTAGTACCTATATGCACCACGACAACTGGCTGTTCACCCTCCTTTTTCAGAATGCCCTGCACCCGCTCCGAGACATTCTTGACCCTTGCACCAGAAACGCCTATCTCTTCTCCTTATAATTGAATCCCCTATCACTATCGCTCTCACACTCTTTTTCCTGCCCTCCTGTGCAGCAGAGCAATCCACGGTGCGATGAACTTGGCTGCTGATGCCCTCCCCTGATGAGCCATCCCGCTCAACAGCAGGCAAAGCAGTGTATCTGTTTTGCAGGTGGATGTCCGCAGGGGACCCCTGCACTACCTTCCTTGCACTGCTTTTCCTGTTGGTCACCCATCCCCTTTCTGGCTGTGTACCCTTTTCCTGCGGTAAGACCAACTCACTAAACGTGCTATTCAAATCATTCTCAGCATCGCGCATGCTCCAGAGTGAATCCACCTGCAGCTCCAGTGTCACAATAGATACAATTCCCGCACACGTAGTTGTCAGAGATTCCGGAAGCGTCCCTGACTACCCACATTGTACAGGAGGAGCATAACAAGTGTCCGAGCTGTCCTGCCATGACTTAACCCTTAGATAAACTTAAATTGGCAACAACAATGCTAAAGATTACTTACTGATATAGAAAGAAAAAAGAAAATCTACTTAGCAACCACCAGCCAATCACTTACCCCCTTGGATGTGACGTTACCTTTCGATTTCCTTCTGCTTCTTTTTTTCCTCCCTGCTGAAGCTGCAACTTCCCGCTCTGCCTCCTGACTCCCCGCTGGCCTCTCGAACTCTCTCCTTTCTCACACAAGACTATCTCAATTTTTATACATTATGTTACTCTCATGGACACGTCCCACCTCACCATACGTTCTAGAATGCCTCTCCTAGCCTTGGGATCCAGGGAAGTTATTGGAAAAATACCAGTGAGAGAAGCAATACTAAAAATAATTCAGTGGGAGAAATAATTCGCTGTTAATTTGGTTTAATTTTATTTTTATGGATTTCCAGAAGGCATTTGAGAAAGTCCACATAAGAGATTGTTATCTGAGGTAGAAGCCGATGTAATTGAGGGCACATTAGTGACGTGGTTGGGAAATTGGCTAAATGACAGGAGACGGACTGTAGGGATAAAGGCCGGTACTCAAATTGGCAGGATGTGACTAATGGTGTCCCGCAGAGATCTGTGCTGGGGCCTCAACTATTCACAGTATTTATTAATGACTTGGATGATGGCACAGATAGTCATATATCATAATTTGCCGATGACACAAAGATAGGCAGCCTTACAGGAAGTGTAGATGAAAGCATAAAATTACAAAGGGATATCGACAGATTCAGTGAATGGGCAAAAGTGGCAATGGATTTCAATGTAGGCAAATATGAGGTCATAAGGAGTGATTTGCCATAGTGAACTGTAAACAGCTGCTTGCAGGTAAATCAGTGTCACAACAGTGGGAGGCATTCAAGAAGATTCAAAAGGTTTAGGCCAAATATGTGCCCTTAAAGAAAAAAGCTGGGAAAAATAATTTTAGAGCCCCCTGGATGTCTAGGGACTTATAGGGGAGGATTAAGAAAAAAAGGGACGCTTAGGTCACATATCAACGGCTAAATACTTTAGAATCTTTAGAGGAATATAGAAAGATCAGAGGTAAAATTAAAATTAGATTAGGAATGCTAAGAGAGAGCACGAGAAATTGTTGGCCAGTAAAATTAAGGAAAACCCTAAGATGTTCTATAAATATATAAGAGTAAGAGGGTAACTAAGGAAAGGGTAGGGCCTGTTCGAGGGTAATCTTTGTGGGGAGGCGGAAGATCTGGGTAGGATTCTTAAGGAATACTTTGCATCTGTTTTCACAAAGGAAATAGGTAATGCAGATATTGCTACCGAGGAGGAGTGCGATATTCTGGTTGAAATATATTTAGTGAGAGAGGACGTATTAAGTGGTTTAGCAGCTTTTAAAGTAGATAAATCCCCAGGCCCGAATGAAATGCATCCCAGGTTGTTGCGCGAAGTAAAAGTGGAAACAGCATGGACCTTCACTATAATTTTCCAGTACTCCTTGGATATGGGCATGGTGCCGGAGGATTGGAGGACTAGTAATGGTTAAAAAGGGAAAAAGGGATAGGCCGAGTAATTCCAGGCCTGTCAGCCTAACCTCAGTGGAGGGAAAATTATTGGAAAAAGTCCTGAAAGACATCCCGGATAAATCTGCATTTGGATAGGCAAGAAATAATTAGCGACAGTCAGCATAGATTTGTTGAGGGAAGATCATGTTTGACGAACCTGATTGAATTTTTTGAGGAGATAACCACGAGGTTCAAAGAGGGTAGTGTGTACGATGTAGCTTAAATGGACTTTAGCAAGGCTATTGATAAGGACCCGCATGGTAGATTAGTCATAGAAACTTAGAAACAAAGAAAAATAGATGCAGGAATAGGCGATTCGGCCCTTCGAGCCTGCACCGCCATTCAATAAGATCATGGCTGATCATTCCTTCAGTACCCCTTTCCTGCTTTCTCTCCATACCCATTGATCCCCTTAACTGTAAGAGCCATATCTAACTCCCTCTTGAATATATCAAGTGAACTGGCATCGACAACTCTCTGCGGCTGGGAATTCCACAGGTTAAAAAAACTCTGAGTGAAGAAGTTTCTCCTCATCTCAGTCCTAAATGGCCTACCACTTATCCAAAGACTATGTCCCCTGGTTCTGGACCTCCCCAACATCGGGAACATTCTTCCCGCATCTAACCTGTGCCGTCCCATCAGAATCTAATATGTTTCTATGAGATCACCTTTCATCCTTCTAAACTCCAGTGAATAAAGGCCCAGTTGATCCAGTCTCTCCTCATATGACAGATCAGCCATCACTGGAATCACTCTGGTGAACCTTGACGACCGTCCCTCAACTGCACGAACGTCCTTCCTCAGACTAGGAGACCAAAACTGAACACAATATTCCAGGTGAGACCACACTAAGGCCCTGTACAACTGCAGTAAGACCTCCCTGCTGCTATATTCAAATCCCCTAGATATGAAGGCCAGCATACCAATTGCCTTCTTTGCCGTCTGCTGTAGCTGCATACCAACTTTCAATGACTGATGAACCATGACACCCTGATCTCGTTGCACCTCCCGTTTTCCTAGTCTGCCACCATTCAGATAATATTCTACCTTCGTGTTTTTGCCCGCAAAATGGAAAACTTCACATTTATCAGCATTATACTGCATCTGCCATGCATCTGCCAACTCACCTAAACTGTTCAAGTCACCTTGCAGCCTCTTAGCGTCCTCCTCACAGCTCACACCGCCACCCAGCTTCGTGTCATCTGCAAACTTGGAGATATTACACTCTATTCCTTCATCCAAATCGTTAATGTATATTGTAAAGAGCTGGGGTCCCAGCACTGAGCCCTGAGGCACTCCACCAGTCACTGCCTGCCATTGTGTAAATGATCCATTTATCCCGACTCTCTGCTTGCTGTCTGCCAACCAGTTCGCTATACACGTCAGTATATTGCTCCCAATACCATGTGCTTTGATTTTGCACAACAATCTCTTGTGCGGGACGTTGTCAAAAGCCTTTTGAAAGTCCAAATACTCTACATCCACTGGTTCTCCCTTGTCCACTCTGCTCGTTACATCCCCAAAAAATTCCAGAAGATTCGTCAAGCATTATTGCCCTTTCATAAATCCATGCTGACTTAGTTCGATCCTGTCACCGCTTTCCAAATGCTCTGCTATTTCATCCTTCGTGATCGATTCCAACATTTTCTCCACGACTGATGTCATGCTCACCGGTCTATAATTACCCGTTTTCTCTCACCCACTATTTTTAAAAAGTGGTGTTATATTAGCTATCCTCCAATCCATGGGAACTGATCCAGAGTCGATAGACTCTTGGAAAATGATCACCAATGCATCCACTATTTCTAGGGCCACTTACTTGAGCACTCTGGGATGCAGACTATCAGGCCCCGGGAATTTATCGGCCTTCAATCCATCAATTTCCCTAACACAATTTCCCGCCTAATAAGAATATCCTTCAGTTCTTCCTTCTCACTAGACCCACTGTCCCCTAGTACCTTCGGAAGGTTATTTGTATCTTCATTCTTGAAGGCAGAACCGAAGTATTGGTTCAATTGGTCTGCCATTTCTTTGTTCCTCATTATAGTTTCACCTGAATCCGACTGCAAGGGACCTACATTTGTCTTTATTAATCTTTTTCTCTTCACATATTTACAGAATCTTTTGCAGTCAGTTTTTATATTCCCTGCAAGCTTCCTCTCGTACTCTGTTTTCCCCACTCTTAATGAAACCCTTAGACCTCCTCTGTTGAATTCTAAATTTCTCCCAGTCCTCAGGTTTGTTGCTTTTTCTATCCAATTTTTATGCCTCTTCCTTGGCTTTAACAATATCCTTAATTTCCTTTGTTAACCATGGTTGAGCCACCTTCCCAGTATTATTTTTACTCCAGACAGGGATGTACATTTTCTGAAGTTCAACCATGTGATCTTTAAATGTTTGCCATTGCTTATCCACCGTCAACCCTTTTAGTATCGTTTGCCAGAATATTCTAGCCAATTCACGTCTCATACCGTCGAAGATACCTTTCCTTAAGTTCAGGACCCTAGTTTGCGAATTAATTTTGTCACTCTCCATCTTAATAAGGAATTCTACCATATTATGATCACTTTTCCCCAAGTGGCGTCGCACAACAAGATTGCTAATTAGTCCTTTCTCATTACACATCACCCAGTCTCGGATGGCCAGCTCCCTGGATGGTTCCTCGACATATTGGTCTCGAAAACCATCCCTAATACACAGCAGGAAATCCTCTTCCACCGCACTGCTACCAGTTTGGTTAGCCTAATCAATGTGCAGATTAAAGTATCCCATGATTACTGCCGTATCTTTCTTGCACACATCCCTTATTTCTTGTTTGCTGCTGTCCCCAACCTCGCTACTACTATTTGGTGGTCTGTACACAACACCCACTGGCGTTTTGTGCCCTTTGGAATTCCACAGCTCCACCCAAACCGATTCCATATCATCCAGGCTAATGTCCTTCCTTGCAATTGCATTGATTTCATCTTTAACCAGCAACGCCACCCCGCCTCATTTTAGTTTCTGTCTATCCTTCCTAAATGTTGAATACCCTTGGATATTGATTTGCAAGCCCTGATCAACCGAGACCCATGTCTCCGTGATGCCAATCACATTGTATCCGTTAACTGCTATCTGTGCAGTTAAATCATCCACTTTATTTCGAATACTCCTCGCATTGAGGCACAGAGCCTTCAGGCTTGTCTTTTTTTTAAACACACTTTGTCCCTTTAGAATTTTACAGCAATGTGGCCCTGTTTGTTTATTGCCTTGGGTTTATCTGCCCTCCACTTTTACTATTCTCCTTTCTATATTTTGCTCCTGCCTCCTTTTTATTTCCCTCTGTCTCTCGGAAAAGGTTGACTGAAGTAAATGTTGGTCCCTTAGAAGATGAGAAGGGGGATTTAATAATGGTAAATGTGGAAATGGCTGAGTCCATAAACAATTATTTTGCTTCGGTCTTCAGAGTGGAAGACACAAAAACCATGCCAAAAATTGCTGGTCACTGGAATGAGGGGAGGGAAGACCTTGAGATAATCACTATCACGAGGGAGGTCGTGCTTGACAAGCTAATGGGACTCAAGGTAGACAAGTCCCCTGGTCCTGATGAAATTCATCCCAAGGTATTGAAAGAGAGGGCAGAAGTTATTGCAGATGCATTCGTTATAATCTACCAAAATTCTCTGGACTCTTGGGAGGTACTAACGGATTGGAAAGCAGCTAATATAACACCTCTGTTTAAAAAAGCGGGCAGAGAAAAGGCAGGTAACTTTAGGCCGGATAGTTTAACATCTGTAGTCGGGAAAATGCTTGAAGCTATCATTACTGAAGAAATAGCGGGACATCTAGATAGGAATAGTGCAATCAAGCAGACGCAACATGGATTCATGAAGGGGAAATCATGTTTAATTAATTTGCTCGAATTCTTTGATGATATAATGAGCATGGTGGATAACGGTGTACCGAAGGATGTAGTGTATTTACATTTCCAAAAGGCATTCGATAAGGTGCCACACAAAAGGTTACTACAGAAGATAAAGGTACGCGGAGTCAGAGGAAATGTATTAGCATGGATAGAGAATTGGCTGGCTAACAGAAAAAATAAAGTCGGGATAAATGGGTCCTTTTCGTGATGGAAATCGGTGGTTATTGTTGTGCCACAGGGATCGGCGCTGGGACCACAATTGTTTACAATATACATAGATGACCTGTAAGAGGGGACAGAGTGTAGTGTATCACAATTTGCAGATGACACAAAGATTAGTGGGGAAGCGGGTTGTGTAGAAGACACAGAGAGGCTGCAAAGAGATTTAGATAGGTTAAGTGAATGGGCTAAGGTTTGGCAGATGAAACACAATGCCGGAAAGTGTGAGGTTATCCACCTTGGAAAAAAAACAGTAAAAGGGAATATTATTTGAATGGGGAGAAATTACAACATGCTGGGGGTCCTTGTGCATGAATCTCAAAAAGTTAGTTTGCAGGTGCAGCAGGGAATCGGGTAGGCGAATGCAATGTTGGCCTTCATTGCGAGAGGGATGGAGTACAAAAGCAGGGAGGTCCTGCTGCAACTGTACAGTGTATTGCTGAGACCGCACCCGGAGTACTGCGTGCAGTTTTGGTCACCTTACTTCAGGAAGGATATACTAGCTTTGGATGGGGGAGAGAGACGTTTCACTAGGCTGATTCCGGAGATGACGGGGTTACCTTATGATGATAGATTGAGTAGACTGTGTCTTTACTCGTTGGATTTCAGAAGGATGAGGGGTGATCTTATAGAAACATTAAAATCATGAAAGGGATAGACAAGATCGAGGCAGAAAGGTTGTTTCTTTTGGTCGGGGAGACTAGAACTCGGGGGCACAGCATCAAGATACGGGGGAGCCAATTTAAAACTGAGTTGAGAAGGAATTGCTTCTCCCAGAGGGTTGTGAATCTGTGGAATTCTCTGCCCAAGGAAGCAGTTGAGGCTAGCTCATTGAATGTATTCAAATCACAGGTAGAAATATTTTTAACCAATTAGGGAACTAAGGGTTACGGGGAGCGGGCGGGTAAGTGGAGCTGAGTCCACGGCCAGATCAGCCATGATCTTGTTGAATGGCGGAGCAAGCTGAGGGACGAGTTGGCTTACTCTTGTTGCTTTGGTTAGGCCACAGCTGATGTACTGCATGCAGTCCTGGTCGTTGTATTTTCGGAAGGACGTGATTGCACTAGAGAGGGTGCAGAGGAGATTTACGAGGATGTTGCCTGGAATGTAGAATCTTAGTTATGAGGACAGATTGGATAGGCTGGGTTTGTTCTCATTGGAACAGAGGAGATTGAGAGGAGACCTCATCGAGGTATACAAAATATTGAGGGGCCTGGATCATAAGGGTATATTTCCTTTGGTGGAGGGGGCTATTTCGAGGTGGCATAGTGTTTAGGTGGTTGGTGGAAGGTTTAGAGGGGATTTGTGAGGGGGCTTTTTTACACAGAGGGTTGTGGGGATCTGGAACTCGCTGCCTGGACGAGTGGTGGATGCAAAAACCCTCGTCACTTTTAAGAGATGGCTGGATGAGTACTTAAAGTGCAGTAACCTGCAGGGTTACGGAACTAGAGCTGGTAATTGGGATTAGATTAGATGACCTTTTGTTGGTCGGCACAGATATAATGGTAAATACTGCAGGAAATAGAATACAGCCAGAGTGATCTCCTCGACGGTTTGGAGAGGAATTTTCCCAGATATTTTCTTCCTAAATTGGCCAGGGTTTTTATCTGGCTTTCGCCTCTCTGGGGATATCGTATGACTCGAGTTGGGGTGGAGTGTCGATGTTTTTAGTATAAGGGATGTTGCAGTGGTGTGGGAAGGACTGGTTGGGCTGGGTGCACTTTGCATTTCCGTCGTTGTTCATAGGTTTATGTGTAACCTTTGGGGCTGCTGAAAAAGGGCTGTGTGGCTCTTTGACTGCAGGTGCGGACACGATGGCCTCCTCCGGCGCTGTAAATTTCTATGTTTCTATCCACATTCGACCTAAAAAGGATATAACATGGTACTTTCTAAATGGTGAATAGTTAGAAACATTTGAGATCCAAAGAGACTGGGGGATCCAGGTACATCGATCATTAAAATGCCAGACACAGGTACAAAAAATAATTAAACAAACTAATGGAATGTTGGCCTTTATATCTGGAAAACTAGTCCATAAGGGGATAGAGGTTATAATGCAGTCAAACAAAACCCTAATTGGACCCTGGAGTACTGTGAGCAGTTCTGGGCACCACACCTTAGGAAGTATATATTGGCCTTGGAAGGAGTGCTAGAATGATCCCCCCGGACTTCAAGGGTTAGGGTACAAGGAAAGACTAGACACATTAGTGTTGTATTCCCCAAAATTCAGAAAGTTAAGGTGTGATCTGATTGAAATTTTCAGGATATTACTGGAAACAGAGAGGGTAGATATAGCGAAACTATTTCTGCTGGTTTGCGATTCTCTGACTAGGGGCCATAGTCTAAAAATTAGAGCCCGACGTTTCAAGAGTGAGATTATGAAACGCTTCTACACACAAGGTGGAAGATGTTTGGAACTTTCTTCTGCAAACGGCCAATGATGCACGATGAATTGTTCGTTTTGAATCAAAGATTGATAGCTTTCTGTTAACCCATGTTTAGGGATATAGGCCAAAGGTAATAAGAGATGTGGAATTAGGTCATAGATCAGCTACAGTCTCATTGAATAGCGGAACTGGCTCCAGCGGCTCAATGGCCTACTACTGTTCCTATGTTACACGCAGAAATGATTGCGGCCATGGAAACCAGCGGGGGGTATCCCAAGAAAGGTACAGCACGGGCCAGCATCGAGGTCGGTGCCCAGGAAATTTATAGCATGGGCCATCAGTGAGGTCGTGACCCAGGAAAGTTATAGCACGGGCCATCCGTGAGGTCGTGACCCAGGAAAGTTATAGCATGGGCCATCAGTGAGGTCTTGAGCCAGGAAAGTTAGAGCCCGGGCCATCAGTGAGGTCGGGGCCTAGTGAAGGTACAGCACGGGCCAGCATCGAGGTCGTGACCCAGGAAAGTTATAGCACGGGCCATCAGTGAGGTCTGGACCCTGGGAAAGTACAGCACGGGCCATCAGTGAGGTCGGGACCCAGGAAAGTTAGAGCACGGGCCATCAGTGAGGTCGGGGCCCAGGGAAGTTACAGCACGGGCCAGCATCGAGGTCGTGACCCAGGAAAGTTATTGCACGGGCCACCAGTGAGTACTGGGCCCAGGGAAGGTACACCAAGGGCCAGCATCGAGCTCGTGACCCAGGAAAGATATAGCACGGGCCATCAGTAAGGTCTGTACCCAGGGACGTTGTAGCATAGGCCATCATTGAGGTCAGGACCCAGGAAAGTTATAGAACTGGCCAGCATCGCGGTCGCGACCCAGGTAAGTTATAGTACGGGCCATCAGTGAGGTCGGGGCCCAGGAAAGTTATAGCACGGGCATGCATCAAGGTCGTGACCCAGGAAAGTTATAGCACGGGCCATCACCTGAGGTCGGGACCCAGGAAAGTTATAGCACGGGCCATCAGTGAGGTCGGGGCCCAGCGAAGGTGCAGCACGGGCCATCAGTGAGGTCAGGACCCAGGGAAGGTACAGCACGTTCCAGCAGCGAAGACAGGAGACAGGAAAGGTACAGCACATTGCAGCAGCGAAATCGGGACCAGCAGCGAGGTCGGGACATGAGGCCAGAAAAGGTGTAGTCATTAGTAAAGAACCAACGACCAAAGCGTGAGCGGCTGGAGAGAGCGGAAAAAGTACAGCAGAGCTTGCCCATGGAGGGCAGTGAGCTGGAGTGGGAACCGGGGGACCCGGGGCACAAGTTCAGCATACTGTGGACAAATTGTAAGCTGCTCAAAGATTAATGCGCTCACCTACACTGCGATCTCTGAAATCCAGGGAGAGAGGACCTGAGGGAGGGGGTCAGTAAGAATATGTGTTTCTGTGTGTACTGGGTCCATGCAGCACAGCCTCGTCTCCAATCATCTTGTATCCCCTCGCCATTGGACCAAGACCTTGCTCTGTTAAGTCCGTGTGGTAGCTGGGTGTGCAGCAGTCAACCCACATTTAAATAATTCACGTGCAGACATCTTCCACCCTCTAGAGTGAAGTTCTGGACCTGGAACATCAGGACTTTCATGGCCCACTTATGACAGTGACTGCAGATCCCGCATTGGTCTAATCAGTCATCTTAGAACACATGTTCATCTGGAAGCAAGTCATCCTCAACTCCGAGGGACTGCCTAAGAAGAAGAGATGCAGCACACCCGGGATCACTGAACACAAATTCAAGACTGTTACTCACTTTCTGCTACTGAACTTGACGTGTTCCCCACAGGATCTTTCCCACCTTCGAAGTGCGAATAGGACATCCCGCCTGCAAACCTGGTTTTAAGTTTAACAGGAGCCTGCAGGCTGCGGAGACACGGTTAAGGTGGCGGTGTGTTGCTGCAGTGCTCTGCATTCTGCCTGAATGGGAAATGACTGATGATTTGTTCCAGTGTAACCTTTGCTGTTATGAAATGTTGGAGTGTTTTAATCTCAGGTCCTTTCTCATGTCTGCTGCAACTGTGTAGAAAGGGGATGTGCAAAGAGCTGGTCTTTGTCTGGAAAAGTAAAACAACAAAACATCTCCATTGGAGCAAATGCGTCGTTTAACGGCGGCTTCGTTACCCAGAATTCCCGCCGGCAGAAAGTGCCCTATCAATGACCACAGGCGCGGAGCCGGCCTGTGCTGTGAGCATGCGCAGTGCCAGTGGTGGAGATGGTCTGAGGCAGATGCGACGGTTCTGGGAGGTGATCGGCCAGGCCAGTACAGGCTGTCGGGGTAAGTGGTCACCATCTTGAACAGGGAGTGTTTAGGGCAGCGAGGTGGCCATCTTGGTACAGGAGAAGGGAGTGAGCGGGGCTTCACGACCCCAATGATCAGGTGAGACAATCATTGCCTCATTAATTTTATTGCCACTGTACAGAGCGGGGGAATAACTGAACCCAACCAGAGCAGAGGGAGGGAGAAACCGGGATGGAGGAAAGTAATAATGGAGTGGTGCGATGGGTTTGCGATTTCAGCACAGGGAGGAGAGAGAGTGTGTGGGACGGGGATTTACAGCTTTCGGGGAACAAGAGAGGAACGAATGTTCCATAGGAACTAGAATTGCCTCTTCACATTTTCTATCCTGCACTTGCAGTGCTACCTTTTGTAAACTATTACAGGATATTCGATGAGGAGGATTCGCAGATGGAAAACTCGAACCAATCATTTTATCAAGGTCTGACAGTCATTCGATTCATCTAAATATCATCATCCTTTGATTGTGGAAGGAGAAATGTTTGTCTGTTCTGTCTGTGGAAACAGATTTCAAACATCAGTATGACTGTAAAAGCATCGAGACACACACACAGACCCGAGTGAGTGTTCCAGTGCACAGACTGAGGAAGGAGCTTTAACAAGTAACCTGAAAAAAACATCGCACCATTCACGTGTTGTGTGCCTGGCCGAGCATTCAACTCATCGTCCAACCTGGAGAGACATAAGGCCACGGGCACCATGGAGAAACCGTGGGAATGTGGAGACTGTGGGAAGGAAGTCAAATCCCCATCCCAGCTGGAAACTCATCGACGCAGTCACACCGGGGAGAAGCCATTCACCTGCTCTGAATGTGGGAAAGGATTTGCTCAGTCATCCAACCTCACTGAACACCAGCGAGTTCACACTGGGGAGAGGCCGTTCGCCTGCTCCATGTGTGGGAAGGGATTCACTTGTTCTTCCCACCTCACTGAACATAAGCGAGTTCACACTGGAGAGAGACCATTCGTCTGCTCCATATGTGGGAAAGAGTTTATTAATCATCTCATCTTCAGAGCCACCAGCGAATTCACACTCTGGAGAGGCTGTTCAACTGCTCTGACAGTGGGAAGGGATTCTCTCAATCATCCAGCCTGCTGAGACACCAGCGAGTTCACACTGGGGAGAGGCCGTTTCCCTGCTCTGAGTGTGGGAAGAGATTCATTCGTTCATCCAACCTGCTGACACACCGCAAGTTCGCAGGTGACTGCAGGGTTTTGATTCTGCTGATACTGTAGTTGTTAATCACATCCTGGCATGAACCATGTTCACTCTGACATTTGGAGTTTGTTGCTGCTGATGTAATAACTGGGCTGGTGTTCGATTTTCTGGATTTTATCGAATCATAGAATGATTACAGCAAAGAGTGAGGCCTTTCGGCCTGTCGAGCCTGCGCTGGCTCTTTGCTAGTTCCCGCCCTTTCACCGTAGCCCTGCAAATTTTTGTCCTTGGATTGAATCTGCCCCCACCACCTTTTAAGGCCGTGCATTCCAGATCCTAACTACTCGCTGCACAAATTTTTTTTTTCCTCATGTCGCCTTTGGTTGTTTTTTCAATAACCTTAAATCTGTGTCCTCTGGTTCTCGACGCATCCGCCAATGGGAACACTTTCTCTCTATCTACTCTGTCTAGACCTCTCATGATTTTGAAAACTTCTATCCAATCTACTCTCAAACTTCTCTGCTCGAAGAATAGCAGTTTTGGTCTCCTTATTTAAAGGACGTTATACTTGCACTGGAGGCAGTTCAGAGAAGGTTCACGAGCTTGATTCCTGAGATGAAGGTTTGATTAATGAAGAACGGTTGAGCAGATTGGGCTTATACACATTGGAGTTTAGAAGAATGAGAGGTGATCTTATTGAAACTTATAAGAGCCTGAACGGGCTCGACAAGGTGCATGCAGAGAGGATGTTTCCACTTGTGGGGGCAGCTAGAACTAGGGGGCATAGTTTAAGAATAAGGGGTCGCCCATTTAGAACTGAAATGAGGAGACATTTCTTCTTTGAGCGTTGTAAATCTGTGGAATTCTCTGCCCCAGAGAGTTGTGGAGGCTGGGTCAATGAATATATTTAAGGTGGAGGTGGACAATTTTTTTTACGATTAGGGAGTAAAGGGTTATGGGGAGCGGGCAGGGAAGTGGAGCTGAGCCCAGGATCATATCAGCCATGATCTTATTAAATGGCGGAGCAGGCTCGAGGGCTGCACTATCCCCGTATCCCTTGCTTCCCTTAATATCCAAATATCTATTGATCTTTGTCTTGAATGTGCTCAAAGACTGTGCCTCCACAGTCCTCTGAGTGAAGAAGTTTCTCCTCATCTCTTATTCTGAGCCTGTAGCATCTGATTCTAGACTCCCCAGCCATAGGAAATGTCCTCCCTGCTTCTACCCTATCAAGCCTGACAAGACTTCTGTATGTTTCAATGAGAGCACCTCTCATTCTTCTAAACTCTGGAGAATATCGGCCTGGTGTA
This sequence comes from Pristiophorus japonicus, assembly GCF_044704955.1. Lineage (NCBI taxonomy): Eukaryota > Metazoa > Chordata > Chondrichthyes > Pristiophoridae > Pristiophorus > Pristiophorus japonicus. The sequence continues at coordinate 2,558,369 of NC_092001.1, forward strand.
GACAATATCTCCTCATAGGTCAATCCTCTACATCGCAGCGATCACTTCGCCTGACTATATCTCCTTCAAGCCTCTTTCCATCCTCCTCAAAACCTCCATTCCCACCTAGCTTTGTAAGAAGCAAACTTGGATATATTAGTTTGGTCACCTCATCCCAATTATTGATATAGATTCTGAATAGCTGGGGCCCAAGCACCGATCCTTGTGGCACCCCACTAGTTACAGCCTGCCAACCTGGAAATGACCAGTTTATTCCTACACTCTGTTTTCCATTCGGTAACTATGCTAATGTTGCAACATCAATCCCAGGAGCCCTACTTTTGTTTAATAACCTCTTGTGTGGCACCTTATCGAATGCCTTCTGAAAATCCAAATAGACCACATCAACTGGTCCCGCCTTATCTATTCTACTAGTTACAGCCTCAGAAAACTCAATAGATTTGACAAAGTGATTTCCCTTTCATAAATCCATGTTGACTCTGCCAAATCTTATTATTATTTTCTCAGTGCCGTTACCACAGCCTTAATAATAGATTCTAGCATTTTCCCTCCTACTGATGTCAGGCTAACTGGATGTAGTTCCTCATTTTCTGCCTCCCTCCTTTCTTAAATAGCGGGGTTACATCAGCTACCTTCCAATCTGCGGGAACCGTTCCAGAATCTGTGGAATTTTGATAGATGACAACCAATGTATCGACTATCTCTATAGCGACCTCTTTCAAAACCCTAGGTTAAAGGCCATCAGGTCCAGGGGATTTATCAGGTTTCAGTCCCATTCATTATTCCAGTACTATTTTTTTAATAATAATAATAATTTCTTTCAATTCCTCAATTCTCGTTAGACCCGTGGTTCTCCACTATTTCCAGGATGTTTTTTTGTGTCTTCTTCCGTGAAGACAGACACAAAGTATTTGTTTAATTTCTCTGGCATTTCCTTATTCCGCATTATAATATCTACTGTCTCAGCCTGTGGGGTCTCACATTTACTTTCTCTCATCTTTTCCTTTTTATATACCTATAGAAGCTTTTACAATCTATTTTCATGCCTCTTGCGAGTTTAGGCTTACTGCTCTTTTTGGCAATGGAATAAGCCTCTTCATTTGATCGAAGACTATCTTTAATTTGTCTTGTTAGCCACAGTTGGACCACTTTCCCTTTGGATGGGACCAGGGGAGGTCCCATCCACAGCATGGGCCGATAGCGAGTATGTGACGTCGTGAGGCTCGCATTATGACGATGATGACATTCCCTTTGGGATTTTGTGCTTTAAGTAAAGTATATTTGTTGTAAACTATGTATTAACTCTTTAAATGTTTGTCATATCTTTTAATGAAGTTTCCCCAATCTACCTTAGCCAACTCTCCCTTCATACCCAAGTAGTTTGCTTTATTTAGATTTAAGACCCTAGTTTCGGATTGCACTTAAATCACTTTCAAGCTGAAAATATAATTCTATCATTATGGTCACTCTTCCCCAAAAGGCCTCTTTACTACAAGTTATTAATTCCTTTTTCATTGCAAACAGGCTGAAGACAGATATAGACAGGTTAACTGAGTGGGCAAGAACATGACAAATGGAATACAATGTTGGGAAGTGTGAAGTTATCCAGGTTAGTTGGAAAAACAAAGAAGAGAATATTTTTTTAAGGATGAATGACTGCAAAATGTTCGCATTCAGAGGAACCTGGGTCTCCTTGTAGATGAATCACAGAAAGTATGTCCTTGTAGGTATAGCAAGCAATTAAGACATCAAATGATATGTTAGCTTATGTTACAAATGTTAGCTTTTGTTCTAAGAGTAAATAAGAATAGGCCCTCAATAAGATCATGGATGATCTGATCATGGACTCAGCTCCACTTCACTGCCTGCTCCCCATAACCCCTTATCCCGCTATCGTTTAAGAAACTGTCTATTTCTGACTCAAATTTATTCAATGTCCCAGTTTCCACAGCTCTCTGAGGCAGCGAATTCCACAGATTCACAATTCTCTGAGAGAAGACATTTCTCCTCATTTCTGTTTTAAATGGAAGGCCCCTTATTCTAAAATCATGCCCTCTAGTTCTAGTCTCCCCATCAGTGGAAGCATCCTCTCTGCATGTACTTGTCAAGCCACCTCGTTGTCTTATTCGTTTCGATAAGATCACCTCTCATTCTTCTGAAGTCGAATGAGTTGAGGCCCAAACTACTCAATTTTTCCTCATAAGTCAACCCCCTCATCCCCAAAATCAACCTAGTGAACCTTCTTTGAACTGCCTCCAAAGCAAGTATGTCCTTTCATAAATATGGAAAACAAAACTGCACGCAGTATTCCAGGTATGGCTCGCCAATACCTTTCTAGCTGTAGCAAGACTTCGCTGCTTTTATACTCCAACCCCTTTGCAATAAAGACCAAGATACCATTGGTCTTCCTGATCACTTGCTTTACCTGCATACTATCCTTTTGCATTTCATGCACAAGTACCCCCAGGTCCCGCTGTACTGCAGCACTTTGCAATCTTTCTCCATTTAAATAATAACTTGCTCTTTGATTTTTTTCTGCCAATGTGCATGACCTCACACTTTCCAACATTATACTCCATCTGCCAAAGTATTGCCCACTCACTTAGCCTTTCTGAAATGGGGCTATCGAGCTCTGTTATAATTAAAGGCTTAAGAATGGGTCACGGAATTAAAACGAGCTGACGTCGGCTTTTGTAGTGATCAACTTTAAGGGTGTTTAAAGGGAAATAATATATATCAGAATGATGAATTGTTACAAGCTCTGTAATCTGAGGACAATTACAGGAGGCCCAATTACAGGAAGCCCAACTGTTGAACAACAGGAAACCCAGAGGGGAAGATAAACCGAGCAAGGTGTCAAAAGTGACACAAGCGAAAAACACCATCTGGTCAAGGCAAGTGAGATAAGATAACATTCCAATGTGCTAATGAACTTTGGGGACACAGTGAGCTTTATGGAAAAGTACTGGAGAAAGGTGTGGCCAGGATTGTACCTTTACTTTGAGTGACAAGGTTTTGACCATTCAAATCAATGTATGTCCCATATTATGAATGTCTGGCCATTAAACGCCGAGGAACTGTATACAGACCCTGTGTTTTCTTTGTTCAGAGAGAGAAAGTGTGGACAGCTCAGCATTAGGTTGACGACAGACTTGTCTCTCCCTTGCAAGAAATTAAAGACTACTTGGATCTTCGAACACAGATCTAGTGTTGAGTGTTAATTTTAAATACTCCACTACACTGCCGATGTCCTTTTGTAGATTTTATTGTGTCCTCTTTAGAATTGGCTTTGCCTCCCATCTTTATATCATCAGCAAACTTGGCTACATTACGCTCAGTCCCTTCTTCCAAGTCGTTAATATAGATTGTAAATAGCTGGCGCCCCAGCACTGATCCCTGCAGCACCCCACTAGTTACTGGTTGCCAACCAGAAAATGAACCATTTATCACGACTCTCTGTTTTCTGTTAGTTAGCCAATCCTCTATCCATGCTAATATATTCCCCCAACTCCGTGAACATTTATCTTGTGCAGTAACCTTTTGTGTGGCATTTTGTCAAATGCCTTCTGGAAGTGCAAATACAACACATCCACTGTTTCCCCTTTATCGATCCTGTTCGTTACATCCTCGAAGAACTCCAGCAAATTTGTTAAAAATGACTTCCCCTTCATACATCCATGATGACTCTGCCTGACCGAATTTTGCTTTTCCAAATGTCCTAATGCTGTTTCTTTAATAATGGACTCCAATATTTTCCCAACCACAAATGTTAGTCTAATTGGTCTATAGGTTCCTGTTTTTTCTCTGCCTCCTTTTATAATTAGGGGTATTACATACAACAATCTTACTACAATTATACAGGGCGTTGGTGAGACCGCACCTGGAATACTGTGTACACTTCTGGTCTCCTTACCCAAGGAAAGACATACTTGCCATCGAGGGAATGCAATGAAACTTCACGAGACTGTTTCATAGGATGAGGAGATTGTCCGATGAGGACAGACTGAGCAGACTAGGCTCAAAGGGCCATATGGCCTACTCCAGCTCTTATTTCTTAAGTTTTTATAATCACTCAACCATTGGTACCTTCTGTTGCCAAGGCCCTAGCCTCTGGAGTGCCCTCACTACTCTTTCTTCCTTTAAGACGCACCTTAAAACCTATCTTAGGTAATCTGCCCTAATTTCTCCTTATTTATTTTTTTTGCTTTAAAATACTGCGGCTCAGTGGGTAGCACACTCACCTCTGGGTCAGAAGGTTGTGGAATTGAGTCCCACACCAGGAACTTGAGCACAAAATCTAGGTTTACATTCCACTGCAGTGCTGAGGAAATGCTGTGCTGTCGGAGATGCTATATTTCGGATGAGACCTTGCCAAGGTGAATGTAAAAGATCCCATGGCACTATTTCAAAAAAGAACAGCGGAGGTATCTCTGGTGTCCTGGTCAATATTTATCCCTCAATCAATAGAAAAAAACAGCCTTTCCGATCATTATCACGTTGCTGTCTGTCGGAGTTTGCTGTGCGCAAATTGGCTGCCGCGTTTCCCACCTTATGACAGTGACTACACTCCAAAAGTACTTCATTGGTCGTGAAAGGCGCTTTCTAAATACAAATTGTTATTTCTTTTCTGGTCACTGGCAACCTGAAGCCGCGCCCATTGTTCGTGCACCAAGATGGAATTAAGGTGTATAACATTATGAGGGGTCAGGACAGAGTGGATATGAAGGACCTATTTTCGTTAGAAAATGGGTCAACAACCAGAGGGCATAGATTTAATTGGTCAGAGATTTAGAGGGGATTTGAGGAGAATTGTTTTCACCCAGAGGATGGTGGGGGTCTGAAACTCACTGCCTGAAAAGGTGGTCGAGGCAGAAACCCTCATAGCATTTCAAATGAACCTGGATATCCACTTGAAGTGCCGTGATCTACAAGGCTACGGACCAGGAGCTGGAAAGTAGATTAAGGCAGAATAGCTCTTTGTCGACCGGCAGGGACACGATGGGCTGAATGGCCTCCTTCCGTGCTGTCATTTTCTATGATGAGAAGGTGGTAAATTTAACCCCGCTGTTCAAGAAAGGAGGGAGAGAGAAAACAAGGAATCATAGGCCGGTGAACCTGACATCAGCGCTTGTGCAAAAACGATTCACACGGATGATACCAGGACTGAGAGGAAAAACCTATCAGGAAACGTTGAACAGGCTGGAGGCTCTTTATTCTAGAGATGCGAAGGCCGAGGGTTGGCCTGATGGAGGTCATTAAGGTTAGGAGAGGGTTTGATAGGGTAGCTGTAGAGAAAATATTTCCACTTTTGGAGGAGACCAGAAGTAGAGGCCGTAAATCGAAGATATAAGAGATAGAAATAGCACCAGATTAAAGAATAGTTCAGAAATAGGAGGGATCAGATGGGGCAAAATCGAGGCAGACTAAGATAGGTTTGGAGTGCATGTGATTTAATGGCTTGGACAGGGCAATTTCAAAATTTGCAGGTGACACAAAACTTGGAAGTAGAGTGAACAGTGAGGAGGAGAGTGATAGAGTTCAGGAAGATATAGACATGCTGGTGAAATGGGCGATCACGTGGCAGTTGCAAGTTAACACAGAAAATTGCAAAGTGATACATTTTGGTAGAAAGAATGAGATGAAATATAAACTCAAGGGTACAATGCAAAAGCGGATGCATGAAGAGAGAAACCATGGGGTCCATGTGCACAAATCGTTGAAGGTGGTAGGGCAGCTTGAGAAAGCGGTTAAAAACGCTTACAGGATCCTGAGCTTCATGAATAGAGGTATAGTGTACAAAAGCATAGAAATGGTGATGAACCTGTATAAAACATAGATTCGGCCACAACTGGAGTATTGTGTCCAATTCTGGGCACCACACTTTAGAAAGGATGTGAAGGCGTTAGTGAAGGTGCAGACATGATTTACGAGATTAGTTCCAGGGATAATGGACTTCAGTTACGTAAACCTTTTTCCACAGCAAGTCGTCGTGACCTCGAACACAGTCTCTCAAAGGGCAGTGGAAGCAGATTCAACAGCAGCTATCAAAAGGGAACTGGATAAATACCTGAAGGGAAACAAATAGCAGGGCTATGGGGAAAGAGTGGAGGAGTGGGACTAATGTGATTGCTCTTCGCAAGATGCGGCACAGACTGGATTGGCCAAATGCCCTCCTTCTGTGCTATTCTATGTGTCCATGGAAACAGAGACAATGTCCCTTTAAATATATGGTGTTACGCTGAGGTAAGGAGACACAATGTCCTTTTAATCACAAAAGAGAAGACAAAAAAGTGGCAGTCCCATTAACAGCCGCAAATACTGAGAATAGGACGGGATGTTCACTCCCAGGGTTAGAATCCCCATGTTCACTCCCAGGGTTAGATTCCCCATGTTCACTCCCAGGGTTAGACTCCCCATGAACACTCCCAGGGTGAGAATCCCCATGTTCACTCCCAGGGTGAGAATCCCCATGTTCACTCCCAGGTTTAGAATCCCCATGTTCACTCCCAGGGTTAGAATCCCCATGTTCACTTCCACACTAGAACCTGTCACTGTTTATATTATACGAGACCCTGTCTCTGTTTATATTACACTAGACCCTTTCTCTGTTTATATTATACTAGACCCTGTCTCTGTTTCTATGACACTCGATCCTGTCTCTGTTTATATTACACTAGACTCTGTCTCTGTTTATATTGCACTAGACCCTGTCTCTGTTTATATTGCAGTAGATCCTGTCTAAAGGGCTGTAGTAATACCTACCCTCCTCTATGGCTCAGAGACATGGACTATGTACAGTAGGTATCTCACCCCCAGCACCCAGCTCATGGTCTGCAGGGCTGTAGTAATACCCACCCTCCTGTATAGCTCAGATACATGGACAATGTACTGTAGGTATCTCACCCCCAGCACCCAGCTCATGGTCTACAGGGCTGTAGTGATACCCACCTCCTGTATAGCTCAGAGACATGGACTATGTACAGTAAGTATCTCACCCCCAGCACCCAGCTCATGGTCTACAGGGCTGTAGTAATACCCATCCTCCTGTATGGCCCAGAGACACGGACTATGTACAGTAGGTGTCTCACTCCCAGCACCCAGCTCATGGTCTACAGGGCTGTAGTAATACCCACACTCCTGTATGGCTCAGAGACATGGACCATTTACAGTAGGTATCTCACCCCCAGCACACAGCTCATGGTCTACAGGGCTGTAGTAATACCCACCTCCTGTATGGCCTAAAGACATGGACTATGTACAGTAGGTGCCTCACCCCCAGCACCCAGCTCATGGTCTATAGGGCTGTAGTGATACCCACCCTCCTGTATGGCTCAGAGACATGGACCATGTACAGTAGGTACCTCACCCCCAGCACCCAGCTCATGATCTACAGGGCTGTAGTAATACCCACCCTCCTGTATGGCTCAGAGACATGGACTATGTACAGTAGGTACCTCACCCCCAGCATCCAGCTCATGATCTACAGGGCTGTAGTAATACCCACCCTCCTGTATGGCTCAGAGACATGGACTATGTACAGTAGGTACCTCATCCCCAGCACCCAGCTCATGATCTACAGGGCTGCAGTACTACCCACCCTCCTGTATGGCTCAGAGAGATGGACTATGTACAGTAGCCACCTCAAGTCCCTGGAGAAATACCACCAACGATTTCTCTGCAAGATCCTCCAAATTCCCTGGGAGGACAGACACACCAACGTTAGCGTCGTCGACCAGGCCAACATCCCCAGCATTGAAGCACTGACCACATTTGATCAGCTACGCTGGGCAGGCCACTTTGTTAGCATGCCAGACAAGAGTTTCCCAAAGCAAACGCTCTGCTCGGAACTCCTTCACAGCAAACGAGCCAAAGGTGTGGCAGAGGAAACGTTACAAGGGCACCCTCAAAGCCTCCCTGATAAAGTGCAACATCCCCATCGACACCTGGGAGTCCCTGGCTAAAGACTGCCCGAAGTGGAGGAAGTGCATCCGGGAGGGCGCTGAGCACCTCGAGTTTCATCGCCGAGAGCATGCAGAAATCAACCGCAGGCATCAAAAAGAGTGTGCGGCAAACCTGTCCCACCCACCCCTTCCCTCAACGACTATCTGTCCCACCTGTGACAGGGACTGTGGCTCTCGTTTTGGACTGTTCAGCCATCTAAGGACTCATTTTTAGAGTGGAAGCATGTCTTCCTCGATCCGGGGGACTGCCTATGATGATGATGATGAACCAGAATTGGACACAATATTCCAGTTGCGGCCAAACCGGAGTTTTACGTGGGTTCAACATATTATCCACACTTCTGTACTGTATACCTCTATTGATGAAGCCTAGGATCCCGTAAGTTTTTGTAACCACTTCTCAACCTGTGCTGCCACCTTCAGTGATTGGTGCACATATACTCCTGGGTCTCTCTGTTCACGCACCCCTTTACAATTGTACCCTTTAGTTTATATTTCCTCTCCTCTTTCTTCCTCCCAAAATGTATCACTTTTAAACTTTTCTACGTTAAGTTTCATCTGCCAATTGTCTGCCCATTCCACCAGCCTGTCTATGTCTTCCTGACGTCTGTCACCATCCTCCTCACTGTTCACTGTACTTCCAAGTTTTGTGTGAGCTGTAGAATTGGAAATTGTGCCCTGTACACCCAAGTCTAGGTCATTAATATAGATTTAAAAAAAAGCAGTGGCCCCAATACCAACTCCTGGGGAACACCACTTCCTCCAGTCTGAAAAACAACCGTTCACCACTACTCTGTTTGTATCACTGGGCAACTTTCATATCCATGCTGCCACTGTCCCAGTTATTCCATGGGCTTCGATTTTGCTGGTATTGCTAACACGCCTGGGATCACTAAACACAAAACCCAGTCTGTTAATCACTTTCAGCTACTGGACTTAGCATGTACCCTACAGCATCTCTTCTTCCCTCAATATGTGAATAGAGCATCACGCCTGCAAACCTGGTTTAAGTTTATATCCACTCAGCAAATCTATTTGAGCAAAGCCTGCAGGCCAATGAGACACTGTTAAGCTGCCAGTGTGCTACTGGTTTGATTGGCATTTTACCTGTAATGGACTCCATATCTTGGTCTCTGTATTTAAGGAAGGATATACTTGCATTGGAGGCAGTTCAGAGAAGGTTCACTCGGTTGATTCCAGAGATGAGGGGGTTGACTTATGAAGATAGCTTGAGTAGGTTGGGCCTCAGAACATTGGAGTTCAGAAGAATGAGAGGTGATTTTATCGAAACATAAGATAATGAGGGGGTTCGACAAGGTGGATGCAGAGAGGATATTTCCACTTTCACGAGAAACTAAAACTCGGGGACATAGTCTTAGAATAGACTAAGTGAATGGGCAAAAGTTTGGCAGATGGAGTATAATGTTAGAAAGTGAGGTCATGCATTATGGCAGAAAAAAAATCAAAGGGCAAGTTATTATTTAAATGGAGAAAGATTGCAAAGTGCTGCTGCACAGCGGGACCTGGGGGTACTTATGCATGAAACACAAAAGGTTAGTATGCAGGTACAGCAAGTGATCAGGAAGGCCAATGCAATATTGGCCTTTATTGAAAATGGGCTGGGGTATAAAATCAGGGAAGTCTTGCTACAGTTACACAGGGTATTGGTGAGGCCACACCTGGAATACTGCGTGCAGTTTTGATTTCCATATTTATGAAAGGATACACTTGCTTTGGAGGAAGTTGAGAGAAGGTCCACTGGGTTGATTCTGGAGATGGGGGGTTGACTTATGAGAAAAGGTTGAGAATGTTGGGCCTCTACTCATTGAATTCAGAAGAACAAATGAGAGGTGATTTATTGAAAGGTATACGATAATGAGGGGGCTTGACAAGGTGGTAGCAGAGACGATGTTTTCACTGATGTGGGAGACTTGAACTAGGGGGCATAATCTTAGAATAAGGGACCTCCATTTAAAACTGAGGTGAGGAGGAATTTCTTCTCTCAGAGGGTTGTAAATCTGTGGATTTTGCTGCCTCAGAGACCTGGGGAAGATGGGACATTGAATATATTTAAGAAAGAGATAGACAGTGTCTTAACCGATAAGGGAATAAAGGCTTATGGGGAGCGGGCAGGGAAGTAGTCCTGAGTCCATGATCGGATCAGCCATGATCGTATTAAAAGGTGGAGCAGTCTCGGTGGGCCGTATGCCCTACTCCTGCCCCTATTTCTTATGTTCTTATTTTCTTATATAGTGGGTGTCTGGTATGGGAGTGTGGATTCACTCGATCTGTCCATCCCTGGTATGTGGATGAGGGTTTTACTCTGTACGTTAGTTTCTGATACGAGAGAATGGATTTTATCCTGTATCTGTCAATTTCTGGTAATTGCCTGTGGGTTTCATTCTGTATCAAAAAGGGCCACATTACAACATAATTCTAAAAGGACAAAGATTGTTAAAAAAACAAGCCTGAAGGCTCCGAGTCTCAAAGCGAGGAGCATTCATAATAAGGTGGACGAATTAACTGCACAGATAGCTGTTAACGGATATGAAGTAATTAGGATTACTGAGACAGGGCTCCAGGGTAACCAAGGCTGGGAGCATAACATCCAGGGGTATTCAATATTCAGGAAGGATAGCCAGAAATGAAAAGGAGGTGGGGTAGTGTTAATGGTTAAAGAGGAGGTTAATGCAATAGTAAGGAAGGACATTAGCTGGGATGATGTGGAATCTATATGGGTAGAGCTGTGAAACACCAAAGGGCTGAAAACGTTAGTTGGGGTTGTGTACAGACCACCAAACAGTAGTAGGGAGGTTGGGGATGGCATCAAACAGGAAATTAGTGATGCGTGCAATAAGGGTACAGCAGTTAACATGGGTGACCTTAACCTCGATATTGATTGGGCTAACCAAACTTGTAGCAATATTGTGGAGGAGGATTTCCTGGAGTGTATAACGGATGGGTTTCTAGACCAATATGTCGAGGAACCAACTGGAGAGCAGGCCATCCTCGACTGGGTCTTGTGCAACGAGAGAGGATTAATTAGCAATCTAGTCGTGCGTGGCCCCTTGGGGAAAAGTGACCATAATATGGTAGAATACTTCATTAAGCTGGAGAGCGACACAGTTAGCTCAGAGACAAGGGTCCTGAACTTAAAGGAAACTTCAATGGTATGAGACGTGATTTGGCTGGGATAAACTGGCAAATGATACTTAAAGGGTTGACTGTGGACAGGCAGTGGCAGATATTTAAAGATCACATGGATGAATTACAACTATTGTACATCCCTGTCTGGCGTAAAAATAAAACCGAAAAGGTGGCTCAACCGTGGCTAACAAGGGAAATTAGTGACAGTGTTAAATCCAAGGAAGAGCCATATAAATTGGCCAGAAAAAGCAGCATACCTGAGGACTGGGAGAAATTTAGAATTCAGCAGAGGAGGACAAAGGGTCTAATTAGGAGGGGGAAAATAGAGTATGAGAGTAAGCTTGCAGGGAACATTAAAAAATGACTGCAAAAGCTTCGTAATATATGTGAAGAGAAAAAGATTAATGAAGACAAACATGGTCCCTTGCAGTCAGAATCAGGTGAATTCATAATGGGCACCAAGGAAATGGCAGACCAATTGAACAAATACTTTGGTTCTGTCTTCACTAAGAAAGACACGAATAACCTCCCGAGGATCTAATGGGAAGGAAGTAACTGAGAGAAATCCATATTCATCAGGAAATGGTTGTCGGGAAACTGATGGGACTGAAGGCCGATAAATCCGCAGGGCCTGATAGTCTGCATCCCAGATTAGTTAAAGAAGTGGCCCTAGAAATAGTAAATGCATTGGTGGTCATTTTCCAGAATGCTATGAACTCTGGATTAGTAACTATGGATTGGAGAGTAGCTAATGTAACTGCACTTTTAAAAAAAAAACAGAGGCAGAGAGAAAACATGGAATTATAAACCGGTTTGCCTGACATTGGTGGTGGGGAAAATGCTGGAATCAATTATGAAAGATGTAATAGCAGAGCATTTGGAAAGCAGTGACAGGATTGGTCAAAGTCAGCTTGGATTTATGAAAGGGAATTCATGCTTGACAAATCTTCCAGAGTTGTTTGAGGATGTAACGAGTAGAGTGGATAAGGAGAACCAGTGGATGTGTTGTATTTGGAATTTCAAAAACTTTTGACAAGGTCCCACACAAGAGATTAGTGTGCAAGATTAAAGCACATGGCATTGGGAGTAATGTATTGACGTGGAAAGAGAACCGGTTGGCAGACAGGAAGCAAAGAGTAGGAATAAACGGTCTTTTTCAGAATGGCAGGCAGTGACTTGTGGGGTGCCGCAAGATTCAGTGCTGGGATCCCATATATTTACTAAATATATTAATGATTTAGATGATGGAATAGAGGGTAATATCTCCAAGTTTGCAGATGATACTAAGCTGGGTGGCTGTGTGAGCTGTAAGTAGGATGCTCAGAGGCTGTAGGGTGACTTGGACAGGTTAGATGAATGGGCAATTGCATGGCAGATGCAGTATAATGTGGAAAAATTGAGGTTATCTACTTTGGTGGCAGAAACAGGAAGGCAGATCATTTTCTGAATGGTGACAGATTAGTAAAATGATGGTGCAAAGAGACCTGGGTGTCATGGTACATCAAGTCACTGAAGGTTGGCATGCAGGAACAGCAGGCAGTAAAGAAAGCAACTGGCATGCTGGCCTTCATAGCGAGAGGATTTGAGTATAGGAGCAGGGAAGTCTTACTGCAGTTGTACAGGGTCTTGGTAAGACCACACCTTGAGTATTGTGTGCAGGTTTGTTCTCTTAATCTGAGCAAGGACATGCTTGCTATTGAGAGAGTGCAGCGAAGGTTCACCAGACTGATTCCCGGGATGGCATGACTGACATATGAAGAAAGACTGGATCGGCTAGGCTAACACTCACTGGAATTTAGAAGAATGAGAGGGGATCTCATAGAAATATATAAAACTATGACAGGACTGGACAGGTTAGATGCAGGAGAATGTTCTCGATGATGGTGAAGTCCAGAATTAGTGGTCACAGTCTAAGGATAAGGGGTAAGCCATATCGGACTGAAATGAGGAGAAACTTTTTCACCCAGAGTGGTAAACCTGTGCAATTCTCTACCACAGAAAGTTGTGGAGTCCAGTTCGTTGGATATATTCAAGAGGGAGTTAGAAGTGGTCCTTACGGCTAAAGGGATCAGGGGGTATGGAGAAAAAGCGGGAGTGGGGTACTGAAGTTGCATGATCAGCCATGATCATATTGAATGGCAGTGCCGGCTCGAAGCGCCGAATGGCCTGCTCCTGCACCTTTTTTCTATGTTTCTATGTTTCTTTCCATTCCTAGTGTGTGAGTGTGTGTTCTGTGCTGTATCTGTCCATCTCTGTTGTGTGAATGTGAGCTCTACTCCATACCCGGCATTCTCCAGTATGTTAACATTGTTTTACTGTGTACCACCAATTCCTGATAGAGTATCGGTTTTACTTTCTAACTTTCAATTTGTGTTATGGAGATGAGCTTTATGCTGAATCTGTCGGGCTCTGGCAAATGTATTTGAGTTTTACTCTGTATCTATCTGTCTCTGGTATGTGCGTGTGAGCCTTTCTCTGCATCTCTCCATTTCTGTTATGGGAGCCTGGGTTTTATGCTGTACCTGTCAAGTTCTGGTATGTGATTGTGGGCCTTACTCTATAGCTGCCAGTTTCTGTTTAATTATGAGTGGACTTTCCTTTGTACCTGTCAGTTTCTGGAATGAAAGAGAGATCTTTATTCTGTACCTGTCAATTCCTGGTTCGTGAGTATGGGCATGTCACTGTATGTCAATTTATGTTAAGGGAATATGGATTGTAATATGTCAGCATCTGATATGTGAGTATGGGTTTTTTACTGTATCTCTCAGTCTCTGATAGCAAGTGTGTGTATTTTTCTGTAACTGTCAGGTTTTGGTGTGTGTTGAGGTTTAATCTGTGCCTCTCAGTTTCTGCTGTGGTAGTCTGGGTTTAATCTGTATTTGCAAATCTCTAGTATGTGAAGGTGAGAATCAATTTTACTTTTTACCTGTATTTCTCAGATATGTGAATGAAGATTTTGCCTTCCACTTGTCACTTTTCAGATGTGTGGATGTGGGTTTTACTCTGCCCGGAACAGTTTCTACGCTGCAAGTAAAAAGTTTACTCACTGTCTTTCAGTTTTCAGATATGTGCACATAGGATTTACACTTTACCTGTCACTCTCTGGTGTGCAAGTGGGGATTTTATTCTGTTACTGTCACTTTCATATATGTGGGTGTGTGTTGTATACTGTATCTGTCAGTCTATGGTACGGGAATGTGGGGTTTATTCTGCACCTGTCATCTTCTCGTATGTTCGGGGGTTTAAATACTAAATCTGTCAGATTCTGAAACATGAATATGGCTTTTGCTCTGTACCCATCAGCTTCTGATAGGCGAGTGTGATTTATACTACCTGTTTGACATTTTTTCTGATCGATTGTCTTTTATTCTCTACCTGCCAGTTTCTGGCAAGTGAGTGTGGGTGTTTAATGTATCTGTCAGTGTGATCTGTTTCAATGGTGAAACAGCATCTGATTCTACTGCTCCATGTGGCTGTAATATTCACAATGTAACTCTGCCACTTCGGATCACTGTGGGACTGACAGCTTCTGCTGTCTGTGACAATAGGATTGAGGAGAGTTCTGTGTCGCTGCGCTCTGTGAGTGATATTCTACCTACTGTGTGTGAGAAGGAGCTGCCTGCACTATTCCTTGTGTTCCGGGTGGAGGAAAGATCACATTTGTTCTGGCTGAAGAATTTTGCTCTGAGATTAATAATACGAGAACATTATTAGTTCTAACATATGGATGCGGGGAGAATATAATGTACATGAGTCAGTGACAATGTATCTCTCGATCGTCAGCAACACGGTTCTGGAGAACTCAGCTCACCGAAACAACATAACCCGTCTTTAAAATATCTTCCCCCACACTCCTCTCCTGGTGCCTGTAATAGATGCACTTTGTGAAACTCCTCACATCCTCACTGTCAGGCTGTGTTTCCACTGCTCACTACCCAAGAACAACAGACACGGTGAGATTGGAACTGAATCAGGAACATTCACTGCTGATTTGGGGAAAGAAAGCAGCAATGATTTGAAAGAGCGAGGTGGTTTACTTTCTCTGTTACCTTACACTGTCCACACACAGCTCGAGAATGGCCTCTTCCTTCCCCCACTCACATCAAGTTCTGGAACTAGATCCTGCTCCACTCTGCCTCTTACACACAGCCCCCGACGGAACTAAACAAGGAATATTCACTCCTGGTTTGCAGAGAGAAAGCAGCAATGATTGTATTACCAGATTCTGACCATTCTATCTCCCTTACCCTGGACACACGCTGTCCACACACTGCCCGAGAATGGCCTCTCCCTTCCCCCACTCACACCACGCCCTGAAACTGGTTCTTGCTCCACTCTGCCCCTTGCACACAGCTCCCGGCACCCCCTAAACTCCCCCGGACTCAGCGCCGATCTCTGAGCCCATCTGCGGACACGCTCCCAAAGCGCTGCGCTGCTGCTTGCTGCCTTACACCGGGATCATGGTGTCTCCATTCCCGGCTGTTTTAAACCATCTTCTTCCACTCACTGAGTGAATGGTGATCACAGGCAGGGCTGGGGGAGGGGAGGGCGCATGTACAAGTCTGCTCACTGGGAATCGACACAGGCGGCGGGTCTGAACTGCGCATGCGCAGCTCTCTGCAATAAATCATTCTGTAAAAATCAAAGTGCACTTTTCCCAATTTACTTTTATCAGAATCTGAGCAAAGTAACTGGGCCTGGGGAGAAAAGACAAAGAATGATTAAAGCTGGGAACCTTGTCCCTTGGAGATTCTCAATTTGAGATCATTCCGTGCAGGGTGTTTCTCTCCATGAGCCCGTCTTCACAAAGCCATCCTGCAGAAACATCAGAGGGACAAGGGAATGGGAGTGTTTGCTGGGACCGTGCAGGAGTTAAGATCTGACAGAAACAATATGAGATCAGTTTAATTACAGTAAAAACTCGGTCACTGAGAGTAATACTGAAGTGAATAATCAAGGTGTTATAGTGAGGGAGTAACTCAATACAATAACTATTCATAATGAAGCAGTACTCAGAAAAATAATGGCAGACAAGTCACCTTGCCCTGATGGCTTACATCATAGAGTCTTAAGAAAATTGGCTGCAGAGATAGTGGACACATTGGTTGTATTCTACCAAAATTCCCTGGATTCTGGGGCGGTCCCAACAGATTGGAAAACTGCAAATGTAACGCCTCTCTCTAAAAAAGGAGACAGACAAAAAGCAGGAAACTATAGACTAGTTAGCCTAACATCTGTCATTGGGAAAGTGCTGGAGACCATTATTAAGGAAGCAGTAGTGGGACATTTGGAAAAACATGAAAGGGAACTCATGTTTGACAAATTTGCTGGAGTTCTTTGAGGATATAATGAGTAGGATGGATAAGGCAGAACTAGTGGATGTGGTGTATTTGGATTTCCAGAAAGCATTTGATAAGGTGGCACATAAGAGCTTACTGCACAAGATAAAAGCTCACTGGGTTGGGGGCAGTGTATTAGCATGGATAGAGGATAGGTTAACTCACAGAAAACAGAGGGTCGGGACAAATGGGTATTTTTCTGGTTGGCAAATGGTGACTAGTGGAGTGCCGCAGCAATCGGTGCTGGGTCCTCAACTATTTACAATCTATATTAATGAATTGAATAAAAGGACCGAGTGTAATATAGCCAAGTTTGCTGGGTGAGAAAGCAAATTGATACACAAAAAATCTGCAAAGGGGTATAGACAGGCTAAATGAGTGGGCAAAAATTTGTCAGATGTATTATAATGTGGGAAAATGTGAGGTTATCCACTTTATCAGAAATAATAGAAAAGCAACTTATAATTTAAATGGAGAAAAATTGAAAGTGCTACCCAGGACAGAGAGACCTGAGGGTGCTTGTGCATAAAACATAAAGATTTAGTATGTAGGTACAGCAAGTAATCAGAAAGGCAAATGGAATGTTGGCCTTTATTGCAATGGGGATAGAATATAAAAGCAGAGAAATCCTACTACAACTGTACAGGGTATTGGCGAGACCACACCTGGAATACTGCGTGCAGTATGGTCTGCGTATTTAAGGAAGGATATACTTGCATTGGAAGCTGTTCAGAGGTTGATTCCGGCGATGAGAGTTTGTCTGATGAGGATATGTTGAGAAAGTTGGGCTGATACACTTTGGAGTTCAAAAGAATGAGAGTTGATCTTATTGAAACATATGATATCAAGGGAAGTCGGCGAGGTGGAACCAGAGAGGATATTGCCACTCATAGGGTAAACTAAAACGAGGGTGCATCGTCTCAGAATAAGGGATCACCCATTTAAAACTGAGATGAGGAGGAATTTCTTCTCTCAGAGGCTTGTAAATCTGTGGAATTCTCTGCCCGAGAGCAGTTGGAGGCTGTGTCATTGAATGTATTTAAGGCAGAGATAGATAGCGTTTTTAGCGATAAGGGATTAAATGGTTATGGGGAGCGGGCAGAGAAGTGGATGTGAGTCCATGATCAGATCACATGATCTTATTGAATAGCAGAGCAGGATCCAAGGGCCAAATGATCCACTTCTGCTCCTATTTCTTATGTTATTATGTTCTTACGAAACAATAACCTGGGAGAGTAGATGGGGACTCTAACCCTGGGACTTTACATGGGGACTCTAACCCTGGGACTGTACATGGGGAATCTAACACTGGGACTGTACATGGGGACTTTAACCCTGGGACTGAAGATGGGGACTCTAACCCTGGGAGTGAACAGCTCTGGGGCTTTCCTGTTACAATTGTTTGGGATGTAATCAGAAGCTGAGCACTGAGCAGCGCCTCTCGGAGATGGTGAGAAATCCGAGGTGTCGAGAATAAAATAACTGAGCTGTTACTTTACCAAGATGGCCGCGCATGCGCTTTGCTGCTCACTGAACCAAAATGGCGGAGAACTGAACCTGCCTTACTGTACAAAGATGGCCGCCGTTACCCTGGGCCTGTGACCGGGAGAAAGCCTCGAGGCTGCAGCCGCCGATATTTTGGTTATTATTCCGGGCTTCCGGCAGGCACCAGTTGTTTATGAATCCTCCCCGCCTACCCGCTGGTCAATTACTCACCTCCGACCCGCTGAAAATGGACTGTTTTGCGGAACAGATGATCACCATGTCCACGCCGCCATTGCACGCACCGCGCATGCTCCAAACACAGCTTGGTCTCGCGCCTGCGCACTGGGTCTCTGAAGTCTGGACTCGGCACGTCCTCCGTCGCGGGGAATGCTGTGTAAAAACCAAAGGTTACGTCAATGAATGGAAAAGGATTTACTGGGCTCTCATTGGCCACTGAACCATGGTCATTCTGGCACTGAAACTTTGTTTCTGCTGATCAGAATAACCCTGTACCTGAGCTGGAGATTAGTGTTCTGTCTCAGTATTGAATAAATCAGCTTGTTTCAAACACCGTGTGTCCAATATTTCATTTCTACATAAAAAGAGACTAATAAATGTATCCTTCACTTCCATTTTGGGCCTTTTCTTACTCTAGATTATTTCACTTCTCACGTAATTCATCTTTGACCACATCAAATCCCAAACTTGTTTTGTTTGTTTATACGGCTTGTGGATGTCTCAGACTGAACCGGCGTGTCTCACTTTACACTCAATTAACGTTCCTTTGAACCAACCCTTCAAAGAACTATCTTGCGTCAGAATGTAAATCTGTTATTTTCTGTATTTAACGATTTTTGAATGCGGTAAATAGATCTTCACTCATACTGCATGTGATCACCTTTGAAATGTTCTGACCTTTGTAATTGCCTTTGCTAATTTTGATGGGTTAGTTGTTAACAATTACTTGTTACTAACATACCTTGCAGTATTTCTTGCATCTAAATAATTGTTTAAATACTTCCTTTATCAGGTCTTTAGCTTTCCCACTGATCTCTGTTTCTTCTTGTGGGGGAATCGAGAACTAGGTGGCAAAATCTGAGCATAATGGGGCGCCCATTTAAAATGGAAATGAAGAGGAATTTCTTCTCTCAGAGGTTCGTGAATCCTTTAAATGATCTACCCCAAAGAACAGTGGAGTCTGGGTCATTGAAAATATTTTAGTTTCAGATAGAGTGATCTTTTGAAAGATAGTGGAGTCAAGGTTTATGGGGAGAGGGCAGGGAAATGGAATTGAGGCCAAGATCAGATCAGCCAAGATCTTATTGAATGGCGGGGTGGGCTGAAGTGGCCATATGGCTACTGCTGCCTATATTTCTTATGTTCTTAGCCTTGGTGAGGGGCTGGGTTTAGATGTAGGTTTAGTGGTTGTGGTTTGTGGTTAGTTGTTAGGATTGGGATTAGTGAGTTAGATAGTCATTAGGATATTCGGCTCAGGATATAATGATTAACTTAGAAAGCACTATTGGCAATATAAGTGTTACTGGACATGCCCTTTTCCATTTCATGTTTTTAACCTCACAGAGCCGAGTTACAAAACAGCCTCACAATGTGTTCATTTAAGGAACCTTCTTTCCTGCGCAAGCCTCGTTTCTTTCTGTCAACAACACATCGTAATCTCTACATTACTCATGGAAAAATAAATTAGTGACATTAGATTTGTGTATTTTGGAACAATAACAGATGGATACAATTGTTGCACTGGTTATATCTAATCATCAACCTGCCTAAAAAGGACTTCTGACAATAATCTGTCACCAGGCCCCACCAGTCACCGTCTGATTCCTCCATTGTCTCTTCATTCATTACCCACCTCTCCCACTAGAGCTGCTTTCACCGGCATGACCATTCTCCATACTGAGGCTCTCTCATTACCAAGCAGAGCATCATCACCGGCACGGACTGGTTAGTCCGAATGGCTCATTTCTGTGTAATTCTGTAATTTTGTAGTCTCAATGTAAGTGGTCCCTGGATTTGATGATTCATTGTAACTGGTCCCTGGATTTGGTGCCTCAGTGCAAGTGTTCTACGGATTTGATGTCTCAGTGTAAGTGGTCCCTGGATTTCATGCCCCAGTACAAGTGGTCCCCTGATTTGGAGTCACAATGCAAGTTGTTCCTGGATTTAGTGTCTTAATGTAAGTGGTCCCTGGATGTTGTCATGTATTCAACTATCTTTGCAACCCATGTATAAGTTGACCTAAGTTGTACACCTTGAGAACATTGACCACAAAGGGGTGAACTTGTGGCTGACACTCCTAACTTGGACTTAGAGGTATAAAAGGGAAAGCTCAACCCACCTTCATCGCTTGAGGTCTTGGTAAATAAATGTAACTGGTCACAGAGTGACCTTCTCTCAAGTATGGGCCTCGTATCCATTTATACTGTATCGTAAGGACATATCAATCGCGACGAGAAACTGGGATTTAAACCACGTGAGCATAGCCACTAGTAGCACAGAAGAGAGGTACTGTGTTGGCGATGATTGGGACGACTTTATTGAGAGACTACAGCAAAGTTTTCTCACTAAGTATTGGTTGGGACAGGATTCGACTGACAAATGCAGAGCTCATGTCCTGATGGTTTGTGGATCAAGAACGTACTCCCTGATGAAGGCCCTTCTAGCACCAGAGCAACTGGGGACAAGACGTTCGAAGAGCTCAGTAAGTTGATCGGGGAACACCTTAAACCTGCAAGCAGCATGCACATAGCGAGACACCAGTTTTACATGCACTGGCGGTGAGAAGGGAAAAGCGTTCCTGACTTCATGGCAGATCTCCAGCGACTGGCCAGCCTATGTAAGTTCACAGATGCAAGCAGAGCGGAGATGATGCGAGAATTTATTATTGAGGACATCGGGAATGCTGGGGTTTTCAGGAACCTGATTGAGAGCAAAGACTTGACATTGGAAGTGGCGGCTCTGATAGCCCATTCATTTATCTCAGGGGAGGAAGAGACCAGAATGATGTATGACAAAAATCTTGACTCAAATGCGGCAAACGACCAGTTAGTCAACATTGTTAATGCGGCACACAGTTCTCTAATCAGACAAGGGCAATCGGACATGCCCCAGCATGCAGTCGAACCCAAAAAGAGAATTCAACAGAGACAATGGCTAGCTGAACGGTGATTCATACCATTGCAATGGACAATGCGGCCAGTGATGGAGCGATCAACACCTGTAAATGGTGCACTTCAGGACAGTTACAGAGACAGTCAAAGACGATCGACTGGTAAAGGACCTTTTGTTTCCAACAACTGGTCCTCCAGCTCATGCTGGAGTTGTGGAACCAAACACCCAGCCGGAGCCCACAGATATCAGCAATATACCTGCAGAAACTGCAACGTCAGCGGCCATTTGGCACGTATGTGCAGGGAGCCTGCAGCCAGGTTAATGTACGAGGAGGACGGGCCAGATGTAAGCTCTAGGAGGCCAAAGAAATACTAGGGAAAATCACTGGAAGCTGAAGTTCAGCGAGTTCATGTGGAGCACATATACAGTTCATTTACCAGGATGCCACGGATAATGATGAAAGTGCTCCTCAATGGCATCCCAGTATTAATGGAGCTAGACACGGCGGCCAGCCAGTCCCTGATGAGTATCAACCAGTTTGAAAGATTGTGGGTGTCCAAGGCCAGGAGGCCAAAATTATTGACGATTGATGCACAGCTACGGAGATCATTCGGAGAACAGGTTGCCACTCTGGATTGTCCTGGGGGATGGTCCAACACTACTGGGGAGGAGTTGGCTTGCTGTCATGAATTGGAAATGGGGCGATGTCAATGCATTTCATCTGTGGAGCGAGTATCATGCTCACAGGTCCTGGACAAATTCGACTCATTATTTCAACCCGGCATCGGCACTTTCATGGGGGCCAATATAGTGATTCACATAAACCCGGACGCCAGGCCAGTACACCACAAGGCCAGAGCGGTGCCGTACGTGATGCGGGAAAAAATAGAATGCGAATTGGACCGCCTGCTGAGGGAAGGCATCATCTTGCCATTTGAATTCAGTGACTGGGCGAGCCCGATTGTGCCGGTGCTCAAGGCGGATGAGTCGGTCAGGATATTTGGCGCTTACAAGGCCACAATGAATCGGGTGTCACTCCAAGACCAGTACCCGCTACCGAGAGCGGAGGACCTCTTTGCGACACTATCCGCTGGCTAACCTTTTTCAAAATTGGACCTGACCTCAGCTCACATGAACCGGGAGCTGGTGATTGAGTCGAAAAGGCTGACCACCATCACGACACATAAGGGGTTGTTTGAGTATAACAGTTGTCCGTTCGGGATTCGTTCAGCAACTGTGATATTTCAGCAATATATGGAAAGCCTCCTCAAGTCGATTCCAAGAACGGTGGTTTTTCAGGACGACATCCTCATCACGGGTCGCGATGCTGAAGAGCACCTCCACGACGTGGATGAGGTGCTACACAGACTGGACCGGTAGGGCTGCGACGTAAAAAGGCAAAGTGCGTATTCTTAGCTTCAGAGGTAGAATTCCTGGGAAGGAGGGTAGCAACAGATGTGATCAGACCTTCTGTGTCCAAAACGGAAGCGATCCGGAGAGCACCCATGCCCCGTAACACGACGGAGCTGCATTCATTTCTGGGGCTCCTGAAATATTTTGGGAACTCTCTTCCCAAATTGAGCGTGCTGTTAGAGCCGCTACACGTGCTCGCACGCAAAGGTCGCGATTGGGTCTGGGGAAACAGCGAGGAAAGTTGATTTTGATAGAGCACGCAACTTGTTGCGCTCCAACAAACTGTTAACATTGCATGACCCATGCTCTACCTGCTTCTCTCTGGAAAGAGAGAAGATTGCCTGGAAGGATCCCAGACTGAGGAAATTCAGAATCACGGTCACCTGCACAGCTAGTAGCAGCGCTGTCCTTGTCATGGAGTGAGGCTGCAGGTTTGGTTACAAGAGGTGGCACAGTTTTGTGAACACCTTCTTTGTAAAGAGCAGACACCTCCCACACTGCTTCTGGCTCAGGCTGAGGTAAAGGAATTGCTCTTGGAAGGCCCTAGTTTGGCAGGAAATTTGAGCTGGAGACAGATCACAAATCCCTAACGTCCCTTTTGGCCGACAACAAGGCCATAAATGCAAATGTATCAGCCCGCAGACAGAGGTGGGCACTTAGGTTAACCGCCTATGACTACACAGGTCAGCATAGACCGTGCACTGAACACTGTGCCGACAGATTCAGCAGAAAGACAAACGCGACTTTAAAAGATCGCCTTTGTAGCCCACAACTTCGCTCGTGGTTTGTCTTCCAACATGGGCTCACAGTGTTTGGATAATGATTGACTGCACACCTCATTTCCAAAGAAATTTTTCCAGTCAAACAGCCTTCCTTCAATCAAAAAATATATAGATTATGAATCAATTATTTATTTATTTAAAACAACTCAAATTCAATTTTTTTTAAATAAAAGTTAAATGCATTTATTTTCTTAAAATGTTAAATATGTATATATTTCAGTCTGGGCTGGTTTTACGTCCCTATCTCTTACCAGCCTGTCTATCAGCTGTGGTTTCAATAACAGTCTCTGCCCCGCGTGGTCCTGAGCCCCACTGCACACTTGCCTTCAGGGATGATATAAATCTCACTTTATTCTTTTAAAAGGGAACTGCTGTCAGGCAAGGGTCATTCTGCATCTGGATAAAAGGGATGTCCTTGCAGTCCCGGATCATTCTGTGTCTGTTTAAACGGGCTGGTTGTCAGTTCCGGTTCATAATCTTTACCTTTGAAACGGATTTTCTCATAAACCCGGGTCATCCTGTATAGTTTGAGAAAGATTATGATTTCAGCAGCAATGACCGAATTGTTAAACTGTTGTGTTTCAATTTACATTGGGCTTGCCTGCGCCGGTGCGCACCCAGATCGCAGTGCATCTGTTCATTCACTCGAAAGATGCTCATCTTTTCCAAAATCCAGTCATTGATATTGTAGTTGCCCCGAATCTGCTCGCAATACACACAATAACACTATAGATGGTGTTGGCCGAGGCCGCGTTGCCTAATGGAAAGGACGCCTGACTTCGATTATAACCGTGAAGTTATCAGAAGATGGCAGGCTCGGGTCCTGTCGCGGTTAACTTCGCTCGCTGCGTGAATTTTTATATTCGTTGTTGTGATTCTGCCGAGAAACCAACCATCTCTTCCAGTCACTCACCTGAAGTCAAGGAAGGCTGTTTGCAAAAAGAATCTCATGACACGTTTTCATCATTGTCGATTTGCATGCACGGGCAGAGCAAGCTGTGAAGTGGACTTTCTTGCACATTATTTTTGTTTGGATACAAAAAGCAGGAGATTGAATGGCTGACAATGCACTGCACAATTGACGAGGTGGCCGAGAGGTTATCGGTGATAAACTGCTAATCCATTATGATCTACAAGCATGGGTTCGAAACCAATTCTCGTCGTCGTTGGTTTGCAGCTTTGACCTCCTTTTGTCATTCACATTTGACCTCATCGCCAAATTCCCCTTTTACTTACAAGGATGCTGTACTTTCTTCATGTCATGTCTCAAATTAATAATAAATTCGTCAAAAGGAGAACAGTTGCAGGACAATGGCGAGCGGCACGAATTCGATCGGTATCTGAGAGACAGCACATGCACGATGGGCCATAATATCATTTCTCACCACCGTCAGAATCTGAGAGCTGCACTTTTCACTGTCGGCGGCTCGTTGGTCCACGGTTATGATTCTCGCTTCGGAATGATCACATTTGAAATGCGAGAGTTCACGGGCCAAATCCCGGACGAGCCCCGCCATGTTTTACTCAAATTTACGCTTCTAACAGCCGCTCGACATATGAGAAAACAGACTTATTTCACGTTAAAACAAGTGATTTGACGTCGATGATCCATGAGCATCCCAATCACAGAGCAAAGTGAAACACGCCAAAGTGAGTAAAGTTAAATTATCTCAGAGGTACTCGGCTCTGTGACTCGTTGGATAACCTAAACCCTTGTTTTGTTCTGGCCAATATTTGATCAGTATATCTTCCTGTCTGTACGCATACGTTCACCTCAATTGGGATAAGCATACATTCTGCGTCAATCTCCACCTCTGCCCTGAATATGAGTGCGTCCTGTTTCTCTTGAGCTGGAAAGATGAGAGAAGCTGCCTTTTTAATTCGTCCCTTGGCTGCCAAATTCAAAGCGGACAGGAAATCAATCCGGGCTGGCAAAGCTGCCTGGTCTGATTAAAAGGCGGTGACACCCTATATTGTAGGCATGTTCTCGTCTTCTGGCCTCAACATTATGTTCAACGTATCGGATGATAAGCACCGCTCCCATTGTCTGGTATTGATGTTCCCACTAACACCTCCTCTGGACCATCCTTTGTTACGTTATTGCCCGATTACCACCCACTTTGCCTTTCTCCATTGTGCCATTTATTATTTAATCACTCCTGCGTTCCACTGTATCACAGACGTTCCCATTTGACCTTTCTCGCTGCGTATTTTTTCCAGGCGCTATTTTTGTTGAAAACATCTGTAATCTTTAACTTTTTCCTAAAATATCGGAAAGATTATCCGACAGAACGTGAAACCGGATTCATCCTCCGCAAAATCTGCACGAACTGCCGAGTTTTAAATATTTATCTGTTTTTATTCATTCTATTTCCGCGTCCCTTTTAAGGGAATATGCTGTCTGTCCGAGATCATTCTCTGTCTCTTTAAAATCGTGTGCTATCAGACCCTCATCATTCTGTGTCTGTTTAAAAGTGATGTGCTGTCTGTCCCGGATTTCCAATTTCAAATTTCAAAGACTGCCTTTGGAAGTTGCAGGAATTTTAGTTTGTTTGTGTGTTTGTGTAAGCCAGAGTGTGTGCAATCGTGCTGTGCGATCTTATGTCATGTGAGAAAAAAGCATTGCATGCAACTTGAAACCGTAATGATTTGATTGAACACTCCTTCGTGGACTGTCTGACGGTAGAAGAATCAGCTGTGGGATTTTGCTACTCCACATCTGAAAGAAGGGTAAATACACAAGTTAGAAATATAACGATTTTAGCCAGGGCTTGCGTGTGGGCTGTGTGATATGACGACATCCTCCATCCTTATTTTCAAATTCAAATCAAATCAACACAAGATAAGACAGGACCAGACATGACTGACTGACTGACTTTGTTTGTACATGTATAAATATGAGTATATTTATATGTAATCCCAAATTTTGAACTTCCAAAAGAAATATGCTTTTTCTGTTCCGCCTGCACCGGGCTCTACTACATTTGACCTCTTTCACAGAACAAGCAGCTGCTGTCAGATCCAGCAGAAAGACACACGCGACTTTAAAAGATCGCCTTTGTAGCCCACAACTTCGCTCGTGGCTTGTATTCCAACATGGGCTCACAGTGCTTGGATAATGATTGACTGCATACCTCACTTCCAATGAAATTTTCCCAGTCACTCAGCCTTCCTTCAATCAAAAAATATATAGATAATGAATCAATTTTTTATTTATTAAAAACAACTCAAATTCAATTTTTTTTAAATAAAATTTAAACGCATTTATTTTCTTAAAATGTTAAATACATATATAATATAGTCTGGGCTGGTTTTATGTCCCTATCTCTTTCCTGCCTGTCTATCAGCTGTGGTTTCAATAACAGTCTCTGACCCGCGTGGTCCTGAGCCCCACTGCACACTTGCCTTCAGGGATGATATAAATCTCACTTTATTCTTTTAAAAGGGAACTGCTGTCAGTCAAGGGTCATTCTGCATCTGGGTAAAAGGGATGTCTTTGCAGTCCCGGATCATTCTCTGTCTCTTTAAACGGGCTCGTTGTAGGTTCCGGTTCATAATCTTTACCTTTGAAACGGATTTTCTCATAAACCCGGGTCATCCTGTATAGTTTGAGAAAGAGTATGATTTCAGCAGCAATGACCGAATTGTTAAACTGTTGTGTTTCTATTTACATTGGGTTTGCCTGCGCCGGTGCGCACCCAGATCGCAGTGCATCTGTTCATTCACTCAAAAGATGCTCATCTTTTCCAAAATCCAGTCATTGATATTGTAGATGCCCCGAATCTGCTCGCAATATACACAATAACAGAATAGATGGTGCTGGCCGAGGCCGCGTTGCCTAATGGATAAGACGCATGACTTCGATTATAACCGTGAAGTTATCAGAAGATGTCAGGTTTGGGTCCTGTCGCGGTCAACTTCGCTCGCTGCGTGAATTTTTATATTCGTTGTTGTGATTCTGCCGAGAAACCAACCATCTCTTCCAGTCACTCACTTGAAGTCAAGGAAGGCTGTTTGCTCAAAGAATCTCTTAACACGTTTTCATCATTGTCGATTTGCATCTGTGAAGCTGTGAAGTGGACTTTCTTGCACATTATTTTTGTTTGGATACAAAAAGCAGGAGATTGAATGGCTAAAAATACACTGCACAAGTGACGAGGTGGCCGAGAGGTTATAGGTGATGGACTGCTAATCCATTGTGATCTGCACGCAAGGGTTCGAAACCCATCCTCGTCGTCATTGGCTTACAGCTTTGACCTCCTTCTGTCATTCACATTTAACCTCATCGCCAATTTCCCCTTTTACTTCCAAGGATGCTGTCCCTTCCTCATGTCATGTCTCAAATTAATAATATATTCATCAAAAGGAGAACAGTTGCAGTACAATGGCGAGGGGCACTAATTAGATAGGTATCTGAGAGACAGCACATACACGATGGGCCATAATATCATTTCTCACCACCGTCAGAATCTAAGAGCTGCCCTTTTCACTGTCGGCGGCTCGTTGGTCCACGGTTATGATTCTCGCTTCGGAATGATCACATTTGAAATGCGAGGGTTCACGGGCCAAATCCAGGACGAGCCCCGCCATGTTTTACTCAAATTTACGCTTCAAACAGCCGCTCGACATGTGAGAAAACAGACATATTTCACGTTAAAACGTGTGATTTGACGTCGATGTTCCATGAGCATCCAAATCCCAGAGCAAAGTGAAACACGCCAAAGTGAGTAAAGTTAAATTATCTCAGAGGTGCTCGGCTCTGTGACGCGTTGGATAACCTAAACCCTTGTTTGGTTCCGGCCAATACTTGATCAGTATATCTTCCTGTCTGTACGCATACGTTCACCTAAATTGGGATAAGCATACATTCTGCGTTAATCTCCACCTCTGCCCTGAATATGAGTGCGTCCTGTTTCTCTTGAGCTGGAAAGATGAGAGAAGCTGCCTTTTTAATTCGCCCCTTTGCTGCCGAAGTCAAAGCGGACAGGAAATCAATCCGGGCTGGCAAAGCTGCCTGGTCTGATTAAAAGGCGGTGACACCCTATATTGTAGGCATGTTCTCGTCTTCTGGCCTCAACATTATGTTCAACGTATCGGATGATAAGCACTGCTCCCATTGTCTGGTAATGGTTCTGCTATTCCCACTAACACCTCCTCTGGACCATCCTTTGTTACGTTATTGCCCGATTACCACCCACTTTGCCTTTCTCCATTGTGCCATTTATTATTTAATCACTCCTGCGTTCCACTGTATCACAGACGTTCCCATTTGACCTTTCTCGCTGCGTATTTTTTCCAGGCGCTATTTTTGTTGAAAACATCTGTAATCTTTAACTTTTTCCTAAAATATCGGAAATATTATCCGACAGAACGTGAAACCGGATTCATCCTCCACAAAATCTGCACGAACTGCCGAGTTTTAAATATTTATCTGTTTTTATTCATTCTATTTCCGTGTCCCTTTTAAGAGGATGTGCTGTCTGTCCGAGATGATTCTCTGTCTCTATAAAATGATGTGCTATCAGACCCTCATCATTCTGTGTCTGTTTAAAAGGGATGTGCAGTCTGTCCCGGATTTCCAATTTCAATTTTCAAAACCTGCCTTTGGAGGTTAAGGAATTTGAGTTTGTTTGTGTGTTTGTGTAAGCCAGAGTGTGTGCAAACTTGCAGTGCGATCTGACTGTCATGTGAGAAAAATGCATTACATTCAACTTGAAACCGTACTGATTTGATTGAACACTCCTTCGTGGACTCTCTGGCGGTAGAAGAATCTGCTGTGGGATTTTGCTATTCCACGTTTGAAAGAAGGGAAAATACACAAGTTAGAAATATAGCGCTTTTCGGCAGGGCTTGCGTGTGGGCTGTGTGACATGATGACATACTCCATCCTTATTTTCGAATTCAAATCAAATCAAACCAAGACAAGACATGACTGACTGACTGACTTTGTTTATACATGTATATATAGATGTGGATATTTATATATTATCCCAAATTTTTAACTTCCAAAATAAATATGCTTTTTCTGTTCTGCCTGCGCTGGCCTCTATTACATTTGACCTCTTTCACAGCACAAGCAGCTGCTGTCAGATCCAGCAGAAAGACACACGCGACTTTAAAAGATCGCCCTTGTAGCCCACATCTTCCCTCATGGCTTGTCTTCCACAATGGGCTTACTGTGTTTGGGTATTTATTGACTGCACCCCTCATTCTAATGGAATTCTTCTCGTCACACAGCCTTCGTTCAATCAAAAAATACATAGATTGGAATCAATTATTTATTTATTTAAAACAACTCTAATTCAATTTTTTTTAAATACAATTTAAATGCATTTATTTTCTTAAAATGTTAAATATTAATATATTTCAGACTGGGCTGGTTTTCCGTCCCTCCATCCTTCCTGCCTGGCTTCAATAACAGTCTCTTCCTCGCGTGCTCCTGAGCCCCACTGCACAATTGCCTTCATGGATGATCTAAATCTCACTTTATTCTTTTAAAAGGGAACTGTTGTCAGTCAAGGGTTATTCTGCATCTGGGTAAAAGGGATGTCCTTGCAGTCCCGGATCATTCTGTTTCTGTTTAAATGGGCTGGTTATCAGTTCCGATTCATAATCTTTCCCGTTAAAACGGATTTTCTCATAAACCCGGGTCATCCTGTGTAGTTTGAGAAGGGGTATGATTTCAGCTGCAATGACCGAATTGTTAAACTGTTGTGTTCCAATTTTCATTCGGCTTGCCTGCGCCGGTGCACATCCAGATCGCAGTGCATCTGTTCATTGACTCGAAATATGCTCATCTTTTCCAAAAACCACTCCTTGATATTGCAGTTGCCCCGAATTTGCTCGCAATATACACAACAGCACAATGAATGGCGCAGGCAGCGGCCGCGTGGCCTAATGGGTAAGGCGTCTGACTTCGATTTTCACAGCAAAGTTATCAGAAGATTGCAGGTTCACGTCCTGCCGCGGTCAACTTAACTCGCTACGTGAAATTTTATATTCTTTGTTGCGATCTGCCGAGAAACCAACCATCTCTTCCAGTCACTCACCTGAAGCAAAACAAGGCTGTTTGCTGAAAGAATCTCATGGCAAGTTTTCATCATTGTCGATCTGCATGCACGGGCAGAGCAAGCTGTGAAGTGGACTTTCTTGCATGTTATTTCTGTTTGGATACGAAAAGCAGGAGATTTAATGGCTGACGATTTGTTAAAGCAGGGACGAGATGGCCGAGAGGTTAAGGCGATGGACTGCTAATCCATTGTGCTCTGCACACATGGGTTCGAATCCCGTCGTCGTCGTTGGCTGACACCTTGACCACGTTTTGACGTTCACATTTAACCTCATCGCCAAATTCCCCTTTTACTTGCAAGGATGCTGTACTTTGCTCATGTCATGTCTCAAATTAATAATATATTCGTCAAAAGGATAACATTTGTAGGACGATGGAGAGGAGGACTAATTAGATAGTTCTCTGAGGGACAGCACAAGCACGATGGGCTGAATGTATTTTCTCACTACCGTCATAATCTGAGAGCTACACTCTTTACTGTTGGCGGCTCGTTGGTCTTGGGCTATGATTCTTCTTTCGGGATGATCACATTTGATATGTGAGAGGTTTGCGGACGAGCCCCGCCATTTTTTACTCAAAGTTCCATTTCTCACAGCCGCTCGACATGTGAGAAAACAGGCACATTTCAAATTAAAACGTGTGATTTTGCGCCGATGTTCCCACAGCGTCCAAATCCAAGAGCAAAGATTTAATTCCCTTCCCACTGAATACTGCGGACAGACATGGTCACCTTGGTAACGGAATGGTCATTCTGACATCATTTTCTAAACAATAGCACACAAGACAATGGGTCATCAATAAATGGTAAATGAATTAAACACTCTGCAATTACATTGTAAATAATAGGAAATAAAATGCTGGATAATAACTGGTGCAGAAAGTAGCTTATCTCTCGCAAAGATTAAGAATGATGTGTTTTGTGTACACACACACACACACACGCACATAGCAACGACTCGGTGTGCAGTCTTTTCAGTTGTTCAACTTAAACTGATGCAATTTATTTCTTAGGACTTTGGGAACTTGCGGGAACCAATCCGGCGGTATTTGCTGTGTCAGTATCTCAAGAAGTTGCGCGCCGTTGCTCCTCCCACTGCCAGGGGGAATGGGGCAGCTATTTAAAGGGACAGGGACTCTCTTTTCTCTGCCTATTTATACTTAAAGGAACAGTCCAGTTTATCTCAGAGTGTCGGCGGACTTCACGAACCGAGTTCCCAATTACATTCGCTCCCTTATTTATTGTCCTGTGATTGTAAAGCTGTATATTCGATTGACTTGAGCCTTTCTAAAATGGCACATTATTTTTATAATCCATTTGAGTTGCTTGTCTAATTTGTAAAAATTTCAGAATTGTGCAGTGTGACGAAGGTTTTGTTTAAAGGTGGAGTAAAATGTGTTTCAAAATATTATTTCCAACCCTCCCTCAACCCCCCAAATTTTAGAACACTCTGCAATACTGTCTGGGAAGTTCCCAAGTTCGATCCTTGATCTGGGCTCTTTGTTGCTCTCAGCCAAGGCAGCAGTTCAGGGGTTATAATTGTCCTCAGTACCACTGGGCTAAATATGAGTAAAAATCAGCCACTGCCCTTGCTCTTGATACTGATCCAGTGACATCAATTGGGAGGTTTGTGGATGTCATTTGGGGGTAGGAATGGACTCGGCTCTAATGATTGCCACAGTGGAAATCCTGCTGACACTCACTGATTCGACTGATGGTGAAGCACCAGAGGTTAACAAATTTCTGTTGATTTTAGACAGTAAGGATGGAGGGAGAGTGTCAAGAATAAGGCTTTTACATCTTTGGAGGGACAGGAGGGGACAGAATATCCTATAGAATCTAGATTTGTCTCTTCTGAATTAATATCCTGTACTTAAAGGAACAACCATTGTAACCTGCATTTGCAGGGTATGAGAATGGGAGAATCTGCAGCTTGGTAACTCAAACCAAACATCACGTCAAGATTTGAGAGATTCACCAGATTCATCAGGATCACGTTTTCATCAGCCTTTGGAAAAAAACCAATCACAGCGGTGACAAACTGTGCACATGTTCTGTGTGTGGATAGAACTTCAATCATTCGTCAACCTGTGACACTCGTGTGCCCAGCTGACTGAACACTGTAAATGTGGGGACAGTGGGAATGGATGCAGATGTGCGTTGGGTGGAAACACATCAGGGAGAGGCCATTTACCAGCTGAATGTGGAAAGTGATTCCGTCTCTCATCTCACCAACTGACATTCGAGGAATTAGATAACAGACTTTTTCCTGTGAATATCGAGCTGTGTTATTGGGCCATGATATTTTTACTTGTTCATCGAGTTGACTGTAAACCTTTGCCAATTAGTTGATGCGATCGGTTTACTTGTAGATATTTTCAAAAATACATTTACTGAGTGGATTCAAATTTAAATTGAAACCAGCTTTGCAGATGTGATAGTCTACTCACACATTGAAGGTGAGAGAGATGCTGTGGAAACAAGAAAATTCCATTATGTGTAAGAGATTAACAGACTGGATTTTGTGGTTAGTGATCCCGGGCGTGTTAGCTCTCCCGACCCTGGACATCAAGGCACTCTGGACGGTATGGGGAAGTGGGACTTGTCCTGAGAGTAACCAAAGGTCTGAGAACTGAAACAATCTACAGTTAGAAAGGAGTAAAGGCGCAAAGTGAAGCAGTCAGTTACATGACATCAATTTGTCTCTTCTTATCATGGAGACATCAACTATCGACACACTGTGTTATTTGAAATATCAAAATAGCAAACTCCAACGCAGTTTTATGGGTGATTAACATCAGCAGAAACAAATCCCAACTCACAGAATGAACACGATTCAGTCAGGATGTGATTAACAGCAGTACTAACAGTAGAACCCAACACCTGCAGTCAGTTGCGAACTCGCAATTCAAATGACAGAGTAAATCCTTTCCACACCTCCCCGGTATGAACTCGCTGGAGCTTCAGCAGATCAGATGACTGAGTGAAACCTTGGCCACACACAGAGCAGGTGAATAGTCTCTCCCTAGTGTGACTGCGATGATGGATTTCTAGATCAGACGGGGAACTGAATCCCTTCTCACAGTCTTCACATTTCCATGATATCTCCATGGAGCAGGTGTCCTTGTGTCTCTCCAGGTTGGACGATCAGTTGAAGTTTCGTCCACACACGGAACACGTGTAGTTTCTCCCCACTGTGAATGGTGCGATGTTTTTCAGGCTGTGTAACTGGTTGAAGCTCTTTCAACAATCAGTACACTGGAACATTCTCACTCGGATAGGGAATGTGTGTGTCGCTGCTTTTCCAGTCACACTGATGATGTTTGAAATATTTTCCCACAGATAGAACTGAAAAATGTTTCTCCTTCCACATTCAAAGGCAGATGGTATTCATCATTTCCAGCTAACAAAGTGAGAATAAAATAAATGAGCTGCTGATTTTCTCTGCTGATCAATGGGCCTTTTGTGCTGGGTCAATAGGGTCAACACGGGCTGGTCAAATAGGATGTGCCTGGGTGACCCAATTGGGTGAGCCCGGTCTGGCCCAATAGTGTGGGCCCGGGCTGACCCAAGGAGATGAGATTGTGTTGGTCCATTAGGGTGAGACTGGGCTGGCTCAATTGGGTTAGCTTGGGCTGGTCTGACCCAATAGGGTGAGGCGTGCTGGCGCAGGGTTACCAGACAACTATCAGAACAACAAGGCTCCCTTTCAGGGGCCACTGACCTGGACACAAACATGTGACCAATCAAACTGACAGACATCCTGAAGCCCCGCCCACCCTTTGTCCCTGCACAAAGGACCGTGCATGCGCCGTGAGACCGTCCTGACCAATATGGCGGCCGCTGAGCACGCTCCCACCACCGGGGGAAACAGTTTTACTCGTTGGAGTTCAGAAGGATAAGGGGTGGTCTTACAGAAACATTTAAAATAATGAAAGGGATAGACAAGATAGAGGGAGAGAGGTTGTTTCCACTGGTCGGGGAGACTAGAACTTGGTAGCACAGCCTCAAAATACGGGGGAGCCAATTTAAAACCGAGTTGAGAAGGAATTTCTTCTCCCAGAGGGTTGTGAATCTGTGGAATTCTCTGCCCAAGGAAGCAGTTGAGGCGAGATCATTGAATATATTCAAGTCACAGACAGATATATTTTTAACCAATTAGGTAATTAAGGGTTATGGGGAGCGGGCGGGTAAGTGGAGCTGAGTCCACGGCCAGATCAGACATGATCCTGTTGAATGGCGGAGCAGGCTCGAGGGGCTAGCTGGCCTACTCTTGTTCCTAATTCTTATGTTCTTATGTTCTTATTAGTTACTGCCAAGAAAGGCGCCAAGAAAACAGTCACTACAACACAACCGAAGAGCGGAAAGAAGCGCAGAAAGTCGAGGAACGAGAGTTACTCCATTTACAGCTGATGAAGCAGGTTCACCCTGACACCGGCATCTCCTCCAAGGCCATGGGCATCATGAACTCGGTTGTGAACGATATTTTAGAGCGCATCACTGGTGAGGCTTCCTGCCTGGCACATTACAACAAGGCCAGCACAATCTCACAATATTGGGCCAGCACAGGCTCATCCTATCGGGTCATCACAGTCTCACCCTATCGGGCTAGCACAAGTTCACACTATCTGGCAGCACAGGCTCACGCTTTCGGGCCAGCACAGTCTCACACGATCGGTCCAGCATAGTCTCACTCTATCGGGCCAGAACAGTCTCACCCTAATGGCCCAGCCCAGGCTCACCCTATTGGGCCGGCACAGTCACACCCTATTGGCCCAGCACAAGGTCACCCGATCGGCCCAGCACAGTTTTACACTATTTGGCCAGCACAGTCTCACCCTTTCGGGCCGCACAGGCTCACCCTATTGGGCCAGCCCAGGCTCAGCCTTTCGGGCAACACAGTCTAACACTGTTGGGCCAGCACAAAAGACCCAGTAGCCAGCAGCGAAAATCAGCATCTCATTGATTTTATTCTCACTTTGCACACAGCTGGTGCAGGTCTGAACCCAACCATGTAAGGTGGAAATGATCAACATCCTCCGCCTTTGAATGTGGAAGCAGGAATATTTGTCTGTTCTCTCTGATGGAAAATATTTCAAACATCTGGGAAAGCACCACGACACAAAAAACATCCGCGTGAGATTGTTCCAGTGCACTAGAAAGAGCTTCAACCAGTTCCACAGCCTGAAATAACTTCGCACCATTCACAACAGAGAAAAGCTACACGTGTTGTGTGTGTGGACGAATCTTCAACTGATCGTCCAACCTGGAGAGACACAAGGACACCCACACCATGGAGACACCATGGGAATGTGGAGACTGTGGGGAGGGATTCAGCTCCCTGTCTGATCCAGAAATTCATTGTCACAGTCATACCGGGAAGAGGCCGTTCACCTGCTCCGTGTGTGGGTAGGGCTTCACTCCATCATCTGCTGAAACTCCAGTGAGTTCACACTGGGGAAGTGTGGGAAGAGATTTACTCAGTCATCTGAATTGCGAGTTCTCAAGTGACTGCAGGGGTTGGGTTCTACTGTTATTACTGCTTTTAATCACATTCTGACTGAATCATGTTTGTCCTGTCAGTTAGGATTTGTTTCTGCTGATGTTAATCATTCTGAAAACTGGGCTGCAGTTTAATATTTTGATATTTCAAATTACACAACGTGTCAATATTTTGATATCTCTATGACAAGAGGCGACTATTGATGTTCTGTTACCGACTGCTCCATTTGGGGCCTTTTCTCCTTTCTAACTCTCGATTGTTTCATTCTCATGCCTTTGGTTACTCTCAGAGACAAGTCCCAATTCCCCACACCTTCCAGCGTGCCTCTCTTTGCCTTAATGTCCAGGTTAGGGATAGCTAACACGCCCGGAATCAAGAACACAAAATCCAGTCTGTTAATCACTTTCAGTGACAGGACTTAGCATGTGCCTGCAGCAGTTGTTGAGATAAGCGACTGTATCTCTTTCCACACTCAGCTGGTAAACGGCCTCTCCCTGATGTGTTTTCACCTGACGTGCTTCTGCATCTATTCCCACTGTCCCCACATTCACAGTGTTGAGTTAGCTGGGCACACGAGTCTCACAGGCTAGACGATTGGTTGAAGGTGCATCCATACACAGAGCATATGTCCTGTTTCTCCCCGCTGTGATTGGTGTTTTCCCAAAGTCTGATGATAAAGTGATCCTGATGAAACTGATGATTCCCTCAGATCTTGACGTGAAGGTTGATTTGAGTTTCCAAGCTGCAGATCCGCCCCTTCTAATACCCAGCAAATGGAGGTGACAAAAGTTGTTACTTTAAGTAGAGGATAGACATTTCCACTGTGATAGGCATCAGAGCCGAGTTCAATCCTGCCCTCAAGTGACATCCACACACTTCTCAGTTGATGTCACTGGATCGGTATCAAGAGCAAGGGCACTGGATAATTCTTACTTATATTTAGTCCAGTGGTAGTGAAGACAATTAGAACCCCTAACTACTGCCTTGACTGAGAACAACTAACAGCCCAGATCAAGGACCTAACTTGGGACCTTCCCAGTCAGTATTGCAGAGTGTTCTATAATTTGTGGTGTTGGGACAGGGTAAGAAAGAATAATTTCAAAGAAAATTAAATCCATCTCTGAAGAAAACCTTCGTCACAATGCATAATTCTGAAATCCTGTCAAATTAGAAAAGCAAATCAAATGGATCGTCAAAAACAACTGAGTCATTATAGAAAGGCTCAAGTCACTGAAAATATACAGCTTTACAATCACTGCACAATACAGAAGGGAGCGACTGTTAATGGGAAATCGGCTTGTGAAGTCCTCCGACACTCCGAGATAAACTGGAATGTTCTTTTAAGTATAACACGGCAGAGAAAATGGAGTCCCTGTCTCTTTAAATATCTGCTCCATTCCTCCAGGCAGCGGGAGGAGCAATATCGTGCGGTATCTTTATATCCTGACGCAGCAAGACCTAATAAAACATATTGGATCAGCTTAAGTACAACAACTGAAAAGTGTGTACACAAAGTCTTTGCTACATATATATGTGTAAAAGTGTGTATGTGTGTAAACTAAACACATCATTCTTATTGTTTGTTCGTGCATTCTACAGAGATAAGCTATGATCTTCGCCAGTTATTTTTCAGCCTTTCTTTCCTATTATTTACAATGTAATTGCAGAGTGTTTAATCCCTTTACCATTAATTGATGACCCACTGCCATGTGTGCCCTTGTTTAGAAAGTGATTTCACACTGACCATTCCGTTACCAAGGTAACCATCTGTGGGCAGCATTCAATGGGAAAGCTGATTAAATTACACCGAGGGTAATGAGCAGCCACCCACCAGTATCTGCATTTTATTGTCCAGTGATTACCTCACCATCACACAGACGCTCCTCAGATTTACCTCCAGTGTGGATGACCTGTGTACGTGATGTTGAAAATGAAATTGTTGGGGTGAAAGAGGAGTTGGGGAAGGGGTTTGGAGCGAAAGGTGAAAGAGAAGTTCGGGTGAGAGTTTGAAAGAAATGGGGTGAGAGAGGAGTTGGGGTGAGGGGTTTGGAGAATAGGGGCGAAAGAGTAGTTGGAGAGGGATAGTTGGAGAGTAGAGGTGAAAGAGGTGTATCAGTGAGGAGTACTTACTGCCCATTAATTGCCTTTGTTGAACTATGATCGGGTTTATTTTTGCTTTAAAATGTTTTGTATTGTGTGTTCCACCAAAGTTAGACATGGGACTGCAGTTCCTTGCAAGCACTGGGCTATTTCTGGTGAATTAATGTGGGTAGTGTTAATTGGGAATAGATTTTAGTGGGATCATTCTGTGCTGAATGCGTTGCTGGGCTGCGGGGTTTTCCATAGTCCCAATGATGAGGTGTGCTTGACAACAAATCCAGAATTCCCTTACATAGTGACACCAAATCCAGGGACCACTTACATTGTGACACCAAATCTGATATGTCCTTACTATACCGTATAAATGCACACGAGGCCCACACTTGAGAGAAGGTCACTCTGTGACCAGTTACCTTTATTACCAAGACCTCAAGTGATGAAGGTGGTTGGAGCTTCCCCTTTTATAATTGAAAGTCCAGGTTAGGAGTGTCTCCCACAAGTTCACCCCCTTGTGTTCAATGTTCTCACGGTACACAACTTCGGTCAGCTTATACATGGATTACAATGATAGTTAAATACATGACATCACCTCTCCGCAAAGTCTTATTGAGATCACAGGTTAAGTCTCTCTGGTGGTTTACACTCCCTTGTTGAGCGCCTGAGTTGGGGCTCCTGTTGTTGGGCGCTGGCCTGAGTATCTGCTGTTTGTGGTGCCTCAGGCCTGTCTGGACTGTCCACAGTGACTGGGCTCTCCTCCACTTGGTTCCGGTGTTCAGTCACCTGTGGTGGAGTAAACTCTACGTCGTGTTCTTCCTTTGCTTTTTCTATGGGGTTGCTGAACCTCCTTTTAGTTTGATCCACTTGTTTGCGGCAGATTTGTCCATTGGTAAGTTTAACTACAAAACCCTAATTCCCCTCTTTGACAATCACAGTGCCTGGAAGCCATTTGGTCCCTGCAGCGTAATTAAGGACAAAAACAGTGTATTGACATCAATAATGGCGCCCTCGCATTCCTGTCATGGCAGTCACATTGTGACTCGCGCCTGCTCTCAAGAATTTCTTTCATAGCAGGGTGTATAAGGGATAACCTGGTTTTGAGTGTCCTTTTAATTAGCAGCTCTGCGGGTGGAATCCCTGTGAGCGTGTGTGTTCGGGATCTATTGGCCTACAGGAAGCGTGATAAAGCAGCTTTGAACGGAACTCCCTTAGAATCTGAGGATCCCCTGTTTGATTATCCTCACTGCTCGATCCATCTGGCCATTTGAGGCCGGCTTGAACGGTGCCGTTCTGACATGGTTGATTCCATTGACTGCCATGAAGTCTTGGAAATCAATGCTTGTGAAGCTCGGACCATTTCAGCAGACCATGACATCTGGTAGACCATGGGCGGTGAACATTGCCCGTAGACTTTCGACCGTGGCAGAGGATGTGCTTGAATTTAAAATGGCACACTCAATCCATTTTCAGCAGGCGTCTACTCCAACCAAAAACAGTTTTCCCATGAAAGAACCTGCGTAATCCACAAGGATGCGTCACCATGGATTGGCGGGCCAGGACCAGGGGCTAAGGGCGGCATCCCTGGATGCGTTGACCAGCTGAGCACACGTGTTGCACCTGCGAACACAAAGTTCCAGGTCTGCATCTATCCCTGTCCACCAAATGTGTGACCTGGCAATTGCCTTCATCATGACAATGCCCAAGTGCTCATTGTGAAGTTCTATGATAAACATCTCTCTGCCCCGCTGGGACATGACTACTCGATTTCCCCATAGTAGGCAATCGGCCTGAATGGAGAGTTCATCCTTGCACCGATGAAACCGTTTAATTTTCTCAGGGCATGCCCTGTACGTGGCTGCCCACTCCCCATTCAGGACGCATTTATTAACTAAAGAGAGTAGCGGGTCTTTATTTGTCCAGACTTTAATCTGACGGGCTGTCACAGGTGAACCTTCGCTTTCGAAAGCTTCAACAGCCATCACCATCTCAGCATCGTGCTCAGTTGCCCCCTCAGTGGTGGCTAGTGGGAGCCTGCTGATTGCATCGGCAGAGTGTTCAGTGCCCGATCTGTGCTGAATTGTGTAGTCATAGGCGGCTAACGTAAGTGCCCACCTCTGTATGCGTGCCGACGCATTCGCATTTATGGCTTTGTTGTCGGCCAAAAGGGACGTTAGGTATTTGTGATCTGTCTCCAGCTCAAATTTCCTGCCTAACTAGGGCCTTCCAAGAGCAATTATTTTGCCTCAGCCTGAGCCAGAAGCAGCGTGGGAGGTGTCTGCCCTTTACAAAGGAGGTGCTCATAGACCTCTGCCACCTCTTGTAACCAAACCTGCAGCCTCAGTCCATGATAGGACAGCGCTGCTACCAGCAGTGAAGGTGACCGTGATTCTGAATTTCCTCACTCTGGGATCCTTCCAGGCAGTCTTCACTCTTTCCAGAGAGATGCAGGTAGAGCATGGATCATATAATGTTAACAGTTTGTTGGAGCATACCAAGTTGCGTTCTCTATCAAAAGCCCTTTCCTGGCTGTTCCCTCAGACCCAATCGCGACGTTTGCGTGGGAGCACGTGTAGAGGCTCTAACAGCTTGTTCAATTTGGGAACAAAGTTACCAAAAAAGTCTGGGTGCTCTCCGGATCGCTTCCGTTTTGGACACAGTAGGTGTGATCCCGTCTGCTGCTACCCTCCTCCCCAAGAATTCTACTTCTGGAGTTAAGAAGATGCACTTTGCCTTTTTCAGTCGCAGCCCTACCCGGTCCAGTCTGCGTCGCACCTCATCCAGGTCGTGGAGATTTTCTTCAGCATCGCGACCCATGATGGTGATGTTGTCCTGAAAAACCACCGTCCTTGGAATCGACTTGAGGAGGCTTTCCATATTTTGCTGAAAGATCACGGCGGCTGAACGAATCCCGAACGGACATCTGTTATAGTCAAACAACCCCTTGTGTGTCGTGATGGTGGTCAGCCTTTTTGAATCACTCGCCAGCTCCTGAGTCATGTGAGCTGAGGTCAGGTCCAATTTACCAGCGGATAATGTCGTAAAGAGGTCCTCCACTCTCGGTAGCGGGTACTGGTCTTGGAGTGAGACCTGATTGATGGTGGCCTTCTAAGCGCTTCATATCCTGACCGACCCATCCGCCTTGTGCACCGGCACGATCGGGCTCGCCCAGTCACAGAATTCAACTGGCAATATGATGCCTTCCCTCAGCAGGCGGTCGAATTCGCATTCTATTTTTTCCCGCAACACGTACGGCACCGCTCTGGCCTTGTGGTGTACTGGCCTGGCGTCCGGGTTTTTGTGAATCGCTAACTTAACCCCCATGAAATTTCAGATGCCGGGTTGAAATAATGAGTCAAATTTGTCGAGGACCTGTGAGCAAGATACTCGCTCCAGGAAAGAAATGCACTGACATCGCCCCATTTCCAGTTCAAGACAGCAAGCCAACTCATCCCCAGTAGTGTGGGACCGTCACCCAGGACAATCCAGAGTGGCAACCTGTTCTCCGAATCTAGCACCGGAATAATCTCCTTAGCATATGTCCGCAGCTGTGCATCAATCGGCAATAATTTTGGCCTCCTGGCCTTGGATACCCACAACCTTTCAAACTGGTTGATTCTCATCAAGGACCGGCTGGTCCCCGTGTCTAGCTCCATTAGTACTGGGATGCCATTGAGGAGCAGTTTCATCATTATTGGTGGCGTCCTGGTATATGAACTGTATATGTGCTCCACATGAACTCGCTGAACTTCAGTTTCCAGTGACTTTCACCAGTATTCATTTGGCCTCGTAGAGCTTACATCGGGCCTGTCCTCCTCGTACATCAACCTGGATGCAGGCTTCCTGCAGATACGCGCCAATTGACCACTGACGTTGCAGTTTCTGCAGGTATATTGCTGATAGCTGCAGGCTTTGTCTGGGTGTTTGGCTTCACATCTCCAGTATGAGCTGGAGGACCCATTGTTGGAAACAAAAGGTCCATTACCAGTCGATCGTCTCTGACTGTCTCTGTAACTCTCCTTAAGTGCACCATTAACAGGTGTTGATTGCCCCATTACTGGCCGCATTGTCCATTGCAATGGCATGATTCACCGTTCAGCTAGCCATTGTCTCTGTTGAATTCCCCTTTTGGGTTCGACTGCATGCTGGGACATGTCCGATTGCCCTTGTCTGCCGAGAGAACTGTGTGCCGCGTTAACAATGTTGACTCCCTGGTCATTTGCCGCATTTGAGCCAAGATTTTTGTCACACATCATTCTGGTCTCTTTTTCCCCTGAGTTAAAGTCTGGGCTGTCAGAGCCGCTTCCAAGGTCAAGTCTTTGGTCTCAATCAGTTTCCTGAAAACCCCAGCATGCCCGATGCCCTCAATTAAAAAGACTCGCATCATTTCTGCTCTGCTTGCATCTGTGAACTTACATATGCTCGCCAGTCGCCGGAGATCTGCCACGAAGTCAGGAACACTTTGCCCTTCTCACTGCCAGTTCATGTAAAACTGGTGTCTCGCGATGTGCATGCTGCTCGCAGGTTTAAGGTG
This sequence comes from Pristiophorus japonicus, assembly GCF_044704955.1. Taxonomy (NCBI): domain Eukaryota; kingdom Metazoa; phylum Chordata; class Chondrichthyes; family Pristiophoridae; genus Pristiophorus; species Pristiophorus japonicus. The sequence goes on from NC_092001.1 coordinate 2,600,823, forward strand.
TTCCCCGATCAATTTACTGAGCTCTTCGAACATCTTGTCCCCGGCTTCTCTGGTGCTAAAAGGGCCTTAATCAGGAAGTACATTCTGGATCCACAAACCGTCGAGATGACCCCTGCGTTTGTCGGCCGAATCCTGTCCCAAACTTTCCTTTGTGACAAAACTTTGCTGTAGTCTTTCAATAAAGTCGTCTCAATCATCACAACACAGTACCTCTCTTCTCTGCTGCTAGTGGCCATGCTCGCGTGGTTTAAATCCCAGTTTCTCGTCGCCAATGATATGTCCTTACTATACAGTATAAATGGACACGAGGCCCATATTGAAAGAAGGTCACTCTGTGACCAGTTCCCTTTATGATCAAGATCTCAAGCGATGAAGGTGGGTGGAGCTTCCCCTTTTTTACCTGAAATTCCAGGTTAGGAGTGTCTGCCACAAGTTCACCCTCTTGTGGTCAATGTTCTCAAGGTGTACAACTTAGGTCAGCTTACACATGGATTACAATGATAGATGAATACATGACAATATCCAGGGACCACTTACATTAAGACACCAAATCCAGGAACCACTTGGATGGTAACTCCAAATCGAGGGACCACTTGCACTGGGGCAGCAAATCCAGGGACCACTTGCACTGGGGCATCAAATCCAGGGACCACTTACACTGGGGCACCAAATCCTGGGACCCCTTACATTGAGGCATCAAATCCAGGGACCACTTAGACGGCTGCATCATATCCATGGACCCCTTACTCTGAGGCATCAAATCCAGTGACCACTTACACTGAGGCACCAAACCCAGGGACCCCTTACACTGAGGCATCAAATCCCGGGACCCCTTACACTGATGCAGCAAATCCAGGGACCCCTTACACTGAGACATCAAATCCAGGGACCACTTACACTGAGGCACCAAAGCCAGGGACCCGTTGCACTGAGGCACCAAATCCGGGGACCCCTTACATTGAGGCACCCAATCCAGCGACCACTTACACTGAGACATCAAATACAGTGACTACTTACACTGAGGCATCAAACCCATGGACCCCTTACACTGAGGCATCAAATCCAGGGACCCCTTACACTGAGACACCAAATCCATGGACGACTTACACTGAGGCATCAAATCCATGGACCCCTTACAATGAGGCGTCAAATACATGGACCCCTTACACTGAGACATCAAATCCAGGGACCACTTACAGTGAGGCATCAAATCCATGGTCCCATTACACGGAGGCATCAAATCCAGGGACCACTTACACTGAGGCATCAAATCCAGTGACCCCTTACACTGAGGCATCAAATCCAGGGACCACTTATACTGAGGCACCAAATCCAGCGTCCCCTTACACTGAGGCACCAAATCCAGGGACCCCTTACAATGAGACATCAAATACGTGGACCCCTTACACTGAGGCACCAAATCCAGGGACCTCTTACACTGAGGCACCAAATCCAGGGACCCCTTACAGTGAGGCACTAAATCCGGGGACCCCTTACACTGAGGCACCAAATCCAGGGACCACTTACACTGAGACATCAAATCCAGGGACCACTTACACTGAGGCATCAAATCCAGGAACCCCTTCCACTGAGGCATCAAATTCAGGGACCCTTACACTGAGACATCAAATCCAGTGACCCCTTACAATGAGACACCAAATCCAGCGACCCCTTACACTGAGGCATCAAATCCAGGAACCCCTTACACTGAGACACCAAATCCAGGAGCCCCTTACACTGAGACATCAAATCCAGGGACCACTTACACTGAGACATCAAATCCAGGGACCACTTACACTGAGGCATCAAATCCAGGGACTCCTTACACTGAGGCATCAAATCCAGGGACCCCTTACACTGAGGCATCAAATCCATGGACCACTTACACTGAGGCATCAAATCCAGGGACCCCTTACACTGAGGAATCAAATCCAGGAACCCCTTACACTGAGACATCAAATCCAGGGACCACTTACACTGAAGCATCAAATCCAGGGACCCCTTACACTGAGACATCAAATCCAGTGACCCCTTACAATGAGACACCAAATCCAGGGACCCCTTACACTGAGGCATCAAATCCAGGAACCCCTTACACTGAGTCACCAAATCCAGGAGCCCCTTACACTGAGACATCAAATCCAGGGACTACTTACACTGAGACATCATATCCAGGGACCACTTACACTGAGGCATCAAATCCAGGGACCCCTTACACTGAGGCATCAAATCCAGGGACCCCTTACACTGAGGCACCAAATCCGGGGACCCCTTACACTGAGACATCAAATCCAGGGACCCGTTACACTGAGGCACCAAATCCAGGGACCAGTTACAATGAATCATCAAATCCAGGGACCACTTACAATGAGACTACAAAATTACAGAATGACACAGAAATGAGCCATTCGGACTAACAAGTCCATGCCGGTGAAAGCAGCTCAAGTGGGAGAGGTGGGTAATGAATGAAGAGACGTTGGAGGAATCAGACGGTGACTGGTGGGGCCTGGTGACAGATTATTGTCAGCAGTTCTTTTTAGGCAGGTTGATGATTAGATGTAACCTGTGCAACAATTGTATCCATCTGTTATTGTTCCAAAATACACAAATCTAATGTCACTAATTTATTTGTCCATGAGAAATGTAGAGATTACGATGTGTTGTTGACAGAAAGAAACGAGGCTTGCGCAGGAAAGAAGGTTCCTTGAATGGACACATTGTGAGGCTGTTTTGTGACTCGGCTCTGTGAGGTTAAAAACATGAAATGGAAAAGATCATGTCCAGCAACACTTATATTGCCAATCGTGCTTTCTAAGTTAATCATTATATCTTAAGCCAAATATCCTATTGACTCTCTCAATCACTAATCCCAATCCGAACAAATCACCACAACCACTAAACCTACATCTAAATCCAGCTCCTAACCAAGGATAAGAACATAAGAAATATGGGCAGCAGTAGCCATCTGGCCCCTTCAGCCCACCCCGCCATTCAATAAGATCTTGGCTGATCTGATCTTGGCCTCACTTCCATTTCCCTGCCCTCTCCCCATAAACGTTGACTCCACTATCTTTGAAAAATCACTCTCTCTGCACCTAAAATATTTACAATGACCCAGACTCCACTGTTCTTTGGGGTAGATAATTTCAAGGATTCACGACACTCTGAGAGAAGAAATTCCTCTTCATTTCCATTTTAAATGGGCGCCCCCTTATGCTCAGACTTTGCCACCGAGTTCTCGATTCACCCACAAGAAGAAACAGAGATCAGTGGGGAAGCTAAAGACCTGATAAAGGAAGTATTTAAACAATTACTTTGATGCAAGAAATACTGCAAGGTATGTTAGTAACAAGTAATTGTAATCAACTAACACTTCAAAATTAGCAAAGGCAATTACAAAGGTCAGAACATTTCAAAGTTGATCACATGCAGTATGTGTGAAGATCTATTAACCGCATTCAAAAATCGTTAAATACAGAAAATAACAGATTTACAGTCTTACGCAAGACAGTTCTTTGAAGGGTTGGTTGAAAGGAACGTTAAATGAGTGTAAAGTGAGACACGCCGGTTCAGTCTCAGATATCCACAAGCCGTGTACTCAAAGGAAACAAGTTTAGGATTTGATGTGGTAAAAGATGAATTAATTGAGAAGTCAAATAATCTAGAGTAAGAAAAGGCTCAAAATGGAAGGGAAGGGAACATTTATTAGTCTCTTTTTATGGAGAAATGAAATATTGGACACACGGTGTTTGAAACAAGCTGATTTATTCAGTATTGAGACAGAACATTAATCTCCAGCTCAGGTACAGGGTTATTCAGAGCAGCAGAAACAAAGTCTAAGTGCCAGAATGAATATGGTTCAGTGCCCAATGGGGGCCCAGTAAATCCTGTCCCATTCTCTGACGTGGCCTTTGGTATTTATCCAGCATTCCCCGCGACGGAGGACGTGCCGAGCCCAGACTACAGGGGCCCAGTGCGCAGGCGCGAGACCGAGCTGTGTTTGGAGCAAGCGTGGTGCGTCTGTTGGCGGAAAGGACATGGTGATTATCTTTTCCGCAAAACAGTCCTTTTTCAGCGGGGCGGAGGTGAGTAATGGATCAGGGGGTAGTCGGGGAGGCTTCATGAGTTCCCTTTCATGAAACCATACTGGCTCTGCTTGATTGAATCATGCTTTTCCAAATGTCCCGCTACTGCTTCCTTAATAATGGACTCCAGCATTTTCCCAATGACAGATGTTCGGCAAACTGGTCGATAGTTTGCTGCTTTTTGTCTGCCTCCTTTTTTAAATAGAGTCGTTACATTTTCGTTTTTCCAATTTGTTGGGACCGCCCCAGAATTCAGGGAATTTTGGTAGATTAAAACCAATGTGTCCACTATCTCAGAAGCCACTTCTCTTAAGACCCTACGATGTAAGCCATCAGGGCAAGGTGACTTGTCTGCCTTTAGTCCCATTATTTTTCTGAGTACTACTTCATTATGAATAGTGATTGTAATAAGTTCCTCCCTCACTGGAGCCCTTTGATTATCCACTTCGGTATTACTTTCAATGACCGAGTGTTTTGCTGTAATTAAACTGATCTCGGACTGTTTCTGTCAGATATTAACTCCTGCATGGTCCCAGCAAACTTTCCCACTCCCTCGTCCCTCTGATGTTTTTGCAGAATTGCTTTGTGAAGACGGGCTCATGGAGAGAAACACCCTGCACGGAATGATCCCAAAGTGAGACTCTCCAAGGGACAAGGCTACCAGCTTTAATCATTCACTGTCCTTTCCCCCAAGGCCCAGTTCCTTTGCTCAGATTTTGATAAAAGTAAATTGGGAAAAGTGCGCCTTGATTTTTACAGGCTGAATTATTGCAGAGAGCTGCGCATGCGTGGTTCAGCCCCACCCCATGTGTTGATTCCCAGTGAGCAGAAGAGCGCATGTACTTCCCCTCCCCCAGAACTGCCTGTAATCGCCATTCACTCAGTGAGTGGAAGAAGATGGTTTAAAACAGCCGGGAATGGAGACACTGTGACCCCGGGGTAAGGCAGCGAGCAGCAGCCTCCTTACAGCAGTGCAGCCCTTTGGGAGCATGTCCACAGATGGGCTCAGAGATCGGCATTGAGTCCGGGGGGAGTTCAGGGAGAGTCGGGGGCTGTGTGTAAGAGGAGGAGTGGAGCAAGAACCAGTCTCAGTGCGTGGTGTGAGTGGGGGAAGGGAGAGGCCATTCTCGGGCTGTGTGTGGACAGCGTGTGTCCAGGGTAAGGGAGATAGAATGGTCAGAATCTGCTATTTACAATCATTGCTGCTTTCTCTCTCCAAACCAGCAGTGAACGTTCCTGGTTTAGTTCCCTCAGGGGTTGTGTGTAAGAGGCAGAGTTGAGCAGGAACTAGTTCTGGAACATGGTGTGAGTGGAGCAATGGAGAGGCCATTCACGGGCTGTGTGTGGACAGAGTAAGGTAACAGAGAAAGTAAAGCACCTCGCTCTTTCAAATCATTGCTGCTTTCTTTCCCCAAATCAGCAGTGAATGTTCCTGATTCAGTTCCAATCTCACCGTGTCTGTTGTTCTTGGGCAGTGAGCAGTGGAAACACAGCCTGACAGTGAGGATGTGAGGAGTTTCACAAAGTGCATCTATTGCAGGCACCAGGAGAGGAGTGTAGGGGAAGATATTTTAAAGACGGGTTATATTGTTTCGGTGAGCTGAGTTCTGCAGAACCGTGTTGCTGATGATCGAGAGATACATTGTCACTCCCTCAGATACATCATATTCTCCCCGCATCCATATCTTAGAACTAATAATGTTCTCGTATTATTATTCTCACAACAAAATTCTTCAGCCAGAAAAATGTGATCTTTCCTCCACCCAGAATACAAGGAACAGTGCAGGCAGCTCCTTCTCACACACAGTAAGTAGATTATCACTCACAGAGCGCAGAGACACAGAACTGGCCTCAATCCGATTGTCACAGACAGCAGAAGGTGTCAGTCCCACAATGATCCGAAATGGCAGAGTTACATTGTGAATCTTACAGCCACATGGAGCAGTATAATCACATGCTGTTTCACCATTGAAACAGATCACACTGACAGGTACATTAAACACCCGCACTCACTTGCCAGAAACTGGCAGGCAGAGAATAAAAGACAATCATCGATCAGAAAAAGTGTCAAACATGTAGTATAAACCACACTCGCATATCAGATGCTGATGGGTACAGAGCAAAAGCCATATTCATGTTTCAGAATCTAACGGATTCAGTATTTAAATCCCCCGAACATACCAGAAGATGACAGGTGCAGAATAAAACCCACGTTCCCGTACCATAGACTGACAGATACAGCATACAACACACACCCACATATATGAAAGTGACAGTAACAGAATAAAATCTCCACTTGCATACCAGAGAGTGACAGGTAAAGTGTAAATCCCATGTGCACATATCGGAAAACTGAAAGGCAGTAAGTAAAATTGTTACTTGCAGCGCAGAAACTGATCGGGGCAGAGTGAAATCCACACCCGCACATCTGAAAAATGACACAGAAGGCAAAATCTTCACTCACACATCAGAGAAATACAGGTAAAAAGTAAAATTGATTCTCACGTTCACATACCAGAGACTGGCAAATACAGATTAAACCCAAACTACCACAGCAGAAACTGAGACGCACAAATTAAACCTCAACACACACCAAAACCTGACAGTTGCAGAAAAAACACACACTTGCATATCAGAGACTGAGTGATACAGTATAAAACCCACACTCACATATCAGAGACAAAGAGATACAGTATAAAACCCACACTCACATATCAGAAACTGAGTGATACAGTATAAAACCCATATTCACATATCAGAGACTGAGAGATACAGTATAAAACCCACATTCACATATCAGAGATTGAGAGATACAGTATAAAACCCACACTCACATATCAGAGACTGAGAGATACAGTATAAAACCCACACTTGCATATCAGAGACTGAGAGATACAGTATAAAACCCACACTCACATATCAGAGACTGAGAGATACAGTATAAAACCCACACTCACATATCAGAGCCTGAGAGATACAGTATAAAACCCACACTCACATATCAGAGACTGAGTGATACAGTATAAAACCCACACTCACATATCAGAGGCTGAGAGATACAGGATAAAACCCACACTCACATATCAGAGGCTGACATGTTAAAATCCATATTCCCATAACATAAATTGACATACAGTGACATGCCCATACTCACGAACCAGGAATTGACAGGTACAGGTTAAAGATCTCTCTTTCATTCCAGAAACTGACAGGTACAAAGGAAACCCACTCAAAATTAAACAGAAACTGGCAGGTATAGAGTTCGTCCCACAATCACATGTCAGAACTTGACGGGTCCAGAATAAAACCCAGGCTCTCATAACAGAAATGGAGAGATACAGAGAAAGGCCACACTCATAGCAGAAACAGATAGATAGAGAGTAAAACTCAGATTCATTTACCAGAGACCGACAGATTCAGCATAAAACTCACCTCCACAACACAAATTGACAGTTAGAAAGTAAAACCAATACTCTATCATGAATTGGTGTTACACAGTAAAACAATACTTACATACTGGAGAATGACGGGTATGGAGTGGAGCTGATATTCACATAACAGAGATGGACAGATACAGCACAGAACACACTCACACACCAAGATTGTAAAGAAACATGGAAAATAGGTGCAGGAGTAGGCCATTCGGCCCTTCGAGCCTGCACCACCATTCAATATGATCATGGCTGATCATGCAACATCAGTACCTCTTTCTCCCGCTTTCTCTCTATACCCCCTGATTCCCTTAGCCTTAAGGGCCACATCTAACTCCCTGTTGAATATATCCAACGAACTGGACTCCACAACTTTCTGTGGTAGAGAATTGCACAGGTTTACTACTCTCTGAGTGAAAAAGTTTCTCCTCATTTCTATCCTATATGGCTTACCCCTGATCCTTAGACTGTGACCCTGATTCTGGACTTCCCCAACATCAGGAACATTCTTCCTGCCTCTAACCTCTCCAGTCCCGTCATAATTTTAGATGTTTCTATGAGATCCCCTCTCATTCTTCTAAATTCCAGTGAGTGTAAGCCTAGCTGATCCAGTCTTTCTTCATATGCCAGTCCTGCCATCCCGGGAATTAGTCTGGTGAACCTTCGCTGCACTCCCTCAATAGCAAGCATGTCCTTGCTCAGATTAATAGACCAAGACTGCACACAATACTCAAGGTGTGGTCTCACCAAGGTCCTGTACAACTGCAGTAAGACTTCCCTGCTCAAATCACCTCGCTATGAAGGCCAGCATGCCAGTTGCTTTCTTTACTGCCTGCTGGACCTGCATGCCTACCTTCAGTGACTGATGTATCATGACACCCAGTTCTCTTTGCACCTCACATTTTACTAATCTCTCACCATTCAGATAATCTGCCTTCCTGTTTTTGCCACCAAAGTGGATAACCTCACATTTATCCACATTATACTGCATCTGCCATGCAATTGCCCATTCACCTAACCTGTCCAAGTCACCTTGCAGCCTCTTAGCATCCTACTCACAGCTCACACTGCCACCCAGCTTAGTGTCATCTGCAAACTTGGAGATATTACCTTCAATTCCATCGTCTAAATCATTAACATATATTTTAATTAGTTGGGATCCCAGCACTGAAACTTGCAGCACCCCATGAGTCACTGCCTGCCATTCTGAAAAAGAACCGCTTATTCCTACTCTTTGCTTCCTGTCTGCCAACCGGTTCTCTATCCACGTCAATACATTACCGCCAATACCATGTGCTTTAATTTTACACACTAATCTCTTGTGTGGGACGTTGTCAAAAGTCTTTTGAAATTCCAAATACACCACATCCCCGCTGGTTCTCCCTTATCCACTTCACTAGATACATCCTCAAAAAACTCTCGAAGATTTGTCAAGCATGAATTCCCTTTCATAAATCCATGCTGACTTGGACCAATACTGTCACTGCTTTCCAAATGATCTGCTATTACATCTTTAATAATTGATTCCAGCATTTTCCCCACCACCGATGTCAGGCGAACCGGTCTATAATTCCTTGTTTTCTCTCCCCCTCCTTTTTTTAAAAAGTGGGGTTACATTAGCTACCATCCAATCCATCGGTACTGATCCATAGTCCATGAAATTCCGGAAAATGACCACCAATGCATCTACTATTTCTAGGGCCACTTCTTTAACTACTCTGGGATGCAGACTATCAGGCCCTGGGGATTATCGGCCTCCAGTCCCTTCAGTTTCCCTACAACCATTTCCTGACTAATAAGGATTTCCCTCAGTTCCTCCTTCCCGTTAGACCCTCGGTCCCTGAGTAATTTCGGGAGGTTATTCGTGTCTTCCTTAGTGAAGACAGAACCAAAGTATTTGTTCAATTGGTCTGTCATTTCCTTGTTCCCCATTATGAATTCACCTGATTCTGACTGCAAGGGACCACGTTTGTCTTCATTAATGTTTTTCTCTTCGCATATCTATCGAAGCTTTTGCAGTCAGTTTTTAATGTTCCCTGCAAGCTTATTCTCATACTCTATTTTTCCCCTCCTAATTAGACCCTTTGTCCTACTCTGCTGAATTCTAAATTTCTCCCAGTCCTCAGGTTTGCAGCTTTTGCTGGCCAATATATATGCCTCTTCCTTGGATTGAACACTGTCCCTAATTTCCCTTGTTAGCCATGGTTGAGCCACCTTTCCGGTTTTATTTTTCCGCCAGACAGGGATGTACAATAGTTGTAATTCATCCATGTGATCTTTAAATGTCTGCCATTGCCTACCCACCGTCAACCCTTTAAGTATCATTCGCCAGTTTATCCTAGCCAAATCACGTCTCATACCATTGAAGTTTCCTTTAAGTTCAGGACCCTAGTCTCTGAGTTAACTGTGTCGCTCTCCAGCTTAATGAAGAATTGTACCATATTATGTTCACTTTTCCCCAAGGGGCCACGCACGGCCAGATTGCTAATCAATCCTCTCTCGTTACACAAGACCCAGTCTAGGATGGCCTTCTCTCCAATTGGTTCCTCGACATATTGGTCTAGAAAATCATATCTTATACACTCCTGGAAAACCTCCTCCACAGTATTGCTACAAGTTTGGTTAGCCCAATCAATATCTAGGTTAAGGTCACCCATGATAACTGCTGTACCCTTATTGCACGCGTCCCTAATTTCCTGTTTGATGCCATCCCCAACCTCCCTACTACTGTTTGGTGGTCTATACACAACCCCAACTGACGTTTTCTGCCCTTTGGTGTTTCGCAGCTCTACCCATATAGATTCCACATTATCCCAGCCAATGTCATTCCTTACTGTTGCATTAACCTCCTCTTTAACCATTAACACGACCCCACCTCCTTTTCCTTTCTGGCTATCCTTCCTGAATATTGAATACCCCTGGATGTTATGTTCCCAGCCTTGGTTACCCTGGAGCCTTGTCTCAGTAATCCCAATTAATTCATATCCATTAACAGCTATCTGTGCAGTTAATTTATCCACCTTTTTACGAATGCTTCTCGCTTTGAGACTCAGAGCGTTCAGGCTTGTTTTTTTAACACTCTTTGTCCTTTTAGAATTATGTTGTAATGTGGCCCTTTTTGATACAGAATGAAACCCACAGGCAATTACCAGAAATTGACAGGTACAGGATAAAATCCATGCTCTCGTATCAGAAACTAACATGCAGAGTAAAACCATCATCCACATACCAGAGATGGACAGATACAGAATCACATCCACACTCCCATACCAGACATCCACGATATAAAAAAATAAGAACATAAGAAATAGGAGCAGGAGTAGTGCATACGGCCCCTCGAGCCTGCTCCACCATTTAATACGATCATGGCTGATCTGATCATGGACTCAGGTCCACTTCCCTGCCCGCTCCCAATAACCCCTTATTTCCTTATCAGTTAAGACAATGTCTATCTCTGTCTTAAATATATTCGATGTCGCAGCTTACACAGCTCTCTGAGGCAGCGAATTCCACAGGTTTATAACCCTCTGAGAGAAGAAATTCCTCCTCATCTCAGTTTTAAATGGGCGGCCCCTTATTCTAAGATTATGCCCCCAAGTTCTAGTCTCCCCAATCAGTTAAAACATCCTCTCTGCATCCACCTTGTCAAGCCCCCTCATTTTCTTATACGTTTCGATAAATCACCTCTCATTCGTTCTTCTCAATTCAATGAGTAGAGGCCCAACCTCCTCAACCATTTCTCATAAGTCAACCCCTCATCTTCGGAATCAACCAAGTGAACCTTCTCTCAACTTCCTCCAAAGCTCGTACATCCTTTCAGAAATATGGAATCCAAAACTTCACGCAGTATTCCAGGTGTGGCCTCACCGATAACTTGTATAACTGCAGCAAACTTCCCAGCTTTAATACTCCAACCCCTTTGCAATAAAGGCCAAGATTCAGTTGGCCTTCCTGATCACCTGCTGCACCTGCATACTAACGTTTTGTGTTTCATGCACAAGTAAACCCAAGTCCCGCTGAACTGCAGCACTTTGCAATCTTTCTCCATTTAAATAATAACTTGATTTATGATTTTTTTTCTGCCATATGCATGACCTCACACTTTCCAACATTATACTCCATCTGCCAAATTTTTGCCCACTCACTTAACCTATCTGTGTCCTTTTACAGATTATTTGTGTCCTCCTCACACATTGCTTTTCCTCCCATTTTATATCGCCAGCAAACTTGGCTACGTTACAGTCGGTCCCTTCTTCCAAGTCGTTAATATAGATTGTAAATAGTTGGGGTCCCAGCACTGATCCCTGCGGCACTCCACTAGTTACTGATTGCCAACCCAAGAATGAACCATTTACCCCAACTCTCTGTTTTCTGTTAGTTAGCCAATCCTCTATCCATGCTAATATATTACCCCCAGCCAGTGAACTTTTATATTGTGCAGCAATCTTTTATGTGGCACCTTGTCAAATGCCTTCTGGGAGTCCAATTACACCACACCCACTTTATCCAACGTGTTCGTTAGTTGCTCAAAGAATTCCAGCAAATTTGTCAAACTTAACTTCCCCTTCATAAATCCATGCTGACTGCCTGACCGAATTATGCTTTTCCAAATATCGTGCTAATGCTTCTTAAAGAATGAACTCTTCAACTTTTTCCCAACCACAGATGTTCGGCTAACTGGTCTATAGTTTCCTGCATTTTGTCTGCCTCCTTTTTAACCGAGTGCGGCTCTCAGTCACCGGGCACCACCGAGTGTGGCTCTCAGTCCCCGGGCAACATCGAGCGCGGCTCTCAGTCACCGGGCACCACCTAGTGTGGTTTTCAGTCCCCGGGCAACACCGAGTGTGGCACTCAGTCCCCGGGCAACACCGAGTACGGCTCTCAGTCCCCATGCAACGCCGAGTGTGGCTCTCAGTCCCCGGGCAACACCGAGTGTGGCTTTCAATCCCCGGGCAACACCGAGTGTGGCTCTCGGCCCCCGGGCAACACCGAGTGCGGCTCTCAGTCCCCGGGCAACACCGAGTGTGGCGCTCAGTCCCCGGGCAACACCGAGTGCGGCTCTCAGTCCCCGGACAACACCAAGTGTGGCTCTCAGTCCCCGGGCAACACCGAATGTGTCTCTCAGTTCGCGGGCAACACCTAGTGCGGCTCTAGGGACCCGGGCAACACCGAGAACTGCTCTCGGGCCCAGGGCAACACCTAGCGCAGCTCTCAGTCCCCGGGCAACACCGAGCGTGGCTCACAGTCCCCGGGCAACACCGAGTGTGGCTCTCGGGCCTCGGGCTACACCGAGCGCGGCTCTCTGTCCCCGGGCAACACCGAGTGTGGCTCTCAGTCCCCGGGCAACACCGAGTTTGGCTCTCAGTCCCCGGGCACCACCGAGTGTGGCTCTCAGACCCCGGGCAACACAGAGTGTGGCTCTCAGTCCCCGGGCACCACCGAGTTGGCTCTCAGTCCACGGGCAACACCGAATGTGGCTCTCAGGCCCTGGGCAACACCGAGGCGGCTCTAAGTCCTCGGGCAACACCGAGCGTGGCTCTCAGTCCCCGGGCAACACCGTGTGTGGCTCTCAGTCCCCGGGCAACATCGAGCGTGGCTCTCAGTCCCCGGGCAACACCGAGCATGGCTCTCGGGCCCCGGGCAACACCGAGCGTGGCTGTCGGGCCCTGGGCAACAACGAGCGAGACTCTCAGTCCCCGGACAACACCGAGTGCGGCTCTCAGTCCCCGGGCAACACCGAGTGCGGCTCTCAGTCCCCGGGCATCACCGAGTGTGGCTCTCAGTCCCCGGGAAACACCGAGTGTGGCTCTCGATTCCCGGGCAACACCGAGAGTGGCTCTTGGGCCCCGGGCAACACCGAGTGCAGCTCTCAGTCCCCGGGCAACACCGAGTGTGCCTCTCGATCCCCGGGCAACACCGAGTGCGGCTCTCAGTCCCCGGGCAACACCGAGCGTGGCTCTCATTCACCGGGCAACACCGAGCGCGGCTCTCAGTCCCCGGGCAACACCGAGTGCGGCTCTCGGTCCCCGGGCAACACCGAGTACGGCTCTCAGTCCCCGGGCAAAAACCAATGCGGCTCTCGGTCCCCGGGCAACACCGAGTGCGGCTCTCAGGCCCCGGGCAACACCGAGTGTAGCTCTCAGTCCCGGGCAACACCGAGTTCGGCTCTCAGTCCCCGGGCAACAGCGAGTGTGGCTCTCAGTCACCGGGTAACATCGAGTGCGGCTCTCGGGTCCTGAATCTGAGCCACCGGGCCCAGCACCAGCAACCCCCGGGGGCAGCACCTTCCCCACACCAGGAAAACAACAACTTACACTTACACAGCAGGCCCAGCAATTCCCAGCCGCTCTGTATCAGGGTGGGCGCTGGATGTGGAAATTATTCCCTGGCCTCCTGTGTGGGTCTGTTTGTTGCATCAATTTGAGCTGGATGGAGAGGGGGGAGAAGCTGTTGGCTTTCACCGCCAGTAATTCTGGGCCCAGTGGGACCAACAATTGCCCATGTGGTCCTGTCGAGGGAGGTGGGTTCCCTTCCCTGAAGGACAGTAGTGACCCAGAGGTGTTTTTACGACGATCCGGCAGCTTTCATGGTCACTTTTTTCGAGTGCCGGCCCCACAAATGATCAGATTCATTAAGCTCAATTTCACAATCTGCCTTTGTGTTTTTGTGGGTTCTCTCACACTCACTTTTCCTGATTAAAATTCACTTTACAGGGTGTTAAAAGGGGAGGATTTGTAGACTGGAAGCTCAAACCAAACATCACCTCAAGATCTGACAGTCACTCGCTACATCGGGATTGGAATATCATCAGTTTTTGACCATGGAAGCAGAAGGCACCGTTCACAGTGGGGAGAAACGGTACACGTGCTCTGTGTGTGCACAAGGCTTCAGCCAATCATCCAAACTGGAGCGACACAAGTGCAGTCACACTGGTGATAAACCGTGTAAATGTGGGGACTGTGGGAAACGATTCAACTCCCCGTCCCAGCTGGATATACATCGGCGAGTTCACAATGGGGAGAGACCGTTCACCTGCTCCAACTGTGGGAAGCGATTCACTCAGTTATCCAACCTGGAGAGACACAAGTGCAGTCACACTGGGGAGAGACCATTCACCTGCTCCGACTGTGGGAAAGGATTCACTACATCATCCGACCTGCTGAGACACCAGCGAGTTCACACTGGGGAGAGGCCAGTCACCTGCTCCGACAGTGGGAAGGGATTCACTACATCATCCAACCTGCTGACACACCAACGAGTTCATAATGAGAAGAGACCTTGTAAATCTTCTGATTGTGAGAAGAGTTTTAAAAGCAAAGAGCAACTGATGAGACACCAGCGAGTTCACACTGGGGAGAGGCCGTTCAGCTGCTCTGAATGTGGGAAGGTATTCACTCAGTTATCCCATCTGCTGACACACCAGCGTGTTCACACTGGGGAGAGGACGTTCACCTGCTCTGAATGTTGGAAGGGAGTCACTACATCATCCAACCTGCTGAGACACCAGCGAGTTCATAATGAGGAGAGACCTTGTAAATCTTTTGATTGTGAGAAGAGTTTTAAAAGCAAAGAGCAATTGATGAGACACCAGCGAGTTCACCCTGGGGAGAGGCCGTTTTGCTGCTCTGAATGTGGGAAGGGATTCACTACATCATCCCACCTGCTGAAACACCAGCGAGTTCACAATGGGGAGAGGCCTTTCACCTGCTCCGAGTGTGGAAAGGGATTCTCTCTGTCAGGCAACCTGCTGAGACATCAGCGAGTTCACAAGTGACTTCAGGGGTTGGATTCTGCTGTTATTCACATCACGGACTGAATCGTGTTCATTCTGACAGTTGGGGTTTATAACTCCTGTAACACTGATGGTAATAACTCCTGAAATCGACGGGAGTTTAATATTTGGGATATAGACACATAAATTAGTGTTGCTTTCAACACATTGCTGTGGATTTTTGTCTTTCCCACCTGAGTGTTTAGCATCACCTGGCTGGAGCTGAGAAAGGACATTCTGTGGGGAGGATCTTACAGGGGGAACAGAAGTTCAGCCTGGACACTGACCTTCATGGTCACACAGAGATCACCGCATTCTTCTGAACTCCAATATGTTTAGTCCAATCTACTCAACCATAAGTCAATCCCTTCATCTCTGGAATCAACTCTGGAATCTGCAGCAGACATGAGCAAGGACCTGAGGCGAATTAAATGACACATATTTAATTACAGACAAGGTTACGCTGGGAGAACTGTTCAGTTAGAACATAATAAATAGGAGCAGGAGTAGGTCATTTGAACCCTCAGGCCTGCTCCGCCATTCAATAACATCATGGCTGATCTGATCATGTACTCAGTTCCACTTCCCTGCCCTCTGCACATAACCCTTTACTCACTTATCGCTCAAAGATCTGTCTATTTCCGTCTTAAATATATTCAAAGACCCAGCCTCCACAGCTCTCCTGGGCAGAGAATTCCACAGATTTACAACCCTCAGAGAAGAAATTCCTCGTCTCATTTTTAATTGGGTGGCCCTTTATTCTAAGATTATGTCCCTAGTTTTAGTTTCCCGTGTAAGTGGAAATATCCTCTCTGCATCCACCTTGTCAAGCCTAATCTACTCAAGCTATCTTCAGAAGTAAATCCCCTCATCTCCGGAATCAACCTAGTGAACCTTCTCTGAACTGCCTCCAATGCAGATATATCCTTCCTTAAATACAGAGACCAAAATACGGAGTCCATTACAGGCACAATGCCAATCAAACCAGCAGCACACTGGCACCTTAACAGTGTCTCATTGGCCGACAGGATTTTCTTAAATAGATTTGCTGAGTGGATATAAACTTAAAGCAGGTTTACAGGTGTGATGCTCTATTCACATATTGAAGGTAGAAGAGATGCTGTGGGGTACATGCTAACTCCAGTAGCTGTCAGTGATTAACAGACTGGGTTTTGTGTTTAGTGATCCCGGGCGTGTTAACAATAACAGCAAAATCGAAGCCCATGGAATAACGGGGACAGTGGCAGCATGGATATGAAAGTGGCTAAGTGATACAGACAGATTAGTGGTGAACAGTTGTTTTTCAGACTGGAGGAAGTGGTGTTCCCCAGAGGTCGGTATTGGGGCCACTGCTTTTTTTGATCTATATTAATGACCTAGACTTGGGTGTACAGGGCGCAATTTCCAAATCTGCAGCTCACACAAAACTTGGAAGTACTGTGAACAGTGAGGAGGATAGTGATAGACTTCAGAAAGACATAGACAGGGTGGTGGAATGGGCAAACGTGGCAGATGAAAATTAACGTAGAAAAGTTCAAAAGTAATACATTTTGGTAGGAAGAAAGAGGAGAGGAAATATAAAGTAAAGGGTTCAATTGTAAAGGGGTGCGTGAACAGAGAGACCCAGGAGTATATGTGCACCAATCACTGAAGGTGGCAGCACAGGTTGAGGAAGTGGTTACAAAGACTTACAGGATCCGAGGGTTCATGAATAGAGGTATAGAGTACAGAAGTGTGGATATTATGTTGAACCCACGTAAAACTTTGGTTCGGCCTCAACTGGAGTATTGTGTCCAATTCTGGTTCATCATCATCATCATAGGCAGTCCCTCGGATTGAGGAAGTCTTGCTTCCACTCGAAAAATGAGTCCTGAGGTGGCTGACCATTCCAATACTAAGCCACAGTCCCTGTCACAGGTGGGACAGATAGTTATTGAGCGAAGGGGTGTGTGGGACTGGTTTGCCGCATGCTCTTTCTGATGCCTACGGTTAATTTCCGCATGCTCTCGGCGATGACTCTCGAGGTGCTCAGCGCCCTCCCGGATGCTCTTCCTCCTCTTAGGGCGGTCTTTATGCATGGACTCCCAGGTGTCAGTGGGGATGTTGCACTTTATCAGGGAGGCTTTGAGGTTGTCCTTGTAACGATTCCTCTGCCCACCTTTGGCTCGTTTGCTGTGAAGAAGTTCTGAGTAGAGTGCTTGCTTTGGGAGTCTCATGTGTGGCATGCGAAAAATGTGGCCTGCCCAGCGGAGCTGATCAAATGTGGTCCGTGCTTCTATGCTGGGGATGTTGGCCTGGCCGAAGACGCCAACGTTGGTGCATCTGGCCTCGCAGGGAATTTGTAGGATCTTGCAGAGACATCATTGGTGGTATTTCTCCAGCAACTTGAGGTGTCTACTGTACATAGCCCATTTCTCTGAAGTGGGTATTACTGCAGCCGTGTAGACCATCAGCTTGCCGATAGATTTGAGGGCGTGATCTTCAAACACTCTTTTCCTCAAGAGGCCGAAGGCTGCCCTGGATGCCGTGTTGAATCTTGTCATCAATGTCTGCTCTTGTTGATAAGAGGTTCCCGAGGTGTGGAAAATGGTCCACGTTGTCCAGGGCCGCGCCATGGTTTTTTATGACTGCGGGGTGGGGGGTGGGTGGAGGGGGAGTGCTATCTGGCGAGGACAGGCTGGTGGAGGACCTCGGACTGACAGATGTTTAGTGTAATGCCCATGCTTTGGTACGCCTCAGTCAATACGTCGACTATGACTTGAAGTTCAGCCTCTGTATGTTCGCAGACACAGGTATTGTCCGCGTACGGTAGCTCAACGACAGAGATTGGGGTGGTCTTGGACCTGGCTTGGAGACGACGAAGGTTGAACAGGTTGCCACTGGTTCTGTAATTTAGTTCCACTCCACCAAGGAGCTTGATGACTGAGCGCATTTTAGGAAGTATACAAAGGCCTTTTGAGCGCGTGCAGAAAAGTTTTACAAGAATGACTAGGGATGAGGGACTTCAGTTACGTGGATAGTCTGGAGAAGTTGGGGTTGTTCTCGAAACAGAGAAGATTGAGAGGAGATTTGACAGAGGTGTTCAAAATCATGAGAGGTCTGGACAGAGAAACTCGAGTGGGATTAGTAGAAGCTCTTACAGATAGCCGGCATGGGCTCGAAGGGCCAAATGGCCTCCTTCCATGTTGTGACCAGTCTCTGATTCTATGATGATGAAAAATGTGTTGCCCTGGATGCACCATCTCCCAGGCACTAGGACCCAGTTGGGAACAGAGATTCTGAAGCCCAGCCAAATCTCTGTTCCTGAACCAAGATGGTCGCGCATGCACCCTGATCCCGCCCTGTGCAAGAAGGCGGCCCGTGACCCACTTCACTCGGTCCTATCACCACGGGGCCTGTGGGCTCCAATTCTGAGCCTGAGATTTATTCTGTATCTAAGCCGTGCTGGACCTGCCCTGGGATTGTTTGAAGAGATAGTGCAGAGGGTGCTTTATTCTGAATCTAATCAGTGCAGTACCTGCTCTGGTAGTGTTCTTACCGGACAGTGCAGATGAAGCGTTTTAGTACATACGATAAATGACGGACAGGTCAAGACCATCTGGTCCATCACGCCTGTCCCACACAATTGCGATATATCACAGCGTATACACTCCACTCCACTCGAATCCATGTGATCAACTGGGAGAGGCAAAAAAACAGATTAAATAAAACCTAGGACAATTTGGGAAAATAAAATCTGGGTAATTCCTCACCAACCCATCGAAGCGATGGAAACTAGTCCAGGAGATCACTCTGGCCACTAAACTCCCTGTAGTACCTACCTTCTGTAAGTGTTAATCTCCGCCATAGGCAGAAACAAATCCAGCTTTTACTTGAAGGAATTCAGTGAGACTGCATCCAACACATGAGAGGGCAGCTTGTTCCAGAGGTCTACTGTTCTCTGGGAAAAGAACCACCTCCTGATGCCTAAACTAGATCTAGCCTTGTACGACTGAAATGTGTGTACCCTGGTGCTGCCTAACCTACTTAATTGAAATAAACGGTCAGCTGGAACACTCTCTTTCACTTTCATTCTCTTATAAACCACAATCATATCGCTCTAAGTCTACGCTGCTCTCAGGTAAAGATTCCCAACTCTTTTAACCTATATTGATAATGAAGAAGCTTTAGACTTGGAATTAGTCGAGTGACCCTTTCCAGAACCTCAATATCACCCACCATGTGTGGAGACCAAAACTGGACACAGAATTCCAAGTGTGGCCTGACTAAGGTCTTGTATAAGGACAAAACAGTACGCATCGTCTTATACTCAATTGTCCTATGGATACACCCCAACACCTTATTTTCTCTAACTGTCGCTATACCGCATTGCTCGTGTACCTCAAAGGATGTATTCACTAGAATGTCTCAATCTCTTTATATCTCCAACATCTTTAATGCCTTTGCCTGGAGGGTGTATGAATGTTGAGCATTTGCCCTGCCCACATACATAACACTGAACTTATCTAAGTTAGACATCATTTTCCAGTAATGAGCCCAGTGTCCCAACACTTTAAGATCTGCCTGAATCAGACAAGCCACTTCTACAGTTCGAACTCTCGCACAGATCTTGGTATCATTTCAAAATTGTGCCCCGACACCAAAATCCAGATCACTAATAAAAATAATAAAAAGCAACAGTCCCAGCATTGATCCCTGCAGGACACCACTGGTGACCAGTTTCCAAACAGCTCCAAATCCATCTATAACTGCTCTTTACCTACATCCTGCCGGCCAGTTCTGTATCCAGCTCAATATATTTCACTAATACAGAGGCTTCGATCTTATAGAGAAGCCTTTTGTGTGGTACCTTGTCAAAAGGTTTTTGCAAATCTAAGGAGACAATGTTTATTGGGCTTCCCTCATCCACTAACTTTGTAACTTCTTCAAAAAATGCAGTAAGAGTTCTGAGACATGAACTCTTCATGAGGCCATGTTGGCTTTCCCTAATATGTCCCTCCCTATCCAAGTATTCATATATTGCATTCCTTATGAATCTTTCCAGCACCTTACCTATTACTGATATAAACTGATGGGCTCTAGTTACCTAGGTCTGCCTTTTCATGTTGTTTTAAAAATGGGGACTAGTTTAGCCTCCTTCCTATCTGTCGGAAGCATTCCAGAGTGCAGTGAGCTATTAACGATACAGGCCACGGGCTCACACAGCACATGTCCCATCTCCCGGAGGACCCTCACAAAGCACATGTCCCATCTCCCGGAGGACCCTCACACAGCACATGTCCCATCTCTCGGAGGACCCTCACACAGCACATGTCCCATATCCCGGAGGACCCTCACACAGCACATGTCCCATCTCCCGGAGGACCCTCACACAGCACATGTCCCATCTTCCGGAGGACCCTCACACAGCACATGTCCCATCTCCCGGAGGACCCTCACACAGCACATGTCCCATCTCCCGGAGAGCCCTCACACAGCACCTGTCCCATCTCCCGTAGGACCATCAGACAGCACATGTCCCATCTCCCGGAGGGGCTCCCATCGCACATGTCCCATCTCCCGGAAGTGCTCACAAAGCACATGTCCCAATCTCCCGGAGAACCCTCACACAGTACATGTCCCATCTCCCGGAGGACCATCACACAGCACATGTCCCATCTCCTGGAGGGTCTCACACAGCACATGTCCCATCTCCCGGAGGGGCTCACACAGCACATGTCCCATCTCCCGGAGGACCCTCACACAGCACATGTCCCAACTCCCGGAGAACCCTCAAACAGCACATGTCCCATCTCCAGGAGGACCCTCACACAGCACATGTCCCATCTACCGGAGGACCCTCACACAGCACATGTCCCATCTCCCGGAGGAGCTTCACACAGCACATGTCCCATCTCCCGGACGACCCTCACACAGCACATGTCCCATCTCCCGGAGGACGCTCACACAGCACATGTCCCATCTCCCGGAGGACCCTCACACAACACATATCCCATCTCCCGGAGGACCCTCACACAGCACATGTCCCATCTCCCGGAGGATCCTCACACAACACATGTCCCAGCTCCCGGAGTACCCTCTCACAGCACATGTCCCATCTCCTGCAGGACCCTTGGATGGATATCCTCGAGTCCGGCTGCTCTATCTCTTTTTAAGTTCTGAATGTTTTCAAAAACAATATGTTTATCTATGTTAATGTTGCTGATAAAACTGGTTTTATTAAATTCGAATATTTGATCATGATGTTAAAGGGTGAAGACTGATGCAAAGTACTCACTAATATTCCCGCCATACTCAGTGAGTCCTGTGTAACCTGTCCTTGAACAGCCTTCTGTGGCTCAATACAGACTTTGATAGTTCTCGGCTTCTGCACATAAGAAAAAGCTCTGCCCATGACGGCCAGTTGTCTACAATCCTTTTATTCCCAGAAACTTTTTGCTGATCAAACAGCAGCCTTCATTTTCTTTAGTTGATCCTTGTATTTACCCTATTTATTTAAGTGTTAAATTTATTTAATTTATGGAAACTTTTCTGTTTACATCGTTGTGCAGAGCCAGTCGGCAACCTCGGCTTTTTCTGACCATATTTCTATCTTTTAATTTTGACAACGTTTGTTTACCACATTTTTAAACTTGTTCTTCAAACCTTTCCATTTATATCCAACATCGGTCACATCACCACCGAGGACAGTTGACCAATTTACCTGTTGCAAGTCCTCTGTCAGTTTGGAGAAGTTTGCCCTGAAATGCGGTCCGTATCGCAGGTTCTCAGTCCCTTTGGTTCTCCCGGCCAATTGGGACGGAAAAATGTGATCAGTGTTGCCCAGATGTTCCCCACACGGAGGCCTGATCCGAGGTCAGGCTCATTACTAAAGACCAGATCGAATCTCTTGTTTTCCCCAGTTACTGTATTAACATGTTGTGTCAGGAAACAGTGCTGAATATTGTCAGTCAATCTTTCAGCTGCACTGCCCCCAGCAGCAGGTAAAGCCCCGTGCCCCTGAATGTCAGGCCAATTACAATGATCTTCACTCAGGTCTAATCTCTCTCTCTCCCCGCAGACACATTGCCTGAACTCTCAGGCTGACTGTTCCCAGCATCTTCTCTCTTTATTCTCTCACATTGCAGCATTCCCGCTGCTGGGCTCAGGGGCTGTGTGGGCGGGGCCCCGACCTCACACACGGCGGGCGGTCCATCTCCAGATGTGGCGGATACTCAGACAGGAATTGAGAGCGAGTTGGATCTTCATTGTTGTCTCTTCGGACACAGACAGTGCAGCAGACAATGGGAGAGTGAAAGCTCTTGTTAATCAGTGTCATTAAAGCTGGCCAACGCTCCAGGGAAGTCGCTGAGTTGTCTGAGCTGAATATATTGTCTGTCAGCTCACTCTCTGCCTGAGGAGTCACTGAGAGAAAGCAAACCACGAGGGAAAGACAGACAGGTGCAGAAAGGGCGGGTGTATCCTGGATGAGCATCAGCCAAGAATATAAAGGAATGTGCAGTGATTTTAGATAGTGGAGAAAGCATGCTGGCCTTCATCGCGAGAGGATTTGAATATAGGAGCAGGAAGGTCTAACTGCAGTTGTACAGGGCCTTGGTGAGACCACACCTGGAGTATTGTGTACAGCTTTAGTCTCCTAATCTGAGGAAGGACATTCTTGCTATGAGGGAGTGCAGCGAAGGTTCACCAGACTGAGTCCAGGGATGGCAGGATTGACATATGAGGAAAGACTGGATCGGCTAGGCTTATACTCACTGGAATTTTGAAGAATGAGAGGGGATTTCATGGAAACATATAAAATTCTGACGGGATTGTACAGGTTAGATGCTGGAAGAATGTTCCCGATGTTGGGGAAGTCCAGAACCAGGGGACAGATTCTTAGGATAAGCGGTAAGCCAGTTAGGACCGAGACGAGGAGAAACTTTTTCACTGAGAATTTGAACCTGTGGAATTCGCTGCCACAGAAAGTTGTTGAGGCCAGTTGATTGGACTTATGCAAAAGGGAGTTAGATGTGGCCCTTAGGGCTAAAGGGATCAAGGGGTATGGAGAGAAGGCAGTGGTGGGGTACTGAGGTTGAATGATCAGCCATGATCTTATTGAATGGTGGTGCAGGCTAGTACGGCCGAATGGCCTGCTCCTGCACCTATTTTCTATGTTTCTATCTTTAATATGTGACCTACTCCTGGAAAAAGCACGGCCGGTATATGAGGATTCTCTAACCGCAGAATATGGAATTATTTTTACTTCAATGTTTTGCTTCGATCAATAACTACAGGTTAAGTTAACATCGCACTCTATTTCACACCGATAATATTGTTCTCATTTTCTGTCCTGATTAGATCTCTCGGTGAATGTAGGAGTGCTTGAGAAAATTCCAGCTGTGGACCTACCAGGAAATTGTAGACTGAGGAACAACACTAGGTGAACCAGCCCAGGATTGTGCGAGCACCAAACAGAGAAAACTATTGATTCAAAGAGCTTCCATACATCGATAGGGGCGAAAAGTAAGAGAGAGTCCCATGGATTCAGATACAACCTTGTCCTGGGGATAGACTGGGGAGAAAGGTCAGAGAGAGTCCCATTGACTCAGATACACACTGGTCCTGGGGATAGACTGGGGAGAAAGGTCAGAGAGAGTCCCAATGACTCAGCTACACACTGGTCCTGGGGATAGACTGGGGAGAAAGGACAGAGAGAGTCCCATTGACTCAGATAAACACTTGTCCTGGGGATAGACTGGGGAAACGTTCAGAGAGAGTCCCATTGACTCAGATACACACTTGTCCTGCGGATAAACTGGGGAGAACTTTCAGAGAGAGTCCCATTGACTCAGATCGTTACTGGTCCTGGGGATAGACTGGGGAGAAAGGTCAGAGAGAGTCCCATTGACTCAGCTATACACTGGTCCTGGTGATAGACTGGGGAGAAAGGTCAGAGAGAGTCCCATTGACTCAGATACACACTGTCCTGGGGATAGACTGGGGAGAAAGGGCAGAGAGAATCCCATTGACTCAGATACATACTGGTCCTGGGGATAGACTGGGGAGAAAGGTCAGAGAGAGTCCCATTGACTCAGATAAACACTGGTCCTGGGGATAGACTGGGGAGAAAGGTCAGAGAGAGTCCCATTGACTCAGATGCACACTGGTCCTGGGGATAGACTGGGGAGAAAGGTCAGAGAGAGTCCCATTGACTCAGATACACACTGGTCCTGGGGATAGACTGGGGAGAAAGGTCAGAGAGAGTCCCATTGACTCAGATACACACAGGTCCTGGGGGAATGGGGAGAAAGGTCAGGGAGAGTCCCAATCCATGTCACTTTATCAATATTTATCTAATTTTCTGTCTCGCATAAATAGATCTCGGGTAAATGATGGAGTGATAGAGAAAGGTCTACAGCTGGAAGTCAACAGGGGTTGCAGACTGAGGGACAACAACAGGTGAACCATCTATTGCTGAACACCTTATCTCTGCCTTTGATACTTCGAGACTTGAATATTCCATCATTCTCATGGCCGGCCTCCCTTCTTACACCCTCCGTAAACTTGCACTCATCCAAAACCCTGTCGCTCATTTCCTAACTCCTCAGAAATTAATGCCAGAGAATAACTTCAACTACTGTTTGGAGAAATTCCTGATCTAAGACTGAATCGCTTGCATTTCCACAATGTGGAAAGGACGTTGACAGTTCACGTGCATGAGCGTGTGTCTGCACACGCACAAGTGGAGAATTGTGATTGTAAAATATCAGCTAACTCTACCAATTATATATTTATGTTGTCTTCGGATTGTAAGACTCCTAAACATAATGAAACAAATCCATGTTATGTATCCCCTGACTGTGAAGGCACACAATTCATTCTACATTATGTTATCAGTGGGAAATGTCCTCACCCGCTAAAGTGCTCACTCATCATCATCGCAGGGAGTCCGTCAGAATCGAGGAAAACTTGCTTCCACTCTAAAAGTGAATCCTTAGGTAACTGAACAATCCAATATGAGAACCACAATCTCTGTCACAGGTGGGACAGACAGTGGTTGAGAGAAAGGGTGTGTGGGACAGGGTTGCCGCACGCTCCTTCCGCTGCCTGCGCTTGATTTCTGCATGCTCTTAGCGACGAGATTCAATTTGCTCAGCGCCCTCCAGGATTCACTTCCTCCACTTAGAGTGGTCTTTGGCCAGGGCCTCCCAGGTGTCGGTGGTGATGTTGCATTTCATCAAGGATGCTTTGAGGATATCCTTAAAACGTTTCCTCCATCCACCTTAGGCTCGTTTGCCGTGAAGGAGTTCCGAATGGAGCGCTTGCTTTGGGAGTCTTGTGTCAGGCATGTGAACAATGTCCCCCGCCCAGTGGAGTTCATTAGACAGGTGCTGACACCATGAGATCTGGTTAATATATTCCAATAGAAGCAGCAACCAGGTCACATCTCCCTGAACACACGGACAATATCACTGCCCATAGAGACCAGAGGAATTACACCCAGCTATATGTTCTGTATGTGGATAGATATAATATTCATAAAATGCCATAAATTAATATCCGAACTCAAAAATATTAAACACACATCTGTGAATAAAAATAATACAATACCGCCATTAAATGTCGGAGCAGGCTTGAGGTGTCAGATGGCCTACTCCTATTTCTTATGTTCTTATGCCAGACTATGTAAAACTGAGTAAAGGTTAATTTAATTCATCAATGATCACCCGCTCCACATTTCCCTGCTGAATATTCCCTACCTCGGGAATAAGGGTTTGGGCCTGCACTGTGAGTAAATATCACCAGTGGTCGCTCCCAGTGGGGAGTCTTGGCCGACGGGAGCCCGTCTGGAACTGGGTTGTGGAGATCAGTGGGATTCACTCGATTTCATTGGACAGCTGTCTGTGTCACACCTGATGTGGAGAGTTGATTGTAAGACTCGGGAAATGCTCGATCCCAGAGCTAACCGCTGTTGTACTGGTGGGAGAGGAGGGACTGGTTATCATGTTTAACAAGGCAATGTCCTCCTTCCCATTTTAATATTTCCCTCTAACCCTCCTATTAATATTATATTTATTACAGAGCATCACAACCTGGGAACGCCTGTCACCACCATGGCTGAAGGTCCAAACAGGGGAGAAGATCCAACATCTTCAACAAGAATGAGAATGGACACAGCTAGGTTCACATCACCACTCCCAGAGCAGGTACAGCATGTGTTATATACGGAGTAAAACTCCCTCTACACTGTCCCAGCAAACACTCCCAGAGCAGGTACAGCATGGGTTATGTATGGAGTAAAGCTCACTCAATGCAGTCAAACCAAACAACTCCAGGGTAGTTGCAGCCTGGGTTAGATAGAGTTAAGCTCCCTCGACACCATCCCTTCAACACTCCCCCGGCCGGTACAGCTTGGGGAAGATACAGAGTAAAGCTCCTCTGTAATACACCATCAAATACTCCCAGTACAGGTACCGCATAGATTAGCTATACAGTAAAGCTCCCTCTACACTGTCCCATCAATCACTCCCACGGCTGGTACAGCTCGGCTTAGATACAGTGCAAACCTCCCTGAATACTGTCCCATCAAACACTCCCAGGGCAGGTACAGCAGGGGTTACATACAGATTAAAGCTCCTCTACACTGTCCCATCAAAGACTTCCAGGGCAGGTACAGCACCGTTTGGATACAGAATAAAGCTCCCTCTACACTGTCCCATCAAAGACTTCCAGGGCAGGTACAGCACCATTTGGATACAGAATAAAGCTCCCTCTACACTGTCCCATCATACATTCCCATGGCAGGAACTGCTCGGGATAGGTACAGAGCAAAGCTCTGTCTATACTTTACGATGAATCACTCCCAGATCAGGTATAGCACTGGTTAAATACAGATTTAAGCTCTCTCGACGCTGGCCCATCAAACAATCCGAGGGCACCTTCCTCAAGAGTTCCATACATTGTTAGGCTCCCTCTACACTGTCCCAGCGAATACTCTCAGTACAGGTACAACATGGGTTAGATACACAGTATAGTTCCCTCTACAATATCCCAACAATCACCCCCAGGGCAGGTACAGCAGAGGTTAGATGCAGAGTAAAGCTTCCTCTGCATTGCCCATCAATCACTCCCAGTTACGCACAGCACGCTTCAAATACAGAGAAAAACTCCCTCTAAACTGTCCTGTCAAGCATTCCCAGGACAGGAACAGCACTAGTTAGATATACAGTTAAGCTCCCTCTACACTGTCCCATCAAACACTCCCAGGGCAGCTACATCACTGGTTTGGAACAGAGTAAAGCTCCCTCTACTCTATTCCATGAAACAGCCTCCAGTTGGCTATGGCAAGTGTTCGATACAGAGTAAACGCTTCCTCGACACTGTCCCATCAAACACTCCAAGGGTAGTTGGAGCCTGGGTTAGATACAGAGTAAAGTACCCTCTGTACTGCCCCATCAAACACTCGGGAAGGTACAACACGCGTTGGATATAGAGGAAAGCTCGATCTGCACTGTCCCACTAAACAGTCCCAGGACAAATACAGGATTGGTTGGACACAGAGTAAAGCTCCCTCTACACTGTCCAATTCCCAGGACAGGTACAGCAAGGGTTAGATACAGAGTAAAGCTCCTTCGACACTGTCCCATCAAACACTCCAAGGGCAGGTACAGCATAGGGTTAGATTCAGAGTAAAGCTCCCTTTATACACTCGCATCAAACATTCCCAAACACATACAGCAGGAGTTACATGCTGAGTGAAGCTCCCTCTATAATGTCCCATTAAACAATCTCAGGCCACCTACCCACAGGTTACATACATAGTAAGGCTCCCTCTAGACTAACCCATCAAATACTCCCAGTACAGGTATAACACGTGTTAGATACAGATTAAAGCTCCATCTGCATTGTCCCATCAAACACTCCCAGTACAGGTACAACATGGGTTAAATACAGAATAATGCTCCCTCAAAAGTAGTAATCTCAGGATTGCTACCAGTGCCACGTGCTCGCCAGAGTAGGAATAGCAGGATAACTCAGATGAATACGTGGCTTGAGGAGTGGTACAAAAGGGAGGGATTCAAATTCCTGGGACATTGGAACCGGTTCTGGGGGAGGTGGGACCAGTACAAACTGGACGGTTTGCACCTGGACAGCCTGGAACAAATGTCATTGGGGGGGAGTGTTTGCTCGTGCTGTTGGGGAGGAGTTAAACTAATATGGCAGGGGGATGGGAACCTATGCAGGGAGACAGAGGGAAGTAGAATGGGGGCAGAAGCAAAAGATAGAAAGATAAAAAGAAAAAGTACAGGGCAGAGAAACCTAAGTCAAAAAGGGCCACATTACAGCAAAATTCTAAAGGGGCAAAGTGTGTTCGAAAGACAAGCCTGGAGCCTCTGTGCCTCAATGCGAGGAGTATTAAGAATAAGGTGGAAGAATTAACTGCGCAGATAGCAGTTAACTGTTTTGATGCAATTGGCATCACGGAGACATGGCTTCAGGGTGACCAAGGCTGGGACCTTAACATCCAGGGGTTTTCAACATTTAGGAAGGATAGACAGAAAGGAAAAGGAGGCAGGGTGGCATTGTTCGGTAAAGAGGAAATTAATGCAATTGTGAGAAAGGACATTTGCTTCGATGATGTGGAATCGGTATGGGTGGAGCTACGGAACACCAAAAGGCAGAAAACGCTAGAGGGATTTGTGTACAGACCACCAAAGGATAGTAGTTAGGTTGGGGACAGCATCAAACAAGAAATTGGGATGCATGCAATAAAGGTACAGCAGTTATCATGGGTGACTTTAATCTACATATTTATTGGGCTAACCAAACTGGTAGCAATGCGGTGGAGGAGCATTTCCTGGAGTGTATTAGGGATGGTTTTCTAGACCAATATGACGAGGAACCAACGAGGGAGCTGGCCATCCTAGCCTGGGTGATATGTAATGAGAAGGGACTAAATAGCAATCTTGTTGTGCGAGGCCCCTTGGGGAAGAGTGACCATAACATGGTAGAATATTTTATTAAGATAGCGAGTGACAGTTAATTCAGAAACTAAGGTTCTGAACTTAAGGAAAGGTAACTTCTTTGGTATGAGACGTGAATTGGCTAGAATAGACTGGCAAACGATACTTAAAGGGTTGACGGTGGATAGGCAATGGCAAACATTTAAAAATCACATGGATGAACTTCAGCAATTGTAGATCCCTGTCTGGAGTAAAAATAAAACTGGGAGTGTGGCTCAACTGTGGCTAACAAAGGAAATTAAGGATAGTGCTAAATCCAAGGACGTGGCATATAAATTGGCCAGGAAAAGCAGCAAACCTGTGGACTCGGAGCAATTTAGAATTCAACAGAGGAGGACAAAATGTTTAATTAAGGGGGGGCGGAATTGAGTACGAGAAGAAGAAGCCGGGAACATAAAAATTGGCTCCAAAAGCTTCTACAGATGTGAAGAGAAAAAGATAAGTGAAGACAAACGGAGGTCCCTTGCAATCGGATTCAGGTGAATTTATAATTGGGAACAAAAAAATGGCAGACCAATTGAACAAATACTTCAGTTCTGTCTTCACGAAGGATGACACAAATAACCTTCTGGAAGTACTAGGGAACAGAGTGCCTTGTGAGCAGGAGGAACAGAAGGATATCCATATTAGCTTGGACATTGTGTTATGGAAATTGATGTAATTGAAGGGCGATAAATTCCCGGGGCCTAATAGTCTGCAACCCAGAGTACTTAAGGAAGTGGCCCTAGAAATAGTAGATGCATTGGTGATCATTTTCCAGCAGTCTATCGACTCTGGATCAGTTCCTATGGACCGGAGGGTAGCTAATGTAACACCACTTTTTAAAAAAGGAGGGAGAGGGAAAACGGATAATTATAGACTGTTTAGCCTGACATCAGTAGTGGGGAAAATGTTGGAATCAATTAATTAAGATGAATTAGCAGCGCATTTGGAACGCAGTGACAGGATCGGTCCAAGTCATCATGGATTTATGAAGAGGAAATCATGCTTGACAAATCTTCTGCAATTTTTTGAGGATGGAACTAGTAGAGTGGACAAGGAGAACCAGTGGAATTCATGTATTTGTACTTTCAAAAGGCCTTTGACAAGGTCCCACACAGAGATTGGTGGGCAAAATCAAAGCACATAGTATTGGAGGGAATATACTGACGTGGATAGAGAACTGGTTGGCAGACAGGAAGCAGAGAGTCGGGATGAATGGGTCGTTTTCAAAATGGCAGGCAATTACCAGTGGAGTGCCGCAGGGCTCAGTGCTGGGACCCCAGCTCTTTACAATATACATTCACGATTTAGATGAAGGAACTGAGTGTAATATCTCCAAGTTTGCAGATGACACTAAAGTGGGTGGCAGCGTGAGCGGTGAGGGGGATGCTAAAAGACTGCAGGTTGACTTGGACAGGTTAGGTGAGTGGGCAAATGCATGGAAGATGCAGTATAATGTGGATAAATGTGAGGTTATCCATTTTTGGGGCAAAAACGCGAAGACAGAATATTATCTGAATGGTGGCAGATTAGGAAAAGTGAGGTGCAACGAGACCTGGGTGTCAAGGTTCATCAGACATTGAAAGTTGGCATGCAGGTTCAGCAGGCGATGAAGAAGGCAAATGATATGTTGGCCTTCACAGCGAGGGGATTTGAGTATAGGAGCAGGGAGATCTTACTGCAGTTATACAGGCTCTTGGTGTGGCCTCACCTGGAATATTGTATACAGCTTTGGTCTCCTAATCTGAGGAAGGACGTTCTTGCTATTGAGGGAGTGCAGCGAATATTCTCCAGACTGATTGCCGGGATGGCAGGACTGACATATGAGGAGAGATTGGATCACCTGGGCCTTTATACGTTGGAATTTAGAAAGATGACAGGGGATCTCATAGAAACATAAAATTTTCTGTCATGACAGGATAGATGCGGATAGAATGTTTTCAATGTTGGGGAAGTCCAGAACCAGGGGACACAGTCTTAGGATAAAGGGGTAGGCCATTTAGGACTGAGATGAGGAGAAACTTCTTCACTCAGTGAGTTGTTAACCTGTGGAATTCCCTGCTGCAGAGAGTTGTTGATGCCAGTTCATTGGATTTATTCAAGATGGAGCTAGATGTGACCCTTACGGCTAAAGGGATCAAGGGGTATGGAGAGAAAGCTGGAAAGGGGTACTGAGGGAGTGATCAGCCATGATCTTTTTGAATGGTCGTGCAGGCTCGAAGGGCCGAATGGCCGACTCGTGCACCGATTTTCGATATTTCTATGAATCAAAGGTGATCTTACAGAAACATATAAGTTTATGACAGGGCTTGACAAGGTGGTTGCAGAGAGGATGTTTCCACTGATGGGGTAGACTATAACTCGATGGCTTGATATTAGAATAGGGGCCGCCCATTTAGAACTAAAAAGACGGGTCCCAGTGCCCGGGAGATGGAACATCCTGGGCAACACATTTTGCATCGTCATAGAATCAGAGAATGGTTACAACATGGAAGGAGGCCATTTTGCCCCTCGAGCCCATGCCGGCTATTTGCAAGAGCTTCAGCTAATCCCACTCTATCTATACTGTCCACACCCCTCATGATTTTGAACACCTCTGTCAAATCTTCTCTCAATCTCCTTTTTTTTTTTAAGAACATCCCAACTTCTCCACACTATCCACGGAATTGAAGTCCCTCATCCCTGGAATCATTCTCGTAAATCTTTTCTGCACGCTCGCAAAAGGCCTTCGCATACTTACTAAAATGTGGAAGCCAGAATTACTCTAGGTCCAAGACCACGCCAATCTCTGTCGTTGAGCTACCATACATGGACAATATTTGCGTCTGCGAACAGACAGAGGCTGAACTCCAAGTCATAGTCGACGTATTTACTGAGGCGTACCAAAGCATGGGCTTTACACTAAACATCTGTAAATCCGACGTCTTCCACCAGCCTGTCCTCGCCAAATAGCACTCCCGACTCCACCCACCACCCGCCCCGCAGTCATCAAAATCCACGGCGCGGCCCTGGACAACATGGACCATTTTCCATACCTCGGGAACCTCTTATCAACAAGAGCAGACATTGATGACAAGATTCAACACCGCCTCCAGTGCCGCCTTCGGCCGCTTGAGGTAAAGAGTGTTTGAAGACCACGCCTTCAAATCTATCGACAAGCTCATGGTCTACAGGGCTGTAGTAATACCCACCCTCAGAGACATGGACTATGTACAGTAGACACCTCAAGTTGCTGGGGAAATAACACCAACGAGATCTCCGCAAGATCATACAAATCCCCTGGGAGGACAGACACACCAACGTCGTCGACCAGGCCAACATCCCCAGCATTGAGGCACGGACCACATTTGATCATCTCCGCTGGGCAGGCCACATTTTTTGCATGCCAGACACGAGATTCCCAAAGCAAGCACTCTAATCAGAACTCCTTCACAGCAACCGAGCCAAAGGTGTGGCAGAGGAAACGTTATAAGAACACCGTCAAAGCCTCCCTGATAAAGTACAACAGCCCCACTGACACCTGGGAGTCCCTGGCTAAAGACCGCACTAAGTGTAGGAAGAGCATCCTGGAGGGCGCTGAGCACCTCGAGAGTCATCGCAGAGAGCATGCAGAAATCAACTGCAGGCATCAGAAAGAACATGCGGCAAACCTGTGCCACCCACCCATTCCCTCAACGACTATCTGTCCCACCTGTGACAGGGACTGTGGCTCTCGTATTGGACTGTTCAGCCACCTAAGGACTCATTTTTAGAGTGGAAGCATGTCTTCCTCGATCCGAGGGACTGCCTATGATGATGATGACGCAGAACTGCTCACAATACTCCACTTGAAGCCGAACCAGCGTTTTATGCAGGTTCAACATAATATCCACACTTCTGTACTCTATACTGCTATTCATGAAGCCTAGGGTCCCGTAAGTTGTTGTAACCACTTTCTCAACCAGTGCTGCCACTTTCAGTGATTGGTGCACAGAAACTCCTGGGTCTCTCTGTTCTTGCACCCCTTTAGTTTATATTTCCTCTCCTCTTTCTTCCTCCCAAAATGTATCACTTTTGATCTTTTCTACATTAAATTTCATCTGACACATCTGCCCATTCCACAAGCCTGTCTATGTCTTTCTGAAGTCTATCACCATCATCCTCACTGTTCACTGTACTTCCAAGTTTTTTGTGAGCTGTAGATTTGGAAATTGTGCCCTGTACATCCAAGTCTAGGTCATTAATATAGATTTAAAAAAAACAGTGGCCCGAATACCAACCCCTGGGGAACACCACTTCCTCCAGTCTGAAAAACAACCATTCACCACTACTCTGTGTGTGTCACTTAGCCACTTTCACATCCATGTTGCCACTGTCCCCGTTATTCCATGGGCTTCGTTTTTGTTGGTATTGGTAACACGCCTGGGATCAGTAAACACAAAACCCAGTCTGTTAATCACTTTCAGCTGCTGGAATTAGCATGTACCCCACAGCATCTCTTCTACCTTCAATATGTGAATAGAGCATCATGCCTGCAAACCTGGTTTAAGTTTATATCCACTCAGCAAATCTATTTAAGAAAAGCCTGTTGGCCAATGAGACACTGTTAATGTGCAAGTGTGCTACTGGTTTGATTGGCATTTTGCCGGTAATGGACTCCGTACCTTGGTCTCCAAGGAAGGATATACTTGCATTGGAGGCAGTTCAGAGAAGGTTCACTCGGAAGATGAGGTGGTTGACTTATGAAGATAGCTTGAATAGTTTGGGCCTCAACACATTGGAGTTCAAAAGAATGAGAGGTGATTTTATCGAAACATAAGATAATGAAGGGGCTTGACAAGGTGGATGCAGTGAGGATATTTCCACTTATATGGGAAACTAAAACTCGGGGACATAGTCTTAGAATAAGGGGCCACCCAATTAAAACTGAGATACGGAATTTCTTCTCTGAGGGTTGTAAATCAATGGAATTATCTGCCCAGGAGAGCTGTGGAGTCTGGGTATATGAATATATTTAAGGCGGAGATAGAGAGATATTTGAGCGACAAGTGAGTGAAGGCTTTTGGGGAGTGGGCAGGGAAGTGGAACTGAGTCCATGATCAGGTTAGCCATAATCTTATTGAATGGTGGATCAGGCCCGAGGGGCCAAATGGCCTACTCCAGCTCCTATTTCTTATGTTCTCATGTTCTAACTGAACATTTCTCCCAGGGTAACCTTATCTGTAATGAAATATATGCCTTTCAATAAGCCTCAGGTCCTTGCTCATGTCTGCTGCCGATTCCGGAGTTGATGGGATTGACCTATGACGATAGGTTGAGTAGGTTGGGCCTATACGCATTGGAGTTCAGAAGAATGAGGTGATCTCTGTGTGGCCCTGAAGGACCGTGTCCAGGCTGAAGTTCTGTTCCCCCTGTAAGATCCTCCCCACAGATTGTCCTTTCTCAGCTCCAGCCAGGTGATGCTAAACCCTCAGGTGGGAAAGACAAAAATCCACAGCAATTTGTTGAAAGCAACACTAATTTATGTGTCTGTATCCCAAATATTAAACCCCTTTCCAGTTACAGGAGTTATTAACGTCAGCGGTACAGGAGTTATAAACCTCAATTATCAAAATGAAGTCAATGCAGTCCAGAATGCGATTAACAGCAGAATCCAACCCCTGCGGTCACTTGTGAACTCGCTGGTGTCTCAGCTGGCTGTCTGACAGAGAGAATCCCTTCCCACACTCAGAGCAGGTGAACGGCCTCTCCCCAGTGTGAACTCGCTGGTGTGTCAACAGGTTGGATGATGAAGTGAATCCCTTCCCAGAGTCAGAGCAGGTGAACGGCCTCACCCCAGAGTGAACTCGCTGGTGTTTCAGCAGTTGGGATGATGCAGTGAATCCCTTCCCACAGTCAGACCAGGTGAATGGCCTCTTCCCAGTGTGAACTCGCTGGTGTATCAGCAGGTCGGATGACCGAGTGAATCCCTTCCCACACTCTGAACAGGTGAACGGCCTCTCCCCAGTGCGACCTCGCTGGTGTCTCAGCAGGCTGGATGATGCAGTGAATCCCTTCCCACACTCTGAACAGGTGAACGGTCTCTCCCCAGTGTGATCTCGCTGGTGTCCCAGCAGGCTGGATGATGTAGTGAATCCCATCCCACAGTCGGAGCAGGTGTATGGCCTCTCTGCAGTGTGAACTCACTGGTGTGCCAGCAGGTGGGATAACTGAGTGAATCCATTCCCACAGTTGGAGCAGGTGAATGGCCTCTCCCCAGTGTAACCTCGCTGGTGTCTCAGCAGGTGGGATGATGCAGTGAATCCCTTCCCACAGTCAGAGCAGGTGAACGGTCTCCCGCAGTGTGAACTCGCTGGTGTATCAGCAGGTTGGATAACTGAGTGAATCCCTTCCCACAGTCGGAGCAGGTGAATGGCCTCTCCCCGGTGTGAACTCGCCGATATGTTTCCAGCTGGGACGGGTAGTTGAAACGTTTCCCATAATCCCCACATTTACACGGTTTCTCCCCAGTGTGACTGAACATGTGTCTCTCCAGTTTGGATGATTGACTGAAGCCTTGTCCACACACAGAGCACGTGAACCGTTTCTCCCCACTGTGAACGGTGCCTTCTGCTTCCTTGGTCAAAAGCTGATGATATTCCAGTCCCGATGTACCGAGTGACAGTCAGATCTTGAGGTGATGTTTGGTTTGAGCTTCCAGTGTACAAATCCTCCCCTTTTAACACCCTGTAAAGTAAATTTCAAACAGGAAAAGTGAGTGTGAGAGAGAAACCACAAAAACACAAAGGCAGGTTGTGAAATTGAGCTAAATGAATTTGGTCTTTTGTGGGGCCGGCACGAGAAAAAAGTGACCATGAAAGCTGCCGGACTGTTAAAAACACATCTGGGTCACTGCTGTCCTTCAGGAAGGGGGCCCACCTCCCTCGACAGGCCCACATGGGAAATTGTTGGCCCCACTGGGCCCAGTAGTACTGGGGTGAAACCCAGCAGCTTCTCCCCCCTCTCCATCCAGCTCAAACTGACGCAACAAACAGACCCACACAGGAGACCAGTGAGTGACTTCCACATCCAGCGCCCACCTGATACAGAGCGGCTGGGAATTAATGGGCCTGCTGTATAAATGTAAGTTGTTGTTTTCCTGGTGTGAGGGAGGTGCTGCCCCCGGGGGTTGCTGGTGCCGGGCCCGGTGTCTCTGACTCAGTGCCCGAGTGCCGCACTCGGTGTTGCCCGGGTCCCTAGAGCCGCACTCGGTGTTGCCCGGGTCCCGAGAGCCGCACTCGGTGTTGCCCGGGTCCCGAGAGCCGCAAACGGTGTTGCCCGGGTCCCGAGAGCCGCACTCGATGTTGCCCGGGTCACGACAGCCGCAATCGCTGTTGCCCGGGTCACGAGAGCCGCAATCGGTGTTGCCCGGGTCCGTCGAGCTGCACTCGGTCTTGCCCGGGGACTTAGAGACGCACTCGGTCTTGCCCGGGGAATGAGAGCCACACTCGGTTAAAAAGGAGGCAGACAAAAAGCAGGAAACTATAGACCAGTTCGCCTAACATCTGTGGTAGGGAAAATGTTGAAGAGTTCATTCTTTAAGAAGCATTAGCACGACATTTGGAAACGCATAATTCGGTCAGGCAGTCAGCATGGATTTATGAAGGGGAAGTTAAGTTTGACAAATTTGCTGGAATTCTTTGAGCATGTAAAGTGGGTATGGTGTATTTCAAATCCCAGAAGGCATTTCACAAGGTGCCACATAAAAGGTTACTGCACAAGATAAAAGTTCACGGGCTGGGGGTAATATATTCGCATGGATAGAGGATTGGCTAACGAACAGAAAAGAGAGAGGTGGGGTGAATAGTTCATTCTTGGGTCGGCAATCAGTAACTAGTGGGGTGCCGCAGGTATCAGTGCTGGGACCCCAACTATTTACAATCTATATTAACGACTTGGAAGAAGGGACGGACTGTAATGTAGCCAAGTTTGCTGGCGATACAAAGATGAGAGGAAAAGGCGGCAGTCGGAGGCAGCGTCGAAGAGCTGCTTGGAGAGTTCTATAAAAGGCACAGCAGGGAGTCCGGGGCCCAGCGGCGCCGGCAGTCGGGAGCAGCGTCGAGGAGTTGCGTGGAGAGGCCTATAAAATGTGTACTTGTGCAGCTACAGGGAGAAGGTAAAAAAGAAGTAGAAAGGAAACAAAAGGTGACGTCACAGCCAAGAGGGTAAGTGATTGGCTGGTGATTGATGAGTAGTTTTTCTTTTTGCTCTTCTATATCAGTGAGTAACTTTTAACATTGTTGTTGCCAATTTAAGTGTATCTGAGGGTGAAGTCATGGCAGGAGAGCTCGGTCGGGTGTAATGCTCCTCCTGTACCATGTGGGAACTCAGGGACGACACCAGTGTCCCTGACGACTATATCTGCAGGAAGTGTGTCCACCTCAAGCTCCTGATGGACCGCGTTGCGGAATTGGAGCTGAGGGTGGATTCACTCTGGAGCATCCACGATGCTGAGAATGACGTGAGCATCACGTGCAGCGAGTTGGTCGTACCGCAGGGAAAGGGTCCACAGCCAGATAGGGTTTGGAAGACCAACAGGAAGAGCAGTGCAAGGAAGGTAGTGTAGGGGTCCCCTGTGGTCATCCCCCTGCAAAACATATACACCGCTTTGAGGACTGTTGAGGGGGATGACTCATCAGGGGAGGGCAGCAGCAGCCAAGTTCATGGCACCATGGCTGGCTCTGCTGCACAGGAGGGCAAGAAAAAGAGTGGGAGAGCAATAGTGATTGAGGATTCAATGGTGAGGGGAATAGTTAGACGTTTCTGCGGCCGCGACCGAGACTCCAGGATGGTATGTTGCCTCACTGGTGCAAGGGTCAAGAATGTCTCGGAGCGGGTGCAGCACATTCTAAAAAGGGAGGAGAACAGCCAGTTGTCGTGGTGCACATTGGTACCAATGACATAGGGAAAAAAAAGGAATGAGGTCCTACGAAACGAATTTAAGGAGCTAGGAGCTAAATTAAAAAGTAGGACCTCAAAAGTAGTAATCTCGGGATTGCTACCAGTGCCACGTGATAGTCAGAGTAGGAATCGCAGGATAGCGCAGATGAATACGTGGCTTGAGCAGTGGTGCAGCAGGGAGGGATTCAAATTCCTGGGGCATTGGAACAGGTTCTGGGGGAGGTGGGACCAGTACAAACTGGACGGTCTGCACCTGGGCAGGACCGGAACCATTGTCCTAGGGGGAGTGTTTGCTAATGCTGTTGGGGAGGATTTAAACTAATATGGCATGGGGATGGGAACCAATGCAGGGAGACAGAGGGAAACAAAAAGGAGGCAAAAGCAAAAGACAGAAAGGAGAAGAGGAAAAGTGGAGGGCAGAGAAACCCAAGGCAAAGAACAAAAAAGGCCACTGTACAGCAAAATTCTAAAAGGACAAAGGGTGTTAAAAAAACAAGCATGAAGGCTTTGTGTCTTAATGCAAGGAGTATCCGCAATAAGCTGGATGAATTAACTGTGCAAATAGATGTTAAGAAATCTGATGTGATTGGGATTATGGAGACATGGCTCCAGGATGATCAGGGCTGGGAACTCAATATCCAGGGGTATTCAACATTCAGGAAAGATAGAATAAAAGGAAAAGGAGGTGGGGTAGCATTGCTGGTTAAGGAGCAAATTAAGGCAATAGTTCGGAAGGACATTAGCTTGGATGATGTGGAATCCATATGGGTAGAGATGCAGAATACCAAATGGCAAAAAACGTTCGTGAGAGTTGTGTACAGACCTCCAAACGGTAGTAGTGATGTTGGGGAGGGCATCAAACATGAAATTAGGGGTGCGTGCAATAAAGGTGCAGCAGTTATAATGGGTGACTTTAATATGCACATAGATTGGGTTAACCAAACTGGAAGCAATACGGTGGAGGAGGATTTCCTGGAGTGCATAAGGGATGGTTTTTTCGACCAATATGTCGAGGAACCAACTAGGGGGGAGGCCATCTTAGACTGGGTGTTGTGTAATGAGAGGGGATTAATTAGCAATCTCGTTGTGTGAGGCCCCTTGGTGAAGAATGACCATTATATGGTGGAATTCTGCATTAGGATGGAGAATGAAACAGTTAATTCAGAGACTATGGTCCAGAACTTAAAGAAGGGTAACTTTGAAGGTATGAGGCGTGAATTGGCTAGGAGAGATTGGCGAATGATACTGAAGGGGTTGACTGGGGATGGGCAATGGCAGACATTTAGAGACCGCATGGATGAACTACAACAATTGTACATTCCTGTCTGGCATAAAAATAAAAAAGGGAAGGTGGCTCAACCGTGGCTATCAAGGGAAATCAGGGATAGCATTAAAGCCAAGGAAGTGGCATACAAATTGGCCAGAAATAGCAGCGAACCCAGGGACTGGGAGAAATTTAGAACTCAGCAGAGGAGGGCAAAGGGTTTGATTAGGGCAGGGAAAATGGAATAGGAGAAGAAGCTTGCAGGGAACATTAAGACGGATTGCAAAAGTTTCTATCGACATGTAAAGAGAAAAAGGTTAGTAAAGACAAACGTAGGTCCCCTGCAGTCAGAATCAGGGGAAGTTATAACTGGGAACAAAGAAATGGCGGACCAATTGAACAAGTACTTTGGTTTGGTACTCACTGAGGAGGACACAAACAACCTTCCGGATATAAAAGTGGTCGGAGGGTCTAGTAAGTAGGAGGAACTGAGGGAAATCCTTATTAGTCGGAAATTCTTTTGGGGTAATTGATGGGATTGAAGGCCGATTATTCCCCAGGGCCTGATGGACTGCATCCCAGAGTACTTAGGGAGGTGGCCTTGGAAATAGTGGATGCATTGACAGTCATCTTCCAACATTCCATTGGTTCTGCATCAGTTCCTATGGAGTTGAGGGTAGCCAATGTAACCCCATTTTTTAAAAATGGAGGAAGAGAGAATACAGCGAATTATAGACCGGTCAGCCTGACATCGGTAGTGGGCAAAATGATGGAATCAATTATTAAGGATGTCATAGCAGTGCATTTGGAAAGAGGTAATATGATAGGTCCAAGTCAGCATGGATTTGTGAAATGAAATCTTGCTTGACAAATCTTCTGGAATTTTTTTAGGATGTTTCCAGTAGAGTGGACTAGGGAGAACTACTTGATGTGGTATATTTGCACTTGCAGAAGTCTTTCGACAAGGTCCCACACAAGAGATTAATGTGCAAAGTTAAAGCACATTGGATTGGGGGTAGTGTGCTGACATGGATTGAGAACTGGTTGTCAGACAGGAAGCAAAGAGTAGGAGTAAATGGGGACTTTTCAGAATGGCAGGCAGTGACTAGTGGGATACCGCAAGGTTGTGTGCTGGGGCCCTAGCTGTTTACACTGTACATTAATGATTTTGACGAGGGGATTAAATGTAGTATCTCCAAATTTGCGGATGACACTAAGTTGGTTGGCAGTGTGAGCTGCTAGGAGGATGCTATGAGGCTGCAGAGCGACTTGGATAGATTAGGCGAGTGGGCAAATTCATGCCAGATGAAGTATAATGTGGATAAATGTGAGGTTATCCACTTTGGTGGTAAAAACAGAGAGACAGACTATTATCTGAATGGTGACAGATTAGGAAAAGGGGAGGTGCAAAGAGACCTGGGTGTCATGGTACATCAGTCATTGAAGGTTGGCATGCAGGTACAGCAGCCGGTTAAGAAAGCAAATGGCATGTTGTCCTTCATAGCGAGGTGATTTGAGTACAGGGGCAGGGAGGTGTTGCTACAATTGTACGGGGCCTTGGTGAGCCCACACCTGGAGTATTGTGTACAGTTTTGGTCTCCTAACCTGAGGAAGGACCTTCTTGCTATTGAGGGAGTGCAGCGAAGGTTCACCAGCCTGATTCACGGGATGGCGGGACCGACCTATCAAGAAAGACTGGATCAACTGGGCTTGTATTCACTGGAGATCAGAAGAATGAGAGGGGACCTCATAGAAACGTTTAAAATTCTGACGGGGTTAGACAGGTTAGATGCAGGAAGAATGTTCCCAATGTTGTGGATGTCCAGAACCAGGGGACACAGTCTAATGATAAGGGGGAAGCCATGTAGGACCGAGATGAGGAGGAATTTCTTCACCCAGAGAGTGGTGAACCTGTAGAATTCTCTACCACAGAAAGTTGTTGAGGCCAATTCACTAAATATATTCAAAAAGGAGTTAGATGAAGTCCTTACTACTAGTGGAATCAAGGGTTATGGTGAGAAAGCAGGAATGGGGTACTGAAGTTGCATGGTCAGCCATGAACTCATTGAATGGCGGTGCAGGCTAGAAGGGCAGAATGTCCTGCTCCTACACCTATTTTCTATGTTTCTATGTTTCTATGACACAAATAATCTGTAAAAGGACACAGACAGGCTAAGTGAGTGGGCAAAAATTTGGCAGATGGTGTATAATGTTTGAAAGTGTGAGGTCATGCATTATGGCAGAAAAAAAATCAAGGAGCAAGTTATTATTTAAATGGAGAAAGATTGCAAAGTGCTGCAGTACAGCGGGACTTGGGGGTACTTGTGCATGAAACACAAAAGGTTAATATG
The DNA here is from genome assembly GCF_044704955.1 of Pristiophorus japonicus. Lineage (NCBI taxonomy): Eukaryota > Metazoa > Chordata > Chondrichthyes > Pristiophoridae > Pristiophorus > Pristiophorus japonicus. Next base: position 2,642,632 of record NC_092001.1, read on the forward strand.
CAGGTACAGCAGGTGATCAGGAAGGCCAACTGAATCTTGGCCTTTATTGCAAAGGGGGTGGAGTATAAAAGCAGGGAAGTCTTGCTACAGTTATACAAGTTATTGGTGAGGCCACACCTGGAATACTGCGTGCAGTTTTGGTTTCCATATTTATGAAAGGATATACTTGCTTTGGAGGAAGTTGAGAGAGGTTTCACTCGGTTGATTCCGGAGATGAGAGGTTGACTTATGAGAAAAGATTGAGGAGGTTGGGCCTCTACTCATTGAATTCAGACGAACGAATGAGAGGTGATTTGTCGAAATGTACAAGATAATGAGGGGGCTTGACAAGGTGGTAGCAGAGAGGATGTTTTCACTGATAGGGGAGACTCGAACTCGGGGACATAATCTTGGAGTAAGGGGCCCAATGTAAAACTGAGGTGAGGAGGAATTTCTTCTCTCAGAGGGTTATAAACCTGTGGAATGCGCTGCCTCAGAGACCTGTGGAAGCTGGGACATTGAATATATTTAAGAGAGAGATAGACATTGTCTTAACTGATAAGGGAATAAGGGGTTATGGGGAGAGGGCAGGGAAATGGTCCTGAGTCCATGATCGGATCAGCTATGATCGTATTAAATGGTGGAGCAGGATCGAGTGTCCATATGCCTACTCCTGCTCCTATTTCTTATGTTCTTATTTTCTTATATAGTTGGTGCCTTGTATGGGAGTGTGGATTTGATTCTGTATCTGTCCATCTCTGATATGTGGATGAGGATTTTACTCTGCATGTTCGTTTCTGACAAGAGAGCGTGGATTTTATCCTGCACCTGTAATTTTCTGGTAATTGCCTGTGGGTTTCATTCTGTATCAAAAAGGGCCATATTACAACATAATTCTAAAAGGACAAAGAGTGTTAAAAAAAACAAGCCTCAAACTCTGAGTCTCAAAGCGAGAAGTATTTGTAATAAGGTGGACGAATTAACTGCACAGATAGCTGTTAACAGACATGATGCAATTGGGATTACTGAGACATGGCTCCAGGGTAACCAAGGCTGGGAACATAACATCCAGGCGTATTCAATATTCAGGAAGGATTGCCAGAAAGGAAAAGGAGGTGGGGTAGTGTTAATGGTTAAAGAGGAGGTTAATGCAATAGTAAGGAAGGACATTGGCTGGGATAATGTGGAATCTATATGGGTAGAGCTGCGAAACACCAAAGGGCAGAAAACGTTAGTTCGGGTCGTGTACAGACCAAAAAACAGTAGTAGCAAGGTTGGCGATGGCATCAAACAGGAAATTAAGGATGCGTGGAGTAAGGGCACAGCAGTTATCATGGGTGACTTTAACCTACATATTGATTGGGCTCACCAAACTTGTAGCAGTACTGTGGAGGAGGATTTCCTGGAGTGTATAAGGGATGATTTTCTAGACCAATATGTCGAGGAACCAACTGGAGAGGAGGCCATCCTTGACTGGGTCTTGTGTAACGAAAGAGGATTAATTAGCAATCTGGTCGTGCGTGCCCCCTTGGGGAAAAGTGAACATAATATGGTAGAATTCTTCATTAAGCTGGAGATCGACACAGTTAACTCAGAGACTAGGGTCCTGAACTTAAAGGAAACTTCAATGGTATGAGACGTGATTTGGCTAGGATAAACTGGCGAATGATACTTAAAGGGTTGACGGTGGATAGGCAATGGCAGACATTTAAAGATCACATGGATGAATTACAACTATTGGACATCCCTATCTGGCATAAAAATAAAACCGAAAAGGTGGCTCAACCGTCGCTAACAAGGGAAATTAGTGACAGTGTTAAATCCGAGGAAGAGGCATATAAATTGGCCAGAAAAAGCAGCAAACCTGAGGTCTGGGAGAATTTTAGAATTCAGCAGAGCGGGACAAAGGGTTTATTAGGAGGGGGAAAATAGAGTATGAGAATAAGCTTGCAGGGATAATTAAAAACTGACTGCAAAAGCTTCTATAGATATGTGAAGAGAAAAAGATCAATGAAGACAAACGTGGTCCCTTGCAGTCAGAATCAGGTGAATTCATAATGGGGAACAAGTAAATGACAGACCAATTGAACAAATACTTTGGTTCTGTCTTCACTAAGGAAGACACGAATAACCTCCCGAATTTACTAAGGGACCGAGGGTCTAACGGGAAGGAAGATCTGAGTGAAATCCTTATTAGTCATCAAATGGTTGTAGGGAAACTGATGGGACTGAAGGCGGATAAATCCCCAGGGCCTGATAGTCTGCATCCCAGAGTAGTTAAAGAAGTGGCCCTCGAAATACTAGATGCATTGGTGGTCATTTTCCAGAATGCCATGGATTCTGGATTAGTCCCTATGGATTGGAGGGTAGCTAATGTAAACCCACTTTTTAAAAAAAGGAAGGGGAGAGAAAACAGGGAATTATAGACCGGTTTGCCTGACATCGGTGGTGGGGAAAATGCTGGAATCAATTATTAAAGATGTAATAGCAGATCATTTGGAAAGCAGTGACAGTATTGGTCCAATCAGCATGGATTTATGAAAGGGAATTCATGCTTGACAAATCTTCGAGAGTTTTTTGAGGATGTAACTAGCGGAGTGGATAAGGGAGAACCAGTGGATGTGGTGTATTGGGAATTTCAAAAGACTTTTGACAAGGTCCCACACAAGAGATTAGTGTGCAAAATTAAAGCACATGATATTGGGGGTAATGTATTGACGTGGATAGAAAACCGGTTGGCAGACACGAAGCAAAGAGTAGGAATAAACGGGTCTTTTTCAGAATGGCAGGCAGTGACTAGTGTGATGCTGCAAGGTTCAGTGCTGGGATCCCAACTAATTAAAATATATGTTAATGATTTAGACGATGGAATTGAAGGTAATATCTCCAAGTTTGCAGATGACACTAAGCTGGGTGGCAGTGTGAGCTGTGAGTAGGATGCTAAGAGACTGCAGCGTGACTTGGACAGGTTCGGTGAATGAGCAATTGCGTGGCAGATGCAGTATAATGTGGATAAATGTGAGGTTATCCACTTTGGTGGCAAAAACAGGAAGGCAGATTATCTGAATCGTGACAGATTAGTAAAATGGGAGGTGCAAAGAGACCTGGGTGTCATGGTACATCAAGTCACTGAAGGTAGGCATGCAGGTCCAGGAGGCAGTAAAGAAAGCAACTGGCATGCTGGCCTTCATAGCGAGGGGATTTGAGTATATGAGCAGGGAAGTCTTACTGCAGTTGTGCAGAGCCTTGGTGAGACCACACCTTGAGTATTGTGCAGTCTTGGTCTATTAATCTGAGCAAGAATGTGCTTGCTATTGAGGGAGTGAAGCGAAGGTTCACCAGACTAATTCCCAGGATGGCAGGACTGACATATGAAGAAAGACTGGATCAGCTAGGCTTACTCTCACTGGAATTTAGAAGAATGAGAGGGGATCTCACAGAAACATCTAAAATTAGGACGGGACTTGACAGGTGAGAGGCAGGAAGAATGTTCCTGATGTTGGGGAAGTCCAGAATCAGGGTCACAGTCTAAGGAAAAGGGGTAAGCCATATCGGACTGAAATGAGGAGAAACTTTTTCACCCAGAGAGTGGTAAATCTGTGCAATTCTCTACCACAGAAAATTGTGGAATCCAGTTCGTTGGATATATTCAAGCAGGAGTTAGATGTTCCCCTTACGGCTAAGGGGATCAGCGGATATAGAGAGAAAGCGGGAGTGAGGTACTGAAGTTGAATGGTCAGCCATGATCCTATTGAATGGTGGTGCAGGCTTGAAGGGCCGAATGGCCTACTCCTGCACTTATTTTCTATGTTTCTTTACATTCTTGGTGTGTGTGTGTGTTTTGTGCTGTATCTGTCCATCTCTGTTATGTGAATGTGAGCTCTACTCCATACCCGTCATTCTCCAGTATGTTAGTATTGTTTTACTGTGTACCACCAATTCCTGCTAGTGTATTGGTTTTACTTTCGAACTGTCAATTTGTGTTATGGAGATGAGTTTTATGCTGAATCTGTCGGTCTCTGGTAAATGAGTCTGAGTTTTACTCTGTACCTATCTGTCTCTGGTATGAGAGTGTGGGCCTTTCTCTGTATCTCTCCATTTCTGTTATGGGAGCCTGGGTTTTATTCTGTACCCGTCAAGTTCTGATATGTGATTGTGCGCCTCACTCTTTCCCTGCCAGTTTCTGTTTAATTGTGAGTGGACTTTCCTTTGTACCTGTCAGTTTCTGGAATGAAAGAGAGATCTTTACCCTGTACCTGTCAATTACTGGTTTGTGAGTCTGGACATGTCACTGTATGTCAATTTATGTTATGGGAATATGGATTGTAATATGTCAGCCTCTGATGTGTGAGTATGGGTTTTATACTGTATCTCTCAGTCTCCGATATGTGAGTGTGGGTTTTATACTGTATCACTCGGTCTTTCATATGTGAGTGTGGGTTTTATACTTTATCTCTCACTCTCTGATATGTGAGTATGGGTTTTATACTGTATCACTCAGTCTCTGATATGTCAGTATGGGTTTTATACTGTATCTCTCAGCCTCTGATATGTGAGTGTGGGTTTTATACTGTATCTCTCAGCCTCTGATATGTGAGTGTGGGTTTTATACTGTATCTCTCAGTCTCTGATATGTGAGTGTGGGTTTTATACTGTATCTCTCAGTCTCTGATATGAGAGTATGGGTTTTATACTGTATCACTCAGTCTCTGATATGTGAGTGTGGGGTTTATACTGTATCACGCAGTCTCTCATATGCAAGTGTGTGTTTTTTCTGCAACTGTCAGCTTTTTGTGTGGGTTGAGGTTTTATCTGTGCCTCTCAGTTTCTGCTATGGTAGTCTGAGTTTAATTTGTATTTGCCAGTCTCTGGTATGTGAAAGTGAGAATGAATTTTACTTTTTACCTGTATTTCTCTGATGTGTGAGTGAAGATTTTGCCTTCTAAGTGTCATTTTTCAGATGTGTGTGTGTGGGTTTTACTCTGTACCTATCAGTTTCTGTGATGCAAGTAACAATTTTACTTAATGCCTTTCAGTTTTCCGATATGTGCACATGGGATTTATACTTTACCTGTCACTCAGGTATGCAAGTGGGGATTTTATTCTGTTACTGTCACTTTCATATATGTGGGTGTGTGTTGTATACTGTATCTGTCAGTCTATGGTACGGGAATGTGGGTTTTATTCTGCACCTGTCATCTTCTGGTATGTTCGGGGGTTAAATACTGAATCCATCAGATTCTGAAACATGAATATGGCTTTTGCTCTGTACCCATCAGCTTCTGATATGCGAGTGTGGTTTACACTACCTGTTTGACATTTTTTCTGATAGATGATTGTCTTTTATTCTCTACCTTCCAGTTTCTGGCAAGTGAGTGTGGGTGTTTAATGTACCTGTCAGTGTGATCTGTTTCAATGGTAAAACAATATCTGATTCTGCTGCTCCATGTGGCTGTAAGATTCACAATGTAACTCTGCTACTTCGGATCACTGTGGGACTGACAGCTTCTGCTGTCTGTGAAAACAGGATTGAGCCCAGTTCTTTGTCGCTGCGATCTGTGAGTGATAATCTTCTGATTGCTTGTGAGAAGGAGCTGCCTGCACTGTTCCTTGTATTCCGGGTGAAGGAAAGATCACATTTGTTCTGACTGGTTGAAGAATTTTGCTCTGAGAATAATAATACGAGAACATTATTAGTTCTAACATATGGATGCGGGGTGAATATGATATATCTGAGGGAGTGACAATGTAGCTCTCGATCATCAGCAACACGGTTCTGGAGAACTCAGCTCACCGAGGCAATATAACCCATCTTTAAAATATCTTCTCCCACACTCCTCTCCTGGTGCCTGCAATAGGTGCACTTTGTGAAACTCCCCACATCCTCACTGTCAGGTTGTGTTTCCACTGCTCACTGCCCAAGAACAACAGACACGGTGAGATTGGAACTGAATCAGGAACATTCACCACTGATTTGGGGAAAGAAAGCAGCAATGATTTGAAAGAGCGAGGTGGTTTACTTTCTCTGTTAACTTACACTGTCCACACACAGCCCGAGAATGGCCTCTCGCTTCCCCCACTCACATCATGTTCCAGAACTAGTTCCTGCTCCACTCTGCCTCTTACACACAGCCCCCGACGGAACTAAACCAGGATCGTTCACTGCTGGTTTGGAGAGAGAAAACAGCAGATTGTAAATCGCAGATTCTGACCATTCGATCTCCCTTACCCTGGACACACACTGTCCACACACAGCCCGAAAATGGCCTCTCCCCTCCCTGACTCACACCACGCACTGAGACTGGTTCTTGCTCCAATCTGCCTCTTACACACAGCCTCTGACTCCCCCAAATTTCGCCCGGACTCGATGCCGATCTCTGAGTCCATCTGCGGATACGCTCCCAAAGTGCTGCGCTGCAGTCAGGAGGCTGCTGCTCGCTGCCTTACGCCGGGGTCACAGTGTCTCCATTCCCGGCTGTTTTAAACCATCTTCGACAACTCACTGAGTGAATGGTGATCACAGGCAGGGCTGGGGGAGGGGAGGGCACATGCGCTCTTCTGCTCACTGGGAATCGACACAGGGGGCGAGGCTGAACCACGATGCGCAGCTCTCTGCAATAATTCAGCCTGTAAAAATCAAAGCGCACTTTTCCCAATTTACTTTTCTCAGAATCTGAGCAAAGGAACTGCGCCTGGGGGGAAAGGACAGAGAATGATTAAAGCTGGGAGCCTTGTCCCTTGGAGATGCTCAATTTGGGATCATTCCGTGTCGGGTGTTTCTCTCCATGAGCCCGTCTTCGTAAAGCAATTCTGCAAAAACATCAGTTGGACGAGGGAGTGGTAGTGTTTGCTGGGACCATGCAGGAGTTAATATCTGACAGAAACAATCTGAGATCAGTTTAATTACAGTAAAACACTCGGTCACTGAGAGTAATACTGAAGTGGATAATCAAGGGGCTATCGTGAGGGAGGGAGGAACTTAATACAATCACTATTCATAATGAAGTAGTACTCAGAAAAATAATGGGACTAAAGGCAGACAAGTCACCTTGCCCCGATGGTTTACATCGTAGGGTCTTAAGAGAAGTGGCTGCAGAGAAAATGGACACATTAGTTGTAATCCACCAAAATTCCCTTGATTCTGGGGCGGTCCCAACAGATTGGAAAACCGAAAACGTAATGCCTCTGTTTAAAAAAGGAGGCAGACAAAAAGCAGAAAACTATAGACCAGTTAGCCTAACATCTGTCATTGGGAAAGTGCTGGAGACCATTAATAAGGAAGCAGTAGTGGGACATTTGGAAAAGCATGATTCAATCCAGCAGAGTCAGTCTGGCTTCATGAAAGGGAAATCACGTTTGACAAATTTGCTGGAGTTCTTTGAGGATATAATGAGTAGGATGTATAAGGCGGAACCAGTGGATGTGGTGTATTTGGATTTCCAGAAGGCATTTGATAAGGTGGCCCATAAGAGGTTACTGCACAAGATAAAAGCTCATTGGGTTGGGGGCAGTATATTAGCATGGATAGAGGATAGGTTAACTAACAGAAAACAGAGAGTCGGGATAAATGGGTCCTTTTCTGGTTGGCAAATGGTGACTAGTTGAGTGCCGCTGGAATTGGTGCTAGGTCCTCAACTATTTACAATCTATATTAATGACTTGGAGAAAAGAACTGAGTGTAATATAGCCAAGTTTGGTGATGATTCAAAGATGGGTGAGAAAGCAAATTGAGGACACAAAAAATCTGCAAAGGGATATAGACAGGCTCAATGAGTGGGCAAAAATTTGTCAGATGTCGTTTACTATGGGAAAATGTGAGGTTATCCACTTTGGCAGAAATAATAGAAAAGCAAATTATAATTTAAATGGAGAAAAATTGCAAGTGCAACAGGACAGAGAGCCCTGAGGGCTTTTGTGTATAAAACACAAAGTCAGTATGCAGCTACAGCAAATAATCAGGAAGGCAAATGGAATGTTGGCCTTTATTGCAAGGGGGATAGAGTATAAAAGCAGATAAATCCTGCTACAACTGTACAAGGTATTGGTGAGACCACACCTGAAATACTGCATGCACTTTTGCTCTGCATATTTAAGGAAGGATAACTTGCATTGGAGGCTGTTCAGCGGTTGATTCCGGCGATGAGGGGTTGTCTGATGAGGATAAGTTGAGAAGGTTGGGCTGATACACTTTGGAGTTCAAAAGAATGAGAGGTGATCTTATTGAGACATATATCAAGGGGACTCGACAAGGTGGATCCAGAGAGGATATTGCCACTCAGGGTAAACTGAAACTAGGGTGCATCGTCTCAGAATAAGGAGTCACCCATTTAAAACTGAGATGAGGAGGAATTTCTTCACTCAGAGAGTTGTAAATCTGTGGAATTCTCTGCCCGAGAGCTGAGGAGGCTGGGTCATTGAATATATTTAAGGCAGAGATAGACAGATTTTTGCGCGATAAGGGATTAAATGGTTATGGGGAGTGGGCAGAGAAGTGGAGCTGAGTCCATGATCAGATCACATGATCTTATTGAATTGCAGAGTAGGATCCAAGGGCCAAATGATCCACTCCTGCTCCTATTTCTTATGTTATTGTGTTCTTATGAGATAATAACCCTGGGACTGTTCCTGGTGATTCTAACCCTGGGACTGTACATGGGGACTCTAACCCTGGGACTGTACATGGGGACTCTAACCCTGGGAGTGAACAGCTCTGGGGATTTCCTGTTACTATTGTCTGGGATGTAACCAGAAGCTTAGCACTGAGCAGCGCCTTCAGGAGATGGTGAGAAATCCAGGTGTCGAGAATAAAATAACTGAGCTGTTAATTTACCAAGATGGCCGCGCATGCGCTTTGCTGCTCACTGAACAAAGATGGCGGAGAACTGAACCTGCCTTCCTGTACAAAGATGGCCGCCGTTACACTGGACCTGTGACCGGGAGAAAGCCTCGAGGCTGCAGTCGCCGATATTCCGGTTATTATTCCGGGCTTCCGGCTGGCACCAGTTATTTATGAAGACTCCCCGGCTATCGCTGCTCCATTACTCACCTCCCCCCCGCTGAAAATGGTCTGTTTTGCGGAGCACATTTCACCACACCCGCTCCGCCATTACACGCACCGCGCATGCTCCAAATACAGCCAGATTCCGCGCCTGCGCACTGGGCCCCTCTTGTCTGGGGTCGGCATATTCTCCTTCGCGGCGAATGCTGGGTAAATACCAAACACCACATTAGTGACTGGGACAGGATTTACTGGGCCCCCATTGGGCACTGAACCATATTCATTCTGGTACTTGACTTTGTTTCTGCTGCTCTGAATAACCCAAAACATGAGCTGGAGATTAATGTTCTCTCTCAATATTGTTTCAAACACCGTGTGTCCAATATTTGATTTCTCCATAATAAAAGGAGACTAATTAATGTTCCCATTCCTTCCATTTTGGGTCTTTATTACTCTACATTGTTTCACTTCTCACCCAGTTCATCTTTTACCACATCAAATCCCAAGTTTGTGTATACGGCTTGTGGGTGTCATGGACTGAACCGGCGTGTCTCACTTTATACTCATTTGGACATCTGTTAAACCAACCCTTGAAAGAACTATCTTGCTTAAGACTGGAAATCTGTTTTTTTCTGTGTTTAACGATTTTTGAATGCGTTTAATAGATCTCCACACATACTGCATGTGATCAACTTTGAAATGTTGTGATCTTTGTAATTGCCTTGGCTAATTTTGATGGGTTAGTTGATTACATTAACTTATTACTGACACACCTTGCAGTAACTTTTGCATCAAAATAATTGTTTAAATACTTTCTTTATCAAGTCTCTAGCTTCCCCACTGATCTCTGTTTACTCTTGTGGGAGAATCTAGAACTCGGTGGCACAGTCTGAGCATAAGTGGTCGACCATTTAAAGCGGAAATGAGAAGGAATTTCTTCTCTCAGAGGGTCGTGAATCTTTGAGATTCTCTGCCCTAGAGAGCACGGAGGCTGGATCATTGAATATACTTAAGTTGCAGATAGACTGCTTTTTGAAAGATAGGGAAGTCAAGGGTTATAGGGAGAGGGCAGTGAAGTAGAATTGAGGCCAAGATCATATCAGCCATGATCTTATAGAATGGTGAATTGGACTCAAGGGGCCAAATGGTCTACTTCTGCTCCTATTTCTCATGTTCTTAGCCTTGGTTAGGGTCTGGGTTTAGATGTAGGTTTAGTGGTTAGTGGGTGTGGTTTGTGGTTATTTGATAGGATTGGGATTATTGATTGGGATAGTCAATAGGATATTCGGCTTAGGATATAGTGATTAACTTAAAAGCACTATTGGCAATATAAGCATCATTGGACGTGCCCTTTTCCATTCCATGATTTTAACCTCGCACAGACAAGTCACAATATAGCCTCACAATGTCTTCATTCAAGAAATCTTCCTTCGTGTGCAAGGCTCAATTCCTCCCTTCTTTCACATCTCTACATTTCTCACAGAAAAATGAATTAGTGAGATTAGATTTGGGGATTTTGGGACAATAATAGATGGATACAGTTGTTGTGCTGGTTAAATCTAATCACCAGCCTGCCTGAAAAGGGCTTCTGACAATAATCTGTCACCAGGCCCCACCAGTCTCCATTATATCTTAATTCATTACCCACATTTCGCCCTAACTCGAGCTGCATGATCACTCCTCATACTGAGGCACTCCATTCCCGAGCAGAGCACAAATGCCAGCAGGGACTGGTTAAACCGAATGGTCCATTTCTGTGCCATATATTCTATGAAATGTTGTAGTCTCAGTGTAAGTGGACCCCGGATTTGATGTCACAATATTAGTAAATCCTCAATTTGGTGTCACAATGTAATTTATCCTGGATTTGATGTCTCATTGTAAATCATCCCTGGATTTGTTGTCAACAGCAACTCGTCAGTGGGACTGAGGGCAAACCCACAGCAGGGTTACACACTGTCTGATGTCAGTGGGCCCCCGGGTTACACACTGATCTTACTGGGCCCCCATTTACACACACTCTGATCTCACTGGGCCCATCCTCCCTGGGTTACACACTGTGTGATCTCACTGGGCTACCGGGTTACACACTGTCAGATCTCACTGGGATCCCGGGTTACACACTGTCTGATCTCACTGGGCCGCTGGGTTACACACTCTCTGATCTCACTGGGCTCACGGGTTACACACTGTCTGATCTCACTGGGCCCCCAGGTTACACACTGTCTGATCTCACTGGGCCCCTGGGTTACACACTGTCTGATTTCACTGGGCCCATCCTCTCCGGGTTACATACTGTCTGATCTCACTGGGCCCACCCCGGCGTTACACACTGTCTGATCTCACTGTGCCCCTGGGTTACTTACTGTCTCATCGCACTGGGCCCCCGGGTTACACAATGAACTCGCTGGGCCCCTGGTTACACACTCTTTGATCTCACTGGGCCCATCCTCCCCGGGTTACACACTGTGTGACGCCACTGAGCCAGCCCCAAACTGATTCCACACTGACCCGGCCCCACACCGATACCCCACTGACCCAGCTCCACACCGATACCCCACTGATCCGGCACGACACCGATAGCCCACTGACCCGGCCCCACACCGATACCCCACTGACCCAGCCCCACACCGATACCCCACTGACCCAGGCCTCACATCGATAGCACGCTGACCCAGCCCCACACCGATACACCACTGACCCAGCCCCACACCGATACTCCACTGATCCGGCCCCACACCGATACTCCACTGAACCGGCCCCACGCCGATACCCCACTGAACCAGCCGCACACCGATACCTCTTTGACACAGCCCCACACCGATACCCCACTGACTTGTCCTCACACTGATACCCCACTGATCCGGCCCCACACCAATACCCCACTGACCCGGCCCCACACCGATACTCCAGTGACCCAATTCCACACACCCATTGACCCAGCCCCACACTGATTCCCCCCTGTCCCAGCCCCACACCCCACTGACCCGGCCCCACATCGATACCGCACTGACCCAGCCCCACACAGATATCCCACTGACCCGGACCACACGGCTACTCGACTGACCAAGTCCCACACCGATACCCCACTGACCCAGTCCAACACTGATACTCCAATGACCCAGCCCCACACCGATAGCCCACTGACCCAGCCCCACACTGATACCCCACTGACCCAGCCCCACACCGATACCCCACTGACCTGGACCCACACCGATACCCAACTGACCCAGACCCAAACCGATAACCACTGACCCAGCCCCACAGCCTACTGACCCAGCCCAACAACGATACCCCACTGACCCAGTCCCACACCGATAGCAAACTGACCCAGTCCCATACCGATAGCCAACAGACCCAGCCCCACACCGATACCCCACTAATCCAGTCCCACACCGATACCTCACTGACCCGGCCCCACACCGATACCCCACTGAAACGGCCCCATACCGATACATCACTGACCCGGCCCCACACCGATACTGCACTGACCCGGCCCCACACCGATACCCCACTGACCCAGCCCCACACTGATACCCCACTGACCTAGCCCCACACTGATACCCCACTGAACCAGCCCCACAATGATACGCCACTGACCCAGCACCACACTGATACCCCACTGACCTAGCCCCACACTGATACCACACTGAACCAGCTCCACAATGATACGCCACTGACCTAGCCCCACACCGATACCCCACTGACCCAGCCCCGCACCACAACCTCAGTAATGGTTAGTGTGTTTACACTCCAAGTTTAATACCTGCAGTGTGAAATTTGAGGTGCGACAAGGGACGAGGCCAGCAGTAAGTGTGACGCTTACAGAAAATGTGTATTACCATTAAGAGTGTGAGTTCATTACAAATGAATCTTGATGGTTTTGCTGATCCTTTGACAGAAGGACTGGAAAGTATTCTCCCTGCCTTTGTTGAAACAGGCGAGAATGGCAAGCAGACATGGGTGACTGTTCATTACAACACTCCCAGTGCTGGAATATTGAACAAAATCGGAACAATATTCTCCATTTGAAATGAAATGAAACAGGCGTCATCGATATAAGACAAATGTTATTAAACCATCACAATAGGAAATCTGCTGAATTATTTGTATGCATAAAACCTGCTGGGTTATAATATTAATTTTTTGATTGAGCAGAAATTGTATAAAATGTATTCCCTGTATCCAGAAGGTTTTGCTGCCAATGGACGTCTGGATATACAGATAGGAATTTGCAGTAAATGAGGGTGAGTTCTGGTAATTGAGGGAAGGGTTGAGTGTGCTGGGGCAACAGGTAAAGCAAGGCGTGAGAGTAATGATATAAATGAGTTAGTGGTTTATTTTAGTATTCTGTGTGGGGATATTGAACTTCCTGCATTGTAGTCATGTAATGGATATATATTTCTGGCACTGACGCGTTTTGTCAAAAACAGGGCTTACTCCTGCTCCTATTTGTTATGTTTAATAAATCTCCGCTTCACACTTACCGGTTCCTGCCGCCTGATCACCTTCCCTAGGAGCAGGTTCTTGAATCTGACTTTGTTTGTTTGATGGATTCTCCATCTCTATTAATTTGTTAACTACAAAACATTTCATTCCAGGTGATAGCATAATACGAAGTCCCTCATCACAGGTACCTTTCTAGTAATTATCTTCCGCACCCTCTCCAAGGCCTGGACATCCTTCCTAAAGTGTGGTGCCCGGAATTGAACACAACACGCCAGCTGAGGCCTAACCTGTGTTTGTAAAGATTTGAAATAACCTTCTTGATTTTTTACTCTTTTAATAAAGCCAAAGACGCCACACACATTTTGTAAGAGGCTTCTCAAATTGTCCTGCCACCGTAAATCATGTGCGTACATACACACCCAGACAGCTCAGTTCCTGCATCCGCGCTTTAAATTGGGCCATTTACTGCACATTGCCTGTCCTCATTCTACCTGCCAAAATGCATCACTTCACACTTCTCTGCGTCTGCCCATTTCACTCGTCTGTCTATGTCCTCCTCAAGTCTGGTACCGTACTCCTCACGGTTTTGTTCCATCTGCAAACTATCAAATTATGCCCAGTATACCCAAGTCTAGTTCATTAATATATATCAAAAAGTGCGGTCTCAATACTGACCTTTGGGGAACACCAGTGTATACTTACCTTTAGTGTGAAAAAACAGCCGTTCCCCATTACTTTCTGCCATCTGTCCCTTAATCAATGTTCTATCCATCTACCCCTTTAATCCCAGGGCTTTAATTTTGCTAACAAGTCTATAATGTGGTGCATTGTCGAAATCCATGTACACAGCATCAACCGCACAACCCTCATCTACTCTCTACATTACTTCAAAGAACTTATTCAAGTTAGTCAAACATGATTTGCCTTCCACAAATCCACTGACTTATTAATTCGCCCACACTTTTCCAAATGCCAATTAATTTTTTCCCAAAGTTTCCCACCGCCGGCATTAGGCTAACTGTCCTGAACTTGCCGGGTTTGTCACTCTCCCCTTTTTAATATTTACAATCCTCCCGTCCTCTGCCACCACCCCATATCCAAGTAAGATTGGAAGACTGTGGCCAAAGCCTCCGCAATTTCCACCCTCACTTACCCCATGAACCTAAGATTCATCCTATCAGGTCTGGGTGACTGTTCTTCGTTGAGGACTGACAACCTTTTAACTACCTCCTCTTTATCCAATATCTCGCTACTGTCTCCTCCTTTTCTGCTACATTGGCAGCATCCTCTTTTCCAGTGAAGACAGATGCAAAGTATTCATTTAGTAGCTCAGCCATGCCCTCTGCCTCCACAGGATCTCCTTTTTAGTCCCCAATCGTCCCCACCCTTCCTAGGACTATCCTTTTACTATTGTGCATTAACAACAGAATTTTTAGTTCCCTTTTTGTTCGCTGCTAATCTATTCTCATACACTCTCTGTGGCCCTCTTATTCCCTCAAAGATCTCCTCTGTACTTTCTATATTCAGCTTGGTTCTCTATTGGATTATGAACATTACAATTGTCTATGCCTTCTTTTCTTGTCTCATTTTAGCCTCTGGATCTTTAGTCATCCAGGGAGCTCTCGCATCAGATGTCCTTCCTTTCGCCCTCATGGGAATGTGTCTAGTCTCTACCCGAAGCATCTCCGCTTGTTCAATTGTTCAATTTTGCCGACCAATTTATGATTCCAAGCCACCTGGGCCTGATCCCTTACTGAGGTTAGCCCTACTCCAGTTTAATATTTTTACACTTGATTGCACCATGTCCTTTTCCATTACTCTACTGTGCCTGATATTATGATCACTGTTCCACGAATGCTCTCACTGAAACATGCTCCACTTGCAGTATTTCATTCCTCAGAACCATATCCAACTACAACTTGTATTTATATGGCATCTTTCACATAGTGAAATGTTCCAAGGTGCACCACAGGAGTATTAAGAGACAAAAAATTTACACTGAGCCAAAAGTAACAAATTAAGGCAGGGGACAAACAGCTTGTTCAAAGAGGTAGGTTTTGAGCAGCATCTTGAAGGAGGTAAGAGAGGCAGAGTGGTTTAGGCAGGGAATTCCAGAGCTTAAGGCCTAGGCAACAGAAGGCACGGCCACCGATGGTTGTGTAATTATAATCAGGGATGCTCAAGAGGGCAGTATTAGAAGAGCGCAGAGATCTGGGGGTTGGAGTGGCGGGGGGAGGCTGGAGGAGAATAGAGATAGGCGGGGCGAAATCATAGAGGGATTTGAAAACATGGATCAGAATTTTGACATCATGGCATTGCTCAACCGGGACAAAATGTTGGTCAGCGAGCTCAGGAGTGATGGGTGAGTGGGACTTCGTGCAAGTTAGGACATCGGCAGCCAAGTATTGGATCACCTCTAGTTTACAAAGGCTAGAATGTAGGAGGCCAGTCAGGAATGCATTGGAATATTGAAGTCTAGAGGTGGCATAGATGAGGGCTTCAACAGCGCAAGGGTGGAGACAGGTAATGTTACAGAGGCGAAAATAGGCAGTCATAGTTATGCTGTGGATATGTGGTCGAAAGCTGATTTCAGGGTCAAATATAACAAGGTTGAGAAAAGTCTGATTCAGCATCAGACTGAAGTTGGGGAGAGGGTTGGAGTCAGTGGCGGGGACTGAAAACAATGGCGTTGGTGTTCCCAATATTCAATGGAGAAAATTTCTGTTCATCCAGAACTGGATGTTGGACAAGCAGTCTGAAAACTTAGGGACCGTGGAGGAGTCGAGAAAAGTGGTAGTGAGGTTTAGCTGGATGTAATCAGCATACATTTGGAAACTGATGCTGTGTTTTCCGATGATGTCGCCAAGGGGCAACATGTAGATGTGAAATAGTTCGAGTGCAAGGATAGATCCTTGGAGGACACCAGAGGCAACGAAGCGGGAGCGGGAATTGGAACTGTTGCAGGTGATTCTCTGGCAACGTTTAGAAAGATAAGAATGGAACCAGGCGAGTGTAGTCCCAATCAGCTGGACGACGGTGGAGAGGAGTTGGAGGAGGATGGAGTGGTCAACCGTGCCAAAGGCTGCAGACAAATCAAGAATAACGAGGAGGGATACTTTGCCTTTGTCACAGTCGCAAAGGATGTTATTTGTGACTTTGATGAGAGCCGTTTGGATAATGTGGCAGGCATGGAAACCGGATTGGAGGGATTCAAACATGGAATTTCGGGAAAGATGGGCATCGATTTTGTGACAACAACACGTTCAAGGACTCTGGAGAGAAAAGTGAGGTTAGGGGTGGTAGTTTGCAAGGACAGAGGGGTCGAGGATAGTTTTTTTGAGGAGAGGGATGATGACGGCAGATTTTATAGAGAGGGGGTAAGTACCTGAGGAGAGCGAGAACCGTTAACAATGTCAGCTAACATGGGACTCAGAAAAGGAAGTTGGGTGGTCAGCAGTTTTGTGGGAATAGGGGGAAGGGAGCACAATGTGATTCTCATGGACAGGATAAGCACAGAAAGGCCCTGAGGGGAGATCGGAGAGAAACCAGCACTGCTTATTTCCTCGTTCGGCTGCAAACACTGATAAATAAGTTCTCCTGTACACATTTCCGGAATTCCTCCCACTGTGTCCTTTGCACTGTTACTGTCCCAGTCTATATTAGGATAATTGAAGTTCCCCATTCTCATTATCCTGTAGTTATTCCATCTGTCTGTAACTGACCTGCACATTTGTTCCTCTATCTTCTGCCCACGATGTTGTGGCTGATACAGTGACACAGTCGAATTCGACTGTTGCTGAATTCTAATTAATTACATTCTGTCTTTTTCCCCTCAACTCTATCATCCCTCTAGAATAGCTGCAATGATCAATGCTGCCACTGTCCCACCCCACTTTGTTTGATCTTTCCTGAATATATTGTAGCCAGGATTATTGTGTTCCCAATTCTCCCTTTCTATTTAGCCAGATCCCTGTTATTGCCATTATATAACTGTCGCATACAGCGACTTATGCCTGCAGCTGATCAACCTTATTCGCCATGTACGTACATGCACTGCAAACCGATTTTGACTGCTTCGAATTTCCCCCCTGTATGATCCCACCTATTTCTGAAATATTTTTTACACTAGTGCATGTTGCCTCTCCTAGTCCTCTGTGCATCTTTTTTCCCCTTAATTATGTTTCATGCTGGTGTCCAACCACCGACCAAATTAGTTTAAACCTCCCGCTGCAGTACGAGTTAATCTTTAAGAGAGGATATTGGTCCCAGCTCTGCTGAGGAGCAACTTGTCCATCTTGTACAGGTCCCTGCTGCCACAGAACTGGTCCCAATGCCCCTGGTATATGAAGCCCTCCCTCCTGTACTATTTCTCCAGCCATGCATTAACCTGGACTACTTTGTTCAGTTCTGGGCACCACACCTTTGTGTTGTGGCCTTGGAAGGAGCACATAGTAGGTTTACTAGCATGAAATATAGTTAATTTACGAGGAGCGGTTACACAAACTATGTTTGTATTCCCTGGAGTTTAGAAGATTGCGGTGTGATTTGAGCTTAACATATTAAGGGGACCTGAAAGGTAAATAGAGAAGAATTATTTCTTCTGGTTGGGGAATCTAGGACTGGAGGACACGGCCTCAATATTCAAGTCAGACCTCTCAGGAACAAAGTTAGGAAACACCTCTGCACCCAAACGGTGGTAGAAATTTGGAAATCTCTTTGGCAAGCACCAGTTGATGCTCAGCCATTCGTTCATTTTAAATATGAGATTGATTAAATTCCGTTAACCAAAGGGATTAAGGGATAAAGTGCAAAGGCGGGTATAGGGAGTTAGGCACAGATTACCATTGAATGGCGGAATAAGCTTGAGGGGCTAAATGGCCTAACCTGTTCATGTTTTATCCTACTATTCTTATACTCATCAGCACATGACAATGGGAGTAATACAGAGATTACTGCCTGTTGTTTAACCTCTTCTCTAACTCCTGAAACTGACTTCAGGACCTCAAATCTTTTCCTTCCTATGTCATCGGTCCATGTTGGAACCACGACTTCTGGCTGTTCCGCTTTCCCTCCTCAATATCTGCTGTACCCTCTCAGTGATGTCCTTCACCCTGTGACCAGAGATTCAACACACCTTGTGGGACTCAGGTCAGCAGTTGCAGAAACACCCGTCCATCCCCCGGAATATCGAATCCAATATGACCACTGCATTTCTGCACTTTGCTGTGTGCCCCGCCGCCCTGTGAAATCATTTGCCCCACAGTGCCGTGGATGTGCTCCAGACTGCACTCCCCCAAGTTGTAGTGACCCTCACTGATATTCAGCACAGAAAGCAGAATCCTGCAGTGCTTGCCCCTTCCTCCCCTGCCAGATGGCCACACACTGTTGCCTACCGAACCCTCTGCAGCTGCGCGGTGAAAACCTCCTGGAACGTGGGCTCCAGGAAATTCTGAGCCTCCCTACACTGAAGATCTGAGTTCCAACAAATGGAGGCACGTCTGACACAAGTGGTTATAAAGGACACATGAAGCAGCCTGGAGTTCCCACATGGCACAGGAATTGCAGGCAACGGGTTTCCGCTCTACCCTCATTTTGCTTATATTATTCCTTCAGATCCAATTAATTACTCTGATGAAATATTTATTGTTGCCCTTTGGTTGAAAGCATTTAGCATCTCCTTGTCTTTGTGCACTCAATCCGCACTCTCAATACATTCCTTTTGCCACACTGTTGCAAGCCACCCCATTTAGTAGATATTCCCAGCTCTGTGCGCACAGCGTTCTTCATCAGCATTTCCTTCTCCCATGAATTTACCAGTGCGAATGAAGCTCTTGGGAACACTGTCATCGCCAAGGCACACACTAATCTTATTTGGAAGTGTTTGCCTGTTCCGTACTATCACTGCTTATTGTAACAGGATTACCTACATAACACTATTGTGGAGCACTTTCATCACAAGAAGTGCAGAAGTTCAATGAGTGGACACAGCATCTTCTCAGAGCACCCACAAATGGAGACGAAAAGCGCCCTTGCCAGCATCACACACATCCAAGGAACAAATATTAATTCAACTGCAGTGACATGGCTACAGCTGGCGTCCTGTGTATTCTAGTATCGATAAGAAGGTCTCAAGGCAGAAAGGCATATCACTGGGTGCATCCTTGCAAAGTTACACACAGTCTGATCTCACTGGGCCCATGCTCCCCGGGCTAAACGCTGTCTGAACTCACTAGGCCCATCCTCCCCATGTTACACACCATCTGATCTCACTGGGTCCATCTTCCCCGGGTTAAACACTGTCTCATCTCACTAGGCCCATCCTCCTCGGGTTACACAATGTCTGATCTCACTGGGACCCTCCTCATCAGGTTAGACACTGTCTGATCTCACTGGGCATATCCTCAACGGATTACATGCTGTCTGATCTCACTGGGCCCATTCTCCCCAGGTTACACACCATCTGATCTCACTGTGACCATCATCCCCGGGTGATACACTGCCTGATCCCACTGGGCCCCCGCGTTAAACACTGTCTCGTCTCACTGGGCCCCGCGGGTTACATACTGTCTGATCTCACTGGGACCCCGCGTTACACACTGTCTGATCTCACTGGGCCCACCCCCGGGTTACACACCATCTGATCTCACTGGGCCCACCCCCGAGTTACACACTGTCTGATCTCACTGGGCCTATCATCCCCGGGTTACACACTGTCTGATCTCACTGGGCCCACCACCCGGGTTACACACCATCTGATCTCACTGGGTCCACCCCCGGGTTACACACAATCTAATCTCACTGGGCCGACCCCCGGGTTACACACTGTCTGATCTCACTGGGCCCATCCTCCCCGGGTGACACACTGTCTGATCTCACTAGGCCCAACCTCCCCTGGTTACACACTTTCTGATCTCACTGGGCCCCCGATTTACACACTGTCTGATCTCACTAGGCCCATCCTCCCCGGGTTAAAAACTGTCTGATCTCACTAGGCCCATCCTCCTCTGGTTACACACTGTCTGATCTCACTGGGACCCTCCTAATCAGGTTACACTCTGTCTGATCTCACTGGGCCCCCGGTTTACACACTGTCAGACCTAACTGTGCCCATCCTACCCTGGTTACATACTGTCTGATCTCACTGGGCCCATCCTCCCCAGGTTAAACACCATCTGATCTCATTGCGACCAACATCCCCGGGTTATACACTGCCTGATTGGACTGGGCACCCGCATTACACACAGTATCGTCTCACTGGGCCCCGCGGGTTACATACTGTCTGATCTCACTGGGACCCCGCATTACACACTGTCTGATCTCACTGAGCACACCCCCGGGTTACACACCATCTGATCTCACTGGGTCAACCCCCGGATTAAACACTGTCTGATCTAACTGGGCCCACCCATTGGGTTACACACCATCTGATCTCACTGAGCCCACCCCCGGGTTACACACTGTCTGATCTCACTAGGCCCATCATCCCCGGGTTACACACTGTCTGATCTCACTGGGCCCATCAGCCCCGGGTTAAACACTGTCTGATCTCACTAGGCCCAACCTCCCCGGGTTACACGCTGTCTGATCTCACTGGGCCCATCCTCCCCGGGTTAAACACTGTCTGTTCTCACTAGGCCCAACCTCCCCGGGTGACACACTGTCTGAGCTCACTGGGGCCATCCTCCTCGTGTTACACACTGTTTTGTCTCACTTGGCCCAACCTCCCCGGGTGACACACTGTCTGATCTCACTGGGCCCATCCTCCCCAGGTTACACACCATCTGATCTCACTGTGACCATCATACCAGGGTTATACACTGTCTGATTTCACTGGGCCCATTCTCCCCAAGTTACACATCATCTGATCTCACTGTGACCATCATCCCCGGGTGATACACTGCCTGATCCCACTGGGCCCCCGCGTTAAACACTGTCTCGTCTCACTGGGCCCCGCGGGTTACATACTTTCTGATCTCACTGGGCCCCCGCGTTACACACTGTCTGATCTCACTGGGCCCATCCCCGGGTTACACACCATCTGATCTCACTGGGTCCACCCCCGAGTTACACACTGTCTGATCTCACTAGGCCCATCATCCCCGGGATACACACTGTCTGATCTCACTAGGCCCATCCTCCTCGGGTTACACACTGTCTGATCTCACTGGGCACATCCTCTCCGGGTTACACACTGTCTGATCTCACTGGGCCCAACCTCCCCGGGTTACACACCATCTGATCTCATTGTGACCAACATCCCCGGGTTATACACTGCCTGATCGGACTGAGCCCCCGCATTAAACACAGTCTCGTCTCACTGGGCCCCGCGGGTTAAATACTGTCTGATCTCACTGGGCCCCCGCATTACACACTGTCTGATCTCACTGAGCACACCCCCGGGATACACACCATCTGATCTCACTGGGTCCACCCCCGGGTTAAACACTGTCTGATCTCACTGGGCCCACCCCTGGGTTACACAGCATCTGATCTCACTGGGCCCACCCGCGGGTTACACACCATCTGATCTCACTGGGCCCACCCCCGGGTTACACACTGTCTGATCTCACTAGGCCCCACCTCCCCGGGTTACACACTGTCTGATCTCACTGGGCCCATCAGCCCCGGGTTAAACACTGTCTGATCTCACTAGGCCCCACCTCCCCGGGTTACACACTGTCTGATCTCACTGGACACATCCTCCACGGGTTAAACACTGTCTGATCTCACTAGGCCCAACCTCCCCTCGTGACACACTGTCTGAGCTCACTGGGCCCATCTTCCTCGGGTTACACACTGTCTGATCTCACTAGGTCCAACCTCCAAGGGTGACACACTGTCTGAGCTCAGTGGGCCCATCCTCCCCGCGTTACATACTGTCTGATCTCACTAGGCCCATCCTCCCCGGGTTACACACCATCTGATCTCACTGTGACCATCACCCCCCGGTTATACACTGTCTGATCCCACTGGGATCCGTGTTAAACATTGTCTCGTCTCACTGGGTCCCGCGGGTTACACACTGTCTGATCTCACTGGGCCGCCGCATTACACACTGTCTGATCTCACTGGGCCCACCCCCGGGTTACAAACTGTCTGACCTCACTGGGCCCACGTCTGGGTTACACACTCCCTGATCTCACTGGGCCCACCCCAGGGTTACATACTGCTGATTTCACTGGGCTTACCCCCAGATTACACACTGTCTGATCTCACTGGGCCCACCCCCGGGTTGCACACTGCTGATCTCAATGGGCCACCGGGTTACACACTGTCTGATCTCACTGGGCCCACCCCCGGGTTACACACTGTCTGATCTCACTGGGCCCACCCCCGCGTTACACACTGTCTGATCTCACTGGGCCCAACCCGGGTTACACACTGTCTGATTTCACTGGGCCCAACCCCGGGTTACACACTGCTGTAGGAGGTAGGCACCTTTAGAATATACCAGAATACTAGGCATTAGGCACCTGCTAGATATATCTAAACGCATATAAGTTTAAAGTGGCCACACATAAAATGGCTGCCCAGGCATGATGGGAAATCAGGTAGTCAAGCTGTGAACTGTTGAATGTTCAATGACCGAGCAATAACGCTGTGAGGCCCACTATAGGAATGCCTTGGATGCAGGATAAGATTAATGAGGAGAGAACCCATCTCCTGTAAACAAGGTTATAAACCAATTATTTCTCCAAGAAGAAAGAACTAGTGAGAGAAACTATATCAATTATCCCAAGCTGACAAGAGAAGAACACATGGTTCCTGAGACATAAGGGGAATTCTATTGGGTTAAAAGAACCTATATGTAATCTATAATCGTTGTGATTGGCTTGTGTCCAGCCGTGATGGGCTGTGTAACTGTAGTAAACTGTTTGTAACTGTTGTGAAACATATAAAAGTGAATGTAACCCTTTCTTCTGTGGAGAGAAGCCTGGACTCAGTCTTGTGATTTCCTCCCCGCTAAGGGTAATAAAGGCCGCATCAGCATTGGAACCGACTCTGAGTGTTGAGTGATTCTTCTGAGAAAACATTAACGCTACCACACACTGTCTGATCTCACTGGGCCCCCAGGTTACTCAGTGTCTGGGCCCACTGCTAGTTTCATTCTAACTCCCAAATGTCCCAAGACCTCAGCTCCGGGGCTGAATTAAGTTCTGTGGTTCCCCTCACAGTACAATTCTGGCCGCCTGAGATTCCGCATTTTGAGTGGTGTGGGCGGAAATGCGCCAGTTTGCCCGCTGTTCCATCCCGTCATTGTCTCATTCCCGTGTGGGCCCTTCGTGTGCGACACACAGTCTGGGGCTGAGCCGCCTGCTGTCAGCCCGTGAGCTCAACACAGCCATGTTTCCCCAGTGAGAGAGCGGGCCCGGGTAACCCTGGTAACCCGGGCAACCCTCCTGTTCCTCACCCTCACTCACACATCGGCCCCACACCGGTAACCCAGGCCACCCTCCTGTTCCTAACCCTCACTCACACACGGGCCCCGCCCCGGTAACCCGAGCAACCCTCCTGTTCCTCACCGTCACTCACACACTGGCCCAGCCCCGGTAACCCGGGCAACCCTCCTTTTCCTCACCGTCACTCACACACCGGCCCCGCCCCGTTAACCCGGGCAACCCCCCTGTTCCTCACCCTCACTCACACACCGGCCCCGCCCCGGTAACCCGGGCAACCCTCCTGTTCCTCACCCTCAGTCACACACCGGCCCCGCCGCGGAAACCCGGGCAACCCCCCTGTTCCTCACCCTCACTCACACACCGGCCCCGCCCCGGTAACCCGGGCAACCCTCCGGCTCCTCACCGTCACTAACACCGACCCTGCCCCTTTAGCCCTGAAACCATCTTTTGGGTGCCCGCTTCTCACACACAGCCCTGCCCCGCCCACCCGCGAGGCACAACACGCAATCGCCGCCCACTGGCAATCCCCAAATTTACAGCACGTGCGGCACTGCGCCTGCGCCAGAGAGCACAGCGCTCTGCCAAGTGACTGGCGGAATGGAATGGTGGTGCCGAATGTTCTCTTATTCCACTCGGCGTGTGATCCTGTACTGTCCCATATTTTCAGAGGGATCAATTACCTAAAACCAATATTAGCAAACATTTACATCAGGTCTCCCTCTAAATAGCTTTGAGCTGCAGACCCTGCCTCATTTAAACAGCAGTCACTGTTTAGATGCAATGCTGTTTGTAACGGAAAGGGAGAGGTTGCACGTGAGCTTTGATGTCCGATGTGGACAGGAAGTGAACTTGACAGGAGAAGAATTGGGCCAGCAATAATTGTGAAGCATCAAGAAGGGTTCCGGAAAAATAATACTTTTAAGTAATCACTACTGGCCTTCAATGTCCTTGCTCCTACTTCAGCAGAGGACTGGAAGTTGCTTTCACTGCGTTTGCAGTACAAGGCAGGAATGCCAGGAGAACATGTGCGAATATTCACTGCACCGCCTTCAGGGCTGGGAGGGCTGAATAACATGCAGACTACATTAAAAAGGTATGAAATGGGCGGTATCAAGAAAGGAAAGCTCCTTTGAGGGCCCCGAACGGATGAGGATCCTTGCAGGCTGGGCCGCACGCACCAATTAAAGGTAGAGTGCTTGCTGGAGAGTGACGTCTGTGAACAGGGTGACTGGATTGGACATCCCCAAAGTCCAGGTCACTGATTGGAGCATGGGCAGGTACAGCAGGAGCGGGGAGTTTGTGGCGCAGGAGCGGCGGGTGATCATGTAGTGAAGTGACCGGGGCCCTGGAGAGGCGAGGGACCAGGGGCAGATCGGGTCAGCCCACACTGCGATATGTGTGCATACTCGGTCAGTGGAGCAGAGCTGACCTCCAGTCACCTTAAGTATTCCTTGCCACTGGTCCAAGATTTAGCTCTCTCAAGCCCGTGTGGTGGCTGGTGCGCAACGGCCACCACAGGTTTAAAAATTCCACACACAGGCATCTTCCACCCTTCAACATGTCGTTCGGGAACTGTAATATCAAGTTCTTCATTGAAACACCTGTGAACTCATCGCTTTTTGCATGGAAGTAAGTCATCCTCGATACGAGGGATCGCCTATGATGATGATCAATATGTGAAAAGTGTAATTAACCAGGACATACGACGTCTTCCTTAATTACATGCATTTTTAACCTACTGCTCAGAATCAGCTTTATAATCTTACGTTACTAGTATTAACTTTGTATTGTTATTCCACTTATCCTGAAGATGTTCCTACTCGTGCACTGCTGATTGCACAGACAGGAGTTAACATTGAAGGTTTCACCTTCTTTCAAATATGATTTGGACCAACGCCTCTTGTGCTGAGATCTGCCTGGTTGTTACCATGGCAATAGAGGCATTCATTCCGAGAATAACTAAAATGGAAGGAACAAAACCAACATCAAATGTTCTGAGTTTAGTAAGAACATTAACCCTAAGACAATTTTATCGATGTACTTCTGTAGTTGTGGCACGGTTTAATGATCTGTATAGTTAGAACTGACGATGCATTCCGTAAGTCCGCTGTCTCAGGTCTGGTGGTGTAAAACATCTATTGCTGGAATCACAGCTTCACGCTTAGAAAAACAGAAACTGATCGCACATCTGATTGCACGGCATCATGCTGGATAAATGTGCTCAGTGATCAGACTCTCCCAGTCTCATTCTCACCATATCCTGCATTACGTTGTAACCATTGTGTATTGTCGACAGGACCAGTGTGTATCTGAGTCAATGGGACTCTCCCTGCCAATTCTCCCGAGTCCAACCCCAGGACCCGAGTGTATCTGTTAATGCATTTCACACTGTTCTTTCTCTAAATTCCATCCCCAGTAAAATTGTGTATCTGAGTCAATGGGACTCTCTCTGACCTTTCTCTCCAGTCCTGCAGGACCAGTGTGTATCTGAGACAGTGGGACTCTACCTGACCTTTCTCCCCAGTCTATCCCCAGGACCAGTGTGTATCTGAGTCAATGGGACTCTCTCTGACCTTTCTCCCCAGTCTATCCCTAGGACCAGTGTGTATCTCAGTCAATGGGACTCTCTCTGTCCTTTCTCTCCAGTCCTCCATGACCAGTGTGTATCTGAGACATTGGGACCTACCTGACCATTCTCCCCAGTCCATCCCCCGGACCCGAGTGCATCTGTCAATGGGATTTACTCTCTCATTTCTCCCAGGAATAGACTGTATCTTTCAATGCGATTTATTCTGACATTTCTCCCAAGTCCATCTCCAGGACCAGCGTGCAACTGTGTCAATGGGACCCACTCTGACCTTTTTCCCCAATCCAGCGCCAAACCCAGTGTGTATCTGAGTCTATGGCACTCCCTCTGAACTTTCTCTGCAGTCCCCTAGTAAAAGTGCGTATCTAAGTCTATGCGACACTCTGTAACCTTTCTCCCCAGTCTAGCCCCAGGACCAGTGTATACGTGAGTCACTGGGACTTTCTCTGACCTTTTTCCCAGTCCCGCAGGACCAGTGCGTTTCTGAGTCAATGGGATATAAGAACATAAGAACATAAGAAATAGGAGCAGGAGGAGGGCATGCGGCCCCTCGAACTGCCCCGCCATTTAGTACGATCATGGCTGATCCGACCATGGACTCAGGTCCACTTCACTGCCCTCCCCATTACCCATTAATTCCTTATCGGTTAAGTCTCGTCTATCAGTGGAAACATCCTCTCTGCGTCAACCTTGTCAAATCCCCTTATAATATTATACATTTCGATAAGATAACCTCTCATTCTTCTGAATTCCAATCAGTAGAGACCCAAACACCTCAACCTTTGCTCAAAAGTCAACCCTCTCATCTCTGAAATCAAGCTAGTGAACTTTCTCTGAACTGCCTCCAAAACAAATATATCCTTTCATAAATATGGAAACCAAAAATGCACGCAGTGTTCAAGCTGTAGCCTCACCAAGA
This sequence comes from Pristiophorus japonicus, assembly GCF_044704955.1. Taxonomy (NCBI): domain Eukaryota; kingdom Metazoa; phylum Chordata; class Chondrichthyes; family Pristiophoridae; genus Pristiophorus; species Pristiophorus japonicus. Next base: position 2,669,964 of record NC_092001.1, read on the forward strand.
CATTGTATAACTGTAGAAAGTCTTCCCTCTTTTAAAGACCATCCCTTTTGTAATAAAGACCAAGATTCCATTGGCCTTCATGTTCACCTGCTTTACCGACTTACTAACCTTTTTGTTTCATGTACAAGTACCCTCAGGTTCCACTGTACTATAGCAGTTTTCAATTTTTCTCCATTTAAGTAATAAGTTGCTATTTGATTTTTTTTCTGCCAAATTGCATGACCTCACACTTTCCAACATTATACACATCTGCCAAATTTATACTCACTCACTCAGCCTGTCTCTGTCCGTTTGTACAATTTTTGAGTCCTCTCTCTCACACACTGACTCTGAGAGCCGGGCTGTGTCTGCAGTTCACTGCAAGTTTAAAGCCCTGTTATGTGGGGGCGGGGAAGGACGGTTTATAATTACAACTGAGACATGTAAGTAAGTTTATTCAATAATCAAAATACGCATTAACTGTAGCTTAGTGTGTGAACTCACAGGGAACATTCCTCATATTGGCCAGCGAGACATTACAAGAGGAAGAAGAAGCGCTGAGCAATTACTGCTTTCTCTGTAGATATAAATGTTAAATTGCCCCACTCGCCCATCATACACCGTTCCCCCGCCCCGCTGGTCCATGTGGCCTCCAGTCCTGCACCATCCCCGCCCACCCGCCGAGCGCTCTTATCACGCACACTCACCCTCAACTTCTAAGGCCGCCGAATGCTCAGATCCAGCTCCCGGGACACCCACCTACCCCTGCTCCGGGCTCCGATCACTTCTCCGATCAGCAGCAGGCGAATTTTGCAAGAAACCGCCGCCACCTGGGAACTCCCGGTGGGAGCTTGCAAACTGTGGCCACAGAACGCGTTCGCTGCATAAAGTAATGATCCTCAGTGAGTCTACCCCTTCTATTGGCTGCTCACATGAGATTCTCATCCCCTTCCACCAATCCCAGTTCCGCCCCACCACATAGCCTCGCCCACTCTGCTGAAGGGGCTTGGGCAGCTCCACATGACTCTCCTCCCATCCCTCTTGATCGAACGCTATCAACCTGAACTTCTAAGCAGACAAGCGAGGAGGTGCATTAACTGAACAGTTGAATTGACAAATACGGATGAAGATTGTGCGTTTGAATCTCCTTATCCACAGGACTCTCTGATTTGAAGCCACCCGGTGGCCAATGAACTTCCAAACCGCATTTCACCGATTTTATCATTCGAATCTCTTTGATCAACATGTCCCGGTTGTGGAGAGATTTGCCTCATCAGATGGAAATACTGACAATGTGTGAACACAAAGGCTGGATTTGGGCAATTATTTCTCGTCATGACAATTTAACTAAAGTTATGATAAATGTCAAATGGGAACTGTTGTGAAACCTCCTGTGTACGTGTAGATTCTGCTTTGCTTTACAAAGCAAAAACGTCTTGATGAACTGAATGTTGGAATTAGAACTGGGACGTTACAAGATTATGTTATCATTACAGTGGAAGACTCTTGCTGATACTTGTACCAACAATTTAGAAATAAAAAGGAGAGAGCTGCAATTATATAGCACCTTTCATACCCCAGGACCTACGAAAGTGCGTTTTTGTTAAGTCGAATCACTGTCGCAATGCAGGAAATGCGGCAGCCCAGAATCTGTTTAACTGTGGTGATCATTGAGGGATTAATATTTTTTGGTGATATCCCTCCTTTTGCTATCATTGGTATGATTAAAGACTCAACCCTATTTATGTTAGTTCCCAAATTCAGCCCTCGATCTCACGCACCTCTTCATTTGATGGAGCCATCCTCTCCACAATAGAGAAGTATGGATAAACTCGATGGAATACAAGTCCAACTCCATGGAATACAAGTCAAGCATCATCCATGTCGCAAGTGTGTTATTCTGTCCTCTAAATCATAATGTCTTTCGTTTAAATCCCACTGAGGAAAGTTCAGCCCTTTTCCAGTTTGGCACTTCTGGTGACACTACTGAGGAAGCGATTTGAATCATACATGTTGGCTTTCGGATGCCATATTAAAGGAAGGCCCTAACTTCCCTCTCTGGCAGATGTAAATGATCCATGATAAAATTGAAGGAAGAGTAGGGTAGTACTTGCTGAAGTCCTGACCAATATCTAGCCCTCAACTGTCATCACTAAATAAAGATTATATGTTTAGCATCACACTTCTGTTTGTGTGAGCTTAATTTGCACAACTGGGCTGCATTACAATATTAACTTCCCTCCAGAAAAAGTGCTTCATTGAGGTAAAGCGCTTGTGACAACCTGAGAGCTTGAATGGTAATATATAAATTGGAGTTCTTTCGATATACATTTCACTGACCACTGGTACACCGAATCAGGCTGAACAATCCAATGCCAGCCTACTCATTGGGCCAAGGTGGCCTTCTCCAATTCTCCAGTAGCATCCTGTTTTTTCTCTTCCGTGTGGTTAATGATCAGTATTAAATGATCAGTCTTCCCCTTCATAATAATTGCCAAAATAATCTTCAATGTCGTCAGAGAATTGCAGTCTTAAATGGAAATGCTGAGAATGAGATTGTGATTTTGTGCTAAATTTTTGGATAAATGTACACAGTTATGACACTGCGATGAAGCGCACCAAGGAGGTCAGTAGGGAACTGTTGGGTATTGGGATCGATAGATTTTTGTTGGGTAAGCTTATCGAAGGATACACTTCCTATGGAAGAGGATCGAGGGTCTGATTGGCCGCCATTGTTTCCTAAGTGACGGGCTCGAGGGGTTGATTGGCTAGCTCCTGTTCCTCTATAAATGGTTCGAGGGGCTAAATGCACTTCTCCTGTTCCGATGTAGCAGGCGCCAGGGGATGGCTGGCCTTCTCCTCCTGCCATGGAACAGGCTCGAGTAGCTGAATGGCCTCCTCCTGCAGATATTTCGCAGGATCGTGGGAGAAGAATGCGCTTGCCTTTTCCTATGTAACAGGCTAGAAAATCTCAATCGATGCATTTTGTTAATATTCAGCCTGAATACCGTACTGCTGTTTTGTGCATGTGTAACATGCTTGAGCTGCATAATGACCTCCACCTGGTCATATCTAACAGGTTACAGCTGCAGAATAGCCTCCTCCTGTTCCTATGTAACAGCATTAATGTATAGAATAGCCTCCTCCTGTATCTATGTACCATAAAGAACTTAGCCCCTCTGAAATTGTGAACTAATCTTATATTCGTCATCTGGAGTACCTCCAATCCGAACGCTTCAAATATGTACTCCTTTGCCAAACTTCACAGTTAACTTGGAAACTCATTTTATAATTAACATACTACCATCAACAATATGGAAACCACATAGCGAACTTTGAATGTGCAGCACAGTAACAGACTGTTTGCTATAACTGGTGAACGCGGTATTCAAGCTCCACGCCAGAGTCCTCCCACCCCCTTGATCTAACCCTGTAAGCATACCCTTCCAAACAGACAAAGCATGATCTAAATTAACTGAATAGTTGAATTGGAAAAGGCCATCTGGTCCCAGTGAGGACGGTGGTGTTGGAGCTGCTCAACCACAGGACTCTGTAATGAGGTGCCACCCGGTGGCCAATGCATTTCCTAACCGCAAGCAATCGATTTGATCATTACAATCTCGTTGATCAACATTTCCCGGTTGCGGAGCTAAATGCCCCATCAGATGGAAACATTGACAATGTGCATCAGATCAAAGACTGAACTTGGGCAATCATGTAAATGGTTTTGACAATTTGACGCAAGCTATGAAAGATTTCAACAGGGCACTGCTGTGAAACCCTTTGTGTACGTGAACGTTATGCTTTGCCTTAAAAAATAAACAATTTGGTGAACTGTGTAGGTAGATTGAAACTGACACGTGGAAAGATAGTAAGTTCTCATAATAGTGGGAGCCCTTTGGTGATATTGTGTACTAACAATTAAATGTCGAAAGAAAAATAAAACAAAGATTCAAATTTCTATAACGCCTTTCACGACTTCAGGACGTCCCAATGCACTTTACAGCCAATTTAGGAGTTTTGAAGTGCTGTCACTTTTGTAATGAAGGAAAGGCGGCAGCCAATTTGCACACAGAGAGCTCCGACAATCAGCAAAATGATAATGACCAGATCATCTGTTTGTCAGTGATGGTAGTTGTAGTTAATGACCCAGCAATAATCAGGACAGAGGGGAGAACTCACCTGCTCTTCTTCCAAAATAGTGCCATGGACCTCGGGTCAACGTCTCATGTGAAAGACGGCACCGCAGACAGTGCCACACTCCCTCAGTATTGCACTGGGACTGTTGGCCTACATTTATGATCAATGTACACAAGGAACATTGATGAAGAGTATCAAGGAGGGCAATATGGAACAGTGGTATTCTGGGACATATACATTTTTATTGATTAAGTCTTTGAGGGATTTGGAGTAAAAGTAGAAACATAGAATTGAGATACAGACCCGAAAATATTGAATTCAATGGTGGGGCAAGCTCAGGAGCTCAATGGCCTCATCCTGTTCCCAATTAAAAGGCATAAAAGGTTGAATGGCCACCTGCTGCTACGATATAACAGGCCCGAGAGGGTGAATGGCCTCCTCCTATTGCTATGTAGCAGGCTCCAACTTACATGGAGCGGGGCAGTAAGTCATTCCTGTTTCCTATAAAGCAATATCTCAGATCTAAATAGCCTATCCCTATGCAACAGGCTACAGGTGCAGAATGACCTCCTTCTCTTCCTTTGTGACAGTTTCTGAATGGTCTACTCCTGTTATTATGTTCCTATTAGTGTGAATGAATGCTTGTTCTCCACCTGCAGCCAGTACAGATACATTCACTCTTTCCTTATTTAACAGGTGGTGACCGTCTCAAGGGATCAGGCAGTTATTGGAAAAAGAATGTAATCAGGTGCCCAATCAACATTTACCATAAAGAGCAGTGCCCTCTTCAATCAGACGAGCAGCGGGGATTACAAAAACAGCGGGCCTAAGCATCACGAAAGCAGCCGAGCAGCGGGGAGCACAAAAGCAGCTCGACCAACCAGCGACAGCTTACCTGGGAAAGAAGTTAAAAGAAAACCAAGTGTGACGTCACAGGCAAGTGATTGGTGTTGAGTTTCTCACTTTTCTTAGGCATTGGTTTATATTAAGAGCCGGTATTAAAAAGTAAATGTTTAAAACTTGAGAACTTCATTGATTAACTACATTAGAGAAGGCAGGGGATGAGATGTGTTACTGCTGCTGCATGTGGGATCTGCTTGATCCCATTGATGTCCACGGCGACCACATCTCCAGCACTTTTTGAAGCTCGAGGAATTTCAGCTCCATGTTGATGAACTGGAGTCCGAGCTTCAAACAATGCAACAGATCAGAGAGGTGCAGAATTACCTTGACGCTGTGTCCAGGATGCAGTCACACCCCTTAGATTAATTAACTCAAATTTGGCCCGTGGTCAGGGACAAGAGGGTATAACCGCGAGTGAGGCATGTATGGGGACCGATTATGTAGTGATGGAGGAGCCGCAGCCCTTGCAATTGTCCAACAGGAACGAAAATCTTGCTCCCTATGCGGACGAGGGCAAGGACTGCAGGAAGGATGAGCAAACCGACCACAGCACCGTGGTATAGGGGGCAATTCAAGTGCGGGGAGTAAAAAGGAATATGGTAGTGATCGGGACTGTATAGTTAGGGGGATAGATACTTTTATCTGCAGCCAAGAGCGTGAGGCCCGAAGGCTGCATTGGCTGACCACTGCCATGGTTAAGGACATCTCCTCTGGGCTGGAGAGGAGCTTGTCATGGAATGAGGAAGATCCAGTTGTCGTGTTCCAGGAAGGTACCAATGACATCGATAGAACAATGCAAGAGATTCTGCTGCGAGAGTATGAGCAGCTAAGGGCAAAGTTAAAAATCAAACTACAAAAGTAGCAATATTTGGATTACTACCTGAGCCACGAGCACCTTTTCACAAGGTCAATAAAATCATACAAATGAACACGTGACTCAATGACTGTTGTGGGTGAAATGTTTTCAATTCATCCGGCACTTGTACGAGTACTGGGGTAAGAGGAAGCTGTTCAGTTGGGACGGGCTTCACTTGAACATTGCTGGGAATAGTAACCCGGCGAATTGAATAACTAGGCTGTAGAGAGGGCTTTCAACTAAAGTGTTTGTGGGGGTGGGGTGGGGCGCGGGGCGGTGGAGGGTTCAGGTGAGTGGAAATGTAACGAGTCAAACAGCATGGAGAAGGCAATAGTGCCGCGTGGCGGTGGGGGAATGTTAATCAGAGTGCAACAGGAAGGGAGAAAATGTATACAAATAAAAGTGTAGCAGAAATTGGGGTCAAAGCAGGGAAACATTTTAAAAAGACAAAATTAATAGCTCTTTATCTGAATGCACGCAGCATTCGTAACAAGATAGATGAGTTGACGGCACAAATATCTATAAATGGATATGATCTGAGAATCATTGCAGATACGTGGTTGCAAGGTGAGCAAGACTAGGAACTGAGTATTCAGGGGTATCTGACAATTCGGAAGGATAGACAGAAAGAAAAAGTAGGTGGGATAGCATTGTTAGTTACGGATGCGATCAGTACAGTAATGAGAAATTATATTGGCCCTGATGATCAAGATGTAGAATCAGTTTGGGTGAAGATAAGAAATAATAGGTGGCAGAAGTCAGTGGTGGGCATAGTGTACAGGCCCCCTAACAGTAGTTACACCACTGGACAGAGTATAAATCAAGAAATAACGATAGCTTATAATAAGGCTATGGCAATAATCATGGGCGATTTTAATCTTCATATTGACTGTACAAACCAAATTGGCCAAGGGAACAGTAACGAAGAGTTCATAGAGTTATCCGGGATTGTTTACAGAACAGTATGTTCGGGAAGCAACCAGGGAGCAGGCTATCTTGGAAATGGTACTGTGTAATGAGACAGATTAATAAATGATCTCATGGTAAAGGATCCTCGAGGAAAGTGTGATCCTAGCATGGTTGAATTTTAATTCAGTTGGAGGGTGAGAAATCTGGATATCAAACCAGTGTCCTGATCTTAAATAATAGCGATTACAAAGCTGTAAGGCAGAGTTGGCAAAAGTGGACAGGCAAAATAGATTAAAGTTGATAAGCAGTGGCTGACAGTTAAGGAGATAATGTGTAACTCTCATCAAAAGCTTATTTCAGTGAGATTTAAGATAAGGAAGAGCCATCCTTGGATAACGAAGGAAGTAAAGGATCATATCAAATGAAAAAAATGGCATTTATAGTTACCAAAATTAGTGGGCCAGAGAATTGTGATTTTGTTTTAAACAGCAAAGGACGATTATAAAAAGAAGAACGAATAAAGTTAGATGATGAAAAGAAACAAGCCAGAGATATAAAAACAGACAGTAAGAGCTTCTACAGGTACTTAAAAAGGAAATGTGTGGTTAACGTAAACGTTGGTCACTTAGAGGATGAGAATGGCGAATTAATAATGGGAAACAGGGAAATGGCAGAAACGTTGAACAAATATGTTGTATCGCTCTTCACGGTAGAAGACAATAAAAACATCCCAATAATAGATAATCAAGCGTATGTACGGAGGTAGGAAAAGAAAAATATCACCATCACTAAAGAAACGTAGTCGGTAAAATAATGGGACTAAAGATGGAAAAGACCCCTGGACGTTTTGGATTGGATGCTAGGGTCACAAAATAATTGGCTGCAGAGATAGTGGATGCATTGCTTGCAATCTATCACGATCCCTTCGATTCTGGAGAGGTCACAGCGGATTGGAAAAACACAAAAGTAACCGCGCCCCACCATCCTCACCCCCGCCGCCCCCCGCTATTGAAAAGAGGAGAGAGACAGAAAGGAGGAAATTTTAGACCAGTTAGCCGAAAATGTATCGTTGGGAAAATGCTGGAGTTCATTATTAAGGAAGCAGTAGCATGACATTTGTAAAAGCATAAAGTATAATGCAGTCAAGCAGAGTCAGCATAGTTTTAGGAAAGGTAAATCATGTTTGACAAATTTGCTGGGGTTCTTTTGGGATGTAACGAGCAGCGTGGATAAGGGGGAACCAGAGGATGTGCTGTATTTGGATCTCCAGAAGGCATTCGATCAGGTGCCACATAAAAGGTTACTGCACAAGATAAATGCTCACGGGGTTCGGGTAATATATTAGTGGGGAATATGTCGGAATCAATTATTAAAGATGTAATAGCAGCGCCTTTGGAATGTAGTGCCAGGATCAGTCCAATTCAGCATGGATTTATGAAAGGAAAAGCATGTTTGACAAATGTAGAGTTTTTCAGGATGTAACTAGTCGAGTAGATAAGGGAAAGCCAGTGGATGTGGTGTATGTGGACTTTCAAAAGGCTTTTGACAATGTCCCACACAAGAGATTAGTGTGCAAAATTAAGGCGCATTGTATTGGGGGTAATGTATTGAAGTGGATAGTGAACTAGTTGGCATATATGAAGCAAAGAGTTGGAATAAACAAGTCCTTTTCAGAATGGCAGCCAGTGACTAGTGGGGTATCGCAGTGTTCAGTGTTGGGACCCGAGCTATTTACAAGATACATTCATGATTTATACGAAGGAATTGAATGTAATATCTCCAATTTTGCAGATAACACTAAGCTGAGTGGCAGTGTGACCTGCGAGGAGGATGCGAGGAAGCTGCAAGGGGAATTGGGCAGGTTAGGCGAAGGGGCAAATGCATGGCAGATGCAGTATAATGTGGATACGTGTCAGTTTATCCACTTTAGTTGCAAAAACAAGAAGGCAGTTTATTAACTGAATGGTGACAGATTAGTAAAAGAGGAGGTGCAACGAGACCTGGGTGTCATGGTACATCAGTCTTTGAAGGTAGGCATGCAGGCAGTAAAGAAGGGAAATTGCATGCTGGCCTTCATATTTGCATATAGCAGCAGGGAGGTCTTACTGCAGTTGTACAGGGCCTTGGTGAGACCACACCTTGAGTATTGTGTGCAGTTTCGGTCTCGTAATCTGAGGAAGGAAATTCTTGCTATGAGGGAGTGCAGCGAAGGTTCACCAGACTGATTCCTGGGATAGAAGGACTGACAGTTGAAGAAAGACTGGATCGACTCGGCTTATGTTCACTGGAATTTAGAAGAATGAGAGGGGAACCCATAGAGACATGTAAAATTCTGACGGGATTGGATACGTTGGATGCAGGAAGAATGCTCCTGATGTTGGGGAAGTCCAGAACAAGGGGCACAGTCGAAGGAGAAGGAGTAAGCAATTTAGGAATGAGATGAGATGAAACTTCTTCGATCAGTGAATTGTGAACCTGTGGAATTCTCCACCACAGAAAGTTGTTGAGGACATTTCGTTAGATATATTCAAAAGGGAGTTAGATGTGGTCCTTACGGCTAAAGGGCTCAAGAGGTATGGAGAGAAAGCAGGAATGGGGTACTGAAGTTGCATGATCAGCCATGATCATATGGAATAGGGTCGCAGGCTGGATGCGCCGAATGGCCTACTCCTACACTTACTTTCTATGTTTCTTTGTTTCTATATGCATGGATAGAGGATTGGGTAACTAACAGAAAACAGAGATTCGGGATAAATGGTTCATTTGCAAACGGTAATGAGTGGGGTGTCACAGTGATTGGTTCTAGGGCCTCAACTATTTCCAATTTATAGTAATGACTTGCATGAGGTGGTCGAGCGTAACGTAGTCAAGTTTGCTGATGATACAAAGATGGGTGGGAAAGCAAGTTATGAGGAGGACACACAAAAACTGCAAGGGAATATAGACAGACGAAGTGAGAGGGAAATGTTTGGCAGATGGAGTATAATGTGGGGAAAAATCAGGTTATCCACTTTAGCAGAAAAAAAAAGCAAATTATTATTTAAATGGAGAGAGATTACAAAATGCTGCAGTACTGACGGAGCATGAAGCAGAGAAAGTTAGTGTGCAGATTCAGCAATTAATCAGGAAGGCAAATGGAATGTTGGCCTTTATTGCAAGGAGGACGGAGTATAACAGCAGGGAAATCCTGCTACAACTGTACAGGGTATTGCTGAGGGCAGACTTAGACTACTGCGTACAGTCTTTATTTAACGAGGGTTATACTTGCAATGGAGGCAGTTCAATGAAGGCTCACTGTGGTGATTCCTGAGATGAAGAGGTTGAACTATAGGAAGACAAGAACATAAGAACATAATAAATAGCAACAGGAGTAGGCCATACGGCCCCTCGAGGCTGCTCCACCATTCAATAAGATCATGGCTGATCTGATCATGGACTCAGCTCCATTTCCCCACCCGCTCCCCATAACCATTTATCCCCTTATCATTTAAGAAACTGTATTTTTCTGTCTTAAATTTATTCAATGTCCCAGCTTCCACAGCTCTCTGAGACAGCGAATTTCACAGATTTACAACCCTCTGAGAGAAGAAATTTCTCCTCATCTCTGTTTTAAATGGTCGGCCCTTTATTCTAAGATAATTCCCCCTAGTTCTAGTCTCCCCCATCAGTGGAAACATCCTCTCTGCATCCACCTTGATATGCCCCTCATAATCTTGTATTTTTCGATAAGATCACCTTTCATTCTTCTGAACTTCGATGAGTAGAGGCCAAACCTACTCAACCTTTCCTCATAAGTGAACCCCTTCATCCCCAGAATCACCCTGGTGAACCTTCTCTGAACTCCAAATCAAGTATATCCTTTCATAAGTATGGAAACCAAAACTGCACGCAGTATTCTGGGTGTGGCCTCACCAAAACCTTGTACAGCTGTAGCAAGACATCCCTGCTTTTATACTCCAGTCTCTTTGTAATAAAGGCCAAGATTTCATTGGCCTCCTGATCATTTGCTGTACCTGCATAAGATCCTTTTGGTTTCACGCACAAGTATCCCCACGTCCCGTTGTAATCCAGCGCTTTGCAATCTTTATCCATTTAGATAATAACTTGTTCTTTGATTTTTTTTCTGCAAAAGTGCCTGACCTCATACTTTCCAACATTACACTCCATCTGCCAGATTTTTGCCCAATCACCTAACCTGTCTATGTCCTTTTGCAGATTGTTTGTGTCCTCCTCACACATTGTTTGTCCTCCCATCTTTGTCGCAATCCCTTCTTAAAAGTCGTTAACATAGATTATAAATAATTGGGTTGATGAAGAAAGGTTGAGCAGGTTGGGACTATACTCATTGCAGTTTGAAGAATGAGAGGTGATCTTATTGAATCATAAGACACTGAGGGGGATCGACAGGGTAGATGCAGAGGGGATGGGTCCACACGTGGGAGAATCAATAACTAGGGGCATAGTTCACCAATAAGAGGTGGCCCATTTAGAACAAGGATGAGGAAACGTTTCTTCTCTCAGAGCACAGTAAACCTGTGGAATTATCTGGCCAGTGCTGTAGAGGATGGGTCATTCTATATACTTAACGTGGAGATAGAGAGATTTTTGACGGATAAGGGAATAAAGGGTTGTGGGGAGCAGGCAGGGAAGTGAAGCTGAGTCCATGATCAGATCAACCATGATCTTATTGAATGGCGGAGCAAACACGACGGGCCGAATGGACTACTCCTGCTCGTATTTCTTACATTCTTATGTAATATTTTAAAGGCTGTGCAACAGCAGAGAAAGTTGGGGGAGTTCTTACAAAATTATTTCACATTTTAGCAAGCTCCGGCAGGCGTCTATGACGGGAGAGCAGAATGTATTCTCCACTTCCTGTGGACCAGTATCGAGTGTTTGAATGGTCTACTTATCTTCCTATGTTCCTATTAGTGCGAGTGAGCATGTGGTCTCACCCTGCAGCCAGGACAGATACAATCGCTCATTCTTTAGTCTGACCACCAGAATGGAACGGATAGTTTGGGAACTGATGTTCCTCTCATCCACCAGGCTACTTCCAATCGGAATGGCCTCCTCCTTTTCGTATGTAAGAATACCGATGAGCCGAATGGTCTCCCCTGTTCCTAGGTAACAGTAGCGAGGGATTGAATGATCACCTAATGTTTCAATATTGCTATTTGAATCTCGTTGATCAATATGTCCCGGTTGCGCAGAGAATTGCCCCATACTAACTGTGCATGGGATTATAGGCTGAATTTTGGCAATCATGTAACTAGTTATGACAATTTGACAAAAGCTGTGAAAGATCTCAAAGCGGAACTGTCGTAAAACCGCATGTGTGCATGCAGAGACTGCTTTGCTTTGCAAAACAAATCATCTTGAAGGAACTGAAACTGAGACGTGCCAAGATTAAACACTTACTTCAGTGGGTACTCTTGGTGATATTGTGCACTGTCAATTAAATGTTGAAATAAAAACAAAAGAAATATAGACATATCGAGTGGCGTTCTCCAAGGCTTAGTACTAGGAGCACTGCGGTTTCTTATATAAATTAATTATTTGGTACAGTCTACAATTTCAGAATTTGCAGATGATACGAAGCTTAGAAGTGTAGTTAACAGTGAGTTATACAGTGATAGAATTAAATAGACATAGACAAGCTAGTGGAATAGACGGACACATCTCAAATATAAGTCAAAGTAGAGAAGAGTGAGGTGATACATTTGGTACTCAGAATGAAGAGAGGCCATACACACTAAACTGTACAATTTTAAATGGGTGCAAGAGCAGAGAGACCTGGGGGTGATGTCACAAATGTTTGAAGTTTTAACCAGCTCCGGCAGGTGGGATGACAGGAGAGCAGAAAGACATTCTCCAGCTCTTATGTAACAATGTCGGGGGACAGGGCAGCCTATTTGTTTGCTTATGTAAGCGGTGAAAAATGACCTCCTTTTTGCTACATAACAGTATCGAGGATTTGAATGTCATCCTGCTGTACCTTTGTAACAGTATCGAGTGTCGGAACAGACTCCGACTTTTCGTATGTAACAGTATCTATGAGCCGAACGTTTCCTCCTGTCCCTATGTTCCGTTTAGTGTGAATGAGCATGTGGAGTACACCTGGAGCCAGGAAAGGTAAGATCACTAAATCCTTATTTGACAGGCCTTCGGTGGTTACCACCTCAAGGGCTCAGATAGTTGCTGTAAATAGAAGTTACTCACGGGCCCAATAATCATTTACCATAAGCAGCAGTGCCCTCTTTATTTGGGAACTGATCTTTTCACCAACCGTGCTACCTCCAATCGGAATACATAATACTCTATTACTTTTCCAGGTTAACTTGAAAGCTTGCTTGGAATCTCACATGACCTTTACATTACTCACAATAACCATATGGAAGATATACTTACACCCAACGTGCAGCACTGTGACAGGCCCTTTCTCCTTACCGGCGCACGCCAGAGTTTAAGCTGCACGTCTCAATCTAACTACATCACCATAACCTTCTAACAGACAAAGCACGATGTGAATTAACTCAATACTTCAATTGAAAAATGCAATCTTGGCCCATTAAAAATGGCGGGCTTGTATCTGCTCAAGCACAGGACTCCCTTTTTAGGTCGATTTGCACTTCCCAAACATATTGTGAAATTACACCCCCAGTTCTCGATGATCAATATGTCCCGGTTGCGGAGAGAATTGCCCCATCAGATGGAAATACTAACGATGTGCATGAGATTAAAAGCTGAATTTTGGCAACACTGTGTCATGACAATTTGTCGAAGCTGTGAAAGATCTCAAAGCCGAAGTGTTGTGAAACCTCTTGTGTGGTACAGAGTCTGCTTTGCTTTGCAAATAAATCATGTTGTCTAAAAACTTTAAATGGAATTGAAACTGCGATGTGACAAGATTAAGCAATTACTTCAGTGGGGACTCTTGGTGGTATTGTACAGTAAAATTTAAAAGTTGAGATAAAAACAAAAGAAAGATAGACATATTGAGAGGCGTTCCACAAGGTTTACTACTAGGAGCACTGCGGTTTCTGATATACATTAATGACTTGATCTTGGGGCTACAGGTCACAATTTCGGAATTTGCGAATGATAGGAAATGTAGAAGTGTAGTAAACAGTGAGGTACATAGTGATAGACTTAAAAAGACATTGACAGGCTGGTGGAATAGACGGACACATCTCAAATATAATTCAACGCAGAGAATTGTGAGGTGATACATTTGGTGCGAAAACTAAGGAGAGACCATACACACTAAACTGTACAATCGTAAATAGGTGCAAAAGCAGAGAGAACTGGGGGTGTAATTTCCCAATATGTTTGAAGTTGTAGCAGCATCTGGCGGGCGGGCGTGACGGGACAGCAAAAAATAATTCTGTAATTCATATGTAAATGTATCGGGGGGACAGAGCAAACTATTTGTGCAGCTGTGTAAGAGCGTTGAGGAGAAGAATTGCCTCCTCCTTTTCCTAGGTAACAGTATCGATCAGCGGAATGGCCTCCTCCTCTTTCTATGTAACAATATCGAGGGTTTGATTGGTCTCCTGCTGTTTCAATATTGCTATTAGTGTGAGTGAGCATGTGGTCTCCCCCTTAAGCAGGGGCAGATACGATCGCTCCTTCCTTATTAACATGTCCTGGGTGATGACCGCCTGAAGGGATCAGGTAGTTATCGGAAATAAAAGCTACTCAGAGGACCAATTACCATTTACCATATAGAGCAGTGCCCTCTTCATTTGGGAACTGACCTTCATCACATCCGCCAGGCTACCTCCAATCGGAATGCCATAATTCTCTACTCCTTTTCCAAATTCGAGTCTTAACTTGGAATCTCACATGACCATAAATGGTTCTCAATAACCATATTTGAAGATATACTTACACCCAACGTACAGCACAGTGAAAGACCAGTTCCTCCAACTGGAGCATGTCAGTGTTTAAGCTGCGCAGGAGCCTCCTCCCAGCCATCTACATCTAACCCTATCACCATAACCTTCTAAACACACAAAGCACAATGTGAATTAATTGAATGCTTGAATTGAAAAATGCAATCTTGGCCTTTTAAAAATGTTGCGCTTGTATCTGCTCAAACAATGGACTCCCTGGTTAGGTCCAATTGCACTACCCGATCATTATAATCTCGTTGATCAATATGCCCCGGTTGCGGAGAGAATTGCCCCATCAGTGGGAAATACGAACAATGTGATGAGATTAAAAGCTGCATTTTGGCAATAATGTATCTAGTTATGACAATTTGATAAAAGCTGCCAAAGATCTCAAAGCAGAACTGTGGTGAAACATTTTGTACGTGCAGATTCTGCTTTGCTTTGTAAAAATATCATCTTGTTGAACATTTTAGATGGAACTGAAACTGAGACATGTCAAGATTAAGCAATCCCTTCAGTGGGAGAGGTTTGATAATATTGCGTATTAAAAACTAAAAGCAGAAATAAAAGGAAACGTAAGATAGAGTAATCACGTGGCATTCCCAAGTTTTATTGCCAGGACTCCTGGTGTTTCTGATATACATTACTGACTTGCTCTTGGGAACACGGGGGACATATTTTTGAAATTTGAAGATTATACAAAACTTAGAAGTGTAGTTCGCAGTGAGGAAGATAGTGATAGACTTTAAAACACATAGGCGGGCTGATGGAATAGACGGGCACATTTCAAACATTATTCAAAGCAGAGAAGTGTGGGGGAATAGATTTGGTACTAAGAATGAGGAGAGACCATAAACACTGAAATGTACACTTTTAAAGGGGGTGCAAGAACAGAGAGACCTGCGGGAGTTCTTTCATAAATGTTTGGCATTTTAGCAGGCTCTGGCGGGCAGGTGTGACAGGAGAACAGTAAACCATTCTCCAGTTCCTAATGTTCGACTTTGGCTGGACAAATTAGCAGAGAAGTTCATAAAGCAAATGGATCCGGCGCTTTATTAGTAGCAGCATAGATTACAAAAGCTAAGATATTTTACTGAACCTATATAAGACATTAGTTCTGCCCCAGCTGGATTGTGTCCAATTCTGGGGAGCACATTTTTGGAAGAACATGACTATTATAGAGGGTACAGAAGGCTAAAATAGTTACAAGGATGGGGCATTATAGTTAGTGTGATAGACGAGAGAAGCTGGGCTTGTTATCCTTAAAGCAGAGAGGGCTAAGAGGAGATTTGATAGTGGTGTTAAAAATTATGACGTATTTAGATAGAGTAAATAAAGCGAAACTGTGTCAAAGCTCTAAATGGTCGATAGAAGCAGCGGCTGCAGGAGGAAAATTTATCTTTCGCAAAGAGTGGTTAGAATTTGGAATATACTGTCTGATAGAACGGTGGAGGCAGATTCAATCGTGGCTTTCAAAAGGGAATGGTATAAATAATTTAAGAAAAAATGCAGGGATTATGGTGAAAGATTGGGGAGTGGGATTAACTGGATTGCTCTTCGAAAGATCATGCGCAGACTCCAGGGCCCAGCGTCTTTCATGTCCTGAGGACATCCCAAAGCGCTTTACAAAAAATATGCATTTTTGAATTGCTGTCACTGTTGCAATGTAAGAAATGCGGCAGCCAAATTTGAACTCAGCACCCTCCAACTACAGGATTGCGACAATGATTGGATAATCTGCTTTCGATTAATTAGAGAAAACTATCAATATTGGACCGGGAACCGGAGAGGCTTCGCCTGCTCTTCTTCGAAAATATTGCCATACGAGCTTTTACGTTCACATGAGAGAGCAGACGAGGCCCTCGTTTTAACATCTGATCTGAAAGACAGCACCAGCGACAGCGCAGCACTCCCTCAATAATGCACTGGGAGTGTTGGTCTAAACTTTGTGCACAGGTCCCTGGAGAGGCGCTTGAACCCAAAGCCTTTCGATCCAGAGATAATGTCCCTATGGTTGACATCGTTCACGTCATTCTGGCCTTTGAGTCAGAAGGTGGTGGGGTCAAATCCCACTGCACAGTGTTGAGCACATATTCTAGGTCGGCACTTCCATTGACAGTATTGAGGGAGCGCTCTTCTGTCAGCAATTCCGGCTTTTGGATGATTCGGGAGAACCCGGCCCAGACTTCACTCTCAGATGGACTTTAATGATACATGGCACTATTGCAAGTAGAGCACTAGAGTTCACCCTGGTTTTCTGGCCTGCATTTGTCCCTCAACTAACATAATTAAAAAAGACAGATTAACAGTTTATGATCAGATCGCTATGTGTGGGAGCTTGCTCTGTAAAATTGGCTGTCGTGTTTCCCATTTACAATATTGACTACACTCTTAAAAACAAAGCGCTGAATTGATTGAAAAGCACTTTGGGATAATCTAATATTGTGAATCATGTTTATAAATAGGGCTTCGTTCTTTATATGTTTCAATGACCACTGGCGACCTCAATCATGTAAACAAATCCCATACCACTATTCTCATTGGGCGAAGATGTCCTTATCCAATGCAAGTGTTCAGTTCATTCGCATCCTGTTTTACCCCTTCTGTGTGGATTAAGATCAGAATGAAATGGTCATTTCTTAATAGTTCCCAAAGAGACTGTCAACTTTTATGGTGGATTGCAGCCTTAAATTGAAATACTGAAAAGGAGTATGAGATTATGGGCTAAATTTCTGTATAAATGTACACAGTTATGGCACAAAGATGAAGAGCACCGAGGAGGCCAATAGGAAGCATTTGATTACAGGATGGATAGATGTATGTTGGACACATTTTGAGGGATTTGGAGTAAAAGCGTAAAAATGCGTTGAGATATCGATCAGCCATTATCTAACTCAATGGTGGTGCAGGCTCGAGGGGCTGAACAGCTTCCTCTGTTCCCGTGTAACAGACGTGAGCGGGTTAGTGGCATACTCCTGTTCATATGTAACAGGCATGAGCGGGTAATTAACCTGCTCTTTTTCCTATGCAAACATTGCGAGGGACTGAATGGCATTCTGATGTTTCTAACTAAATGTTCCGAAAAATCTAAATGGCCTCCTCCTGTTCATATGTAACAGGTGTGAAGGGGTCAATGGCCTGCTCCTGTTCCGATGAAACGGGCTCGAGGAGCTGAACGGCCTCCTCCTGTTGCTATGTAGCAGGCTCCGGCAGGCGGGTGTGGGGGCAAAAAGTCATTCTCCATTTCCTATATAACAGTAGCGAGGGCCTGAACAGCATATGTCTGTTCCTAATTAACAGGCTTCAGGTGCAGAATGGCCTGCTCCTTTTCCTATGAAATAGGATTGAAGGGCAGAATTGCATCCTCCCGTGGCTATATTACAGTATCGAGGGTCTGAATAGTTTTCTTCCGTCTTCACGAAGGAAGACACAAAATAACCTTCCTGAAATACTGGGAACCGAGGGTCTAGTGAGAAGGAGGAACTGAAGGAAATCCTTATAAGTCAGGAAATTGTGTTATGGAAATTGATGGGGTTGAAAGCCGATAAATCACCAGGGCCTAATAGTCTGCATCCCAGAGTATTTAAGGAAGTGTTCCTAGAAATAGTGGATGCATTGGTGGTCATTTTTCATCATTCAGTAGATTCTGCATCAGTTCCTATTGATTGGAGGGTAGTTAATGTTACCCAAATTTCTTAACAAAAAGGAGGGAGAGAGAAAACAGGGAATTATAGATCGGTTAGCCTGACATTGGCAGTGGGGAAAATGTTGTAATCAATTATAAAAAATGTAATAGCAGCGCATTTGGAAAGCAGTGACATGATCGGTCCATGTTAGCACGGATTTATGAAAGGGAAATCAAGCTTGACAAATATTCTAGAATTATTTGAGGATGTAACTAGTAGAATGAACAAGGGAGAACCTGTGGTTGTGGTGTATTTGGACTTTCAAAAGGCTTCTGACAAGGTCCCACACAAGAGATTAGTATGCAAAATTAAAGCACATGTTATTGGGGGTAATGTATTGACATGGATAGAGAGCTGGTGGGTAGAAAGGAAGAAAATAGGAGGCATAAACAGATCCTTTTCAGAATAGCAGGCAGTGACTAGTGGGGTACCGCAAGGTTCAGTGCTGGTACGCCAGCTATTTATAATATGCATTAATGGTTTAGCCGAAGGAATTGAACGTAATATCTCCAAGTTTGCAGACGACACTAAGCTGGTTGGCAGTGTGAGCTGTGAGGAGGATGCTAAGAGGCTACAGGGTGACTTGGACAGGTTATGTGAGTGGGCAAATGCATGGCAGAGGCAGTATAATGTAAATAAATGTGAGGTTATCCACTTTGGTGGCAAAGACAAGAAGGAAGATTATTATCTGAATGGTGACAGATTAGGAAAGGGGAGGTGCAACGAGACCTGCGTGTCATTGTACATCAGTCATTGACAGTTGGCCTGCAGGTACAGCAGACGGTGAAGAACGCCAATGGCATGTTGGCCTTCATCGCCAGAGGATTTGAGTATAAAATGCAACATCCCACCGACACCTGGGTGTCCCTGGTCAAAGGCCGCCCTAAGTGGAGGAAGAGAATCTGGAAGGACGCTGAGCACCTCGATTCTCATCGCCGAGAGCAGGCAGAAAACAAGCGGTGTGCGGCAAACCAGCCACCCCACTCACCCCCCTTTCCTTGAAAGACAGTTTGCCCCACCTGTGACAGAGACTGTAATTCCCGTATTCGACAGTTCAGTCACCTGAGAACTCATGTTTAGAATGGAAGCAAGTCTTCCTCGATTTCGAGGGACTGCCTATGATGATGAACATCTGCTCTGAAACTTCTCTGCACATGGAGAACAACCCCTGCTTCTCCAGTCCCTCAATGGAACTGAAGTCCCTCATCCCTAGTACCATTCCACTTAATCTCTTCTGCACTATGTCGAAGGCTTTAGCATCCTTCCAATGTGTGGTCCCCAGACTTAAACAAAATACTCCAGCTGAGGCCCAGTGTGTTTTAAATGTTTCACACACCGTCTTTGCTTTCTATTCCATGTGTAAATAAATCCGATTAAGTCATACTGTTTAGAAGCCTTCTCAACGTGTCCTGTTACTTTCAATGTTGTGTGTACATACACCACATTTAAATTACACAATGTAGTATATAGTGTCTCCCCTCAATGTCTCGACCAAAATATATGAGTTCAAACTTTACTGTGTTAAATATTATCGGCCACGTATCTGCCCATTTTATCACTCTGTTATCCTCCTGAATTATGTTCTCAGCTAACTTATTTTTTATTACATTTCCGAGTTTTTTATCTTCTGAAACCATTGAATTATGTCTTTTACACCCAAATTCAATTTACTACTGGAGATAATAATGTGCCGTGGTCCCAAGTAACACCGCTGTTTACCTCCTTCCTGTTAGAAGAAACAACCCTCTGCCTTATGACCCTTTGTCAAATTTGGATCAATGCTGTCACTCTCCCTTTAATCCCATGGGAGTTAGGTTTGCTTACAAGTCGATTTTGCCTGTTGAAAGTCCAGGTACACAACATCAAGCACAGTAGCATCATATACACACTCCGCTAATTCAGCACAGAATGCGATCCGGTTAGACAAATACCATTTGCCTTTTATCAAATGCGAGATGACTTTCATTTATTATCGCATTGTTCCCCATAGCCAATTAATTTTACCAAGCATTATTGACATTAAAGGTTTCCTCACCACTGACCTTAGACTGTCAGGTTTGTACTTGCCAGGTTTATCCCAGTCCCTATTTTTTCAAAGTTGTAACATTTGCAATGATTCAGTCAGCAAAAACAGTTTCATAGAATTAATTTGGAAATGACTGTGACTGTGCAACCTTTCACTCCACCCACAGCCAGAGTGATAAATGTGCTGGGCAAGTTTTAAAGACTTTACCCTTTCTACAGCTGAGAAGGTTTTTTCACTGGGTTTAGATAAGAATTTGTCTTTAATTAAATGACCGGCACACGGTGCGATCGTGGGAGCTGTAAGCCTGATATGGACACTCCGATTTTTTCCAAGAAAAACCTTTCCTTGCTGACGTTCGCACGCTCACAGAGTCATGGGATTTGCATGTGCAGCAGGAAGCCATTCGGTCCATCATTCCTGTACCGGTGTCCTGTTCCCGTGCTTTAATAGCAAATTTCAGTTAGATAACTTCGGGAACTGCAAAAACTGGCCAAATATTATTCCGTGATTTACATTATTCCCAATTCTGGGCAGCACGCTTTAGTTTGCGTGTTAACGGTTTGGAGAGATCAAAGAGGAGAATTACTAGAAAGGTACTGGGAATGAATTACTTCAGTTACACGTAGAGAAAAGAGAAGTTGGGATTTTTCTCCTCAGAGCAGAGAAGGTGAATAGGAGACATGATAGCGGGATTCAAAATTATGAGCAGTTTTGATGGAGAGAACAAGGTGAAACATTTTCCAGTGGCGGAATGGACGGTACCAGAAGAAACAGATTTAAGATAAACGGCAAAAGATTCAGAGGCGAGGTGAGTTTTTTCTTACGCAGCAAGTTGTTGTAATCTGAATTTGACTGCCTGAAAGGTTGGTGGAAGCAGATTAAATAGTAGTTTTCAAAACGGAATTGGATAAACAGATGACTGGAGAAAAATCCCGGGCTACGAAGAAAAAGCAAGAGAGAATATATGTATATAGAATTAGCAGCAGACTGGGACATTCTGACCCTTGAGACTGCTCCACCACTCAATAAGATCATGATCTTCCATCTCAACACCAAATGAAATGTTCACCAGGCACCGAGAGTGAAAAATGCCGAGAAAAGGAAAGAATGAAATAGATTTCAGTGGATGCCAACATTTAACTGCAGTGTGAAAACAATCACCATTATAATTAGGCTTCCATTATGTTCTTGCACGACATCACCCTAAGTAACCTAGTTGATCACAGCACAGATATCCGTTAATTCATTGCCAGTGCGAAATAATACACATTTTGAACTTAGCAACGTGTACAAGACCACTGCCTGGATTGTGGGCAGTGATAACGGAACATGAGCATTAAGATTTTCGGTATCATTATACTTTACATTGACACAACCTGAGCTCTGAGATGTGTTTGGGACCCATTGCCCCGAAACGATGACAGAGTGGGTGGGGCAATTCCTTCCGGGGTCAGGTTACAGCTCACTGCACTCTTGCTGCCCCAACCATCAGCAGCGCATCATTCGTTGTCGTGATAGAGCACACACTTCAGTGCCTTCCGTTTCAAAGTCAGCAGCAAATGAGGAGATCTCGCTCAACAAGTGCTGATTGACACCGTAAATGTTGCCAATCATGACTTACTTGAGCCTTCCGTGAACATTTTTGCGGCACATCACTCTAGCTTACCATCTGTCAATGCATTGCCAGTGTGGAAATATTCAGCATTTTAAACTTAGCAAGGTCTGCAAGACTGGAATCAGTGAATGCCTGGGCCATGGCCACTGATAACTTATCCCGAGCATTATATTTGGCCTGGGCCCCTCCTATATTGAACATTGGCTCACTGTGTGTCTATGTTTAGCGTTCACAGGCAATTTACAAGCTCTGAATTTCCCAGCAGTGAATTCATGGAGTGATTGATCTAACCGACATTCAACATCAGTATTGTTAAGGCTCTCCTTGATTCGCGACACTTATCTCTCTTCAGCATAGCACTGCTATGGACTGAACCTGTTAGAATTTCACCTTGCCTCGGGGTCAGTGCGGCTATGTGGGACTTCGGCCGGTCTCCCTTTCACAGCCCATCAGTGTCGAGAAAAGAACGGGGTATTTTACTGACATTTTATGTTCTCAAACAGTTATAAACTCTACAGTATATTTCACTGTGTCTTCAAGACGGTGAGATCGAGCCTGTTGTGCAAGCTTTGTTTCTTTATGAGCACTTCAGCAGAACATTAAATCAACATGTGGAACTAGAATTGCTGATTGACACTGTACGTTTGCCAACATTTAACTGCAGTGTGAAAACAATCACCATTATAATTAGGCTTCCATTACGTTCTTGCACGACATCACCCTAAGTAACCTAGTTGATCACAGCACAGATATCCGTTAATTCATTGCCAGTGCGAAATAATACACATTTTGAACTTAGCAACGTGTACAAGACCACTGCCTGGATCGTGGGCAGTGATAACGGAACATGAGCATTAAGATTTTCGGTATCATTATACTTTATTGACACAACCTGAGCTCTGAGATGTGTTTGGGACCCATTGCCCCGAAACGAGGACAGAGTGGGTGGGGCAATTCCTTCCGGGGTCAGGTTTTCTTTCAGAAAGGTGTGAGAAAACTTTGCTTCGTTCACTGTCAGACCGAAATAGTTCAGTTGGGATGGCGTTTGACTGAAGATCCAGATGGTTCATGGCTCAATCCCGTGTTTCAGCAATTTTTGGTTATTTCGCGTTCCCTTCATTCTAAGGATAGTGGCTGATTTTATATCGGGACAGTGGGCTGTTCAGCGGTTGCGTGATAATAATTTTCAACATGAATTGTTTTTAGATTTAGCGCTCTTTTTCTGTTACGTTCTATTTACACTCTGCGCAGTGTTGTAGATGAACAGTGAACAATGTTTAAGCGATGTGATGTGTTCAATGTTTATGCAGTAAATCTGTCATCCAGTGTGAGTTTGAAACACAATCCCCGCAGACTGAGCTTTCATGCAACGTTAGCACAATTTGTGGCCGGTTAGCTCAGTTGGTTAGAGCGTGGTGCTAATAACGCCAAGGTCGTGGGTTCGATCCCCGTACGGGCCATTCCAGTGTTCTTCATAATTTTTATTCGGTTTTTAGTCACGTTGAAAATCAAATCTTTTTAATGAAACAAATCCACACAGAATCCCAAGGGTTGGGAATTATTTGGAATAACAGTCATTGCTTCTTTGCCGACGGGGTGGAGAGGCACATCTTTCTGTTTATTTCTGCTTCTTGGTTTGCTGATAAAGGATGAACCGGAGGCCTGTTCCCTTCAATGCTCAAAAGTAGGAACAGACAGACAGAACGGTTCTGTCGCCTGGAGATGGGCAAAAGACAGCAGTTCAGGACAAAAACACTAAATGAAATGTTCACCCGGCACCGAGAGTGAAAAATCCCGAGAAAAGGACAGAATGAAATAGATTTCAGTGGATGCCTACCCGCACGTGATGCTGTGGATGCGCGGACATATCTTTGGTGTTCTCCACAAAAAATGTCATTTGCAACGAACAGTTTTACCTGGCGCGAATGTGGTGATACTTTGGAAGGAGCAAGCAGGAAAGACTGTGTTGGTCTGCTTGTTGGCAAGCAGATGTGTGGCAGCTTCCCTGGTGGTCCAGTGGTTAGGTTTCGGCGCTTTCACTGCTGTGGCCTGGGTTCGATTCCCGGTCAGGGAACATTGTATTTCCGGCCGTTTAAATTGCTAGGCTGTTCCTGAAAAAAATTTACAGCTCACTGCACTCTTGCTGCCCCAACCATCAGCAGCACATCATTCGTTGTCGTGATAGAGCACACACTTCAGTGCCTTCCGTTTCAAAGTCAGCAGCAAATGAGGAGATCTCGCTCAACAAGTGCTGATTGACACCGTAAATGTTGCCAATCATGGCTTACTTTAGCCTTCCGTGAACATTTTTGCGGCACATCACTCTAGCTTACCATCTGTCAATGCATTGCCAGTGTGGAAATATTCAGCATTTTAAACTTAGCAACGTCTGCAAGACTGGAATCAGTGAATGCCTGGGCCATGGCCACTGATAACTTATCCCGAGCATTCATTTGGCCTGGGCCCCTCCTATATTGAACATTGGCTCACTGTGTGTCTATGTTTAGCGTTCACAGGCAATTTACAAGCTCTGAATTTCCCAGCAGTGAATTCATGGAGTGATTGATCTAACCGACATTCAACATCAGTATTGTTAAGGCTCTCCTTGATTCGCGACACTTATCTCTCTTCAGCATAGCACTGCTATGGACTGAACCTGTTAGAATTTCACCTTGCCTCGGGGTCAGTGCGGCTATGTGGGACTTCGGCCGGTCTCCCTTTCACAGCCCATCAGTGTCGAGAAAAGAACGGGGTATTTTACTGACATTTTATGTTCTCAAACAGTTATAAACTCTACAGTATATTTCACTGTGTCTTCAAGACGGTGAGATCGAGCCTGTTGTGCAAGCTTTGTTTCTTTATGAGCACTTCAGCAGAACATTAAATCAACATGTGGAACTAGAATTGCTGATTGACACTGTACGTTTGCCAACATTTAACTGCAGTGTGAAAACAATCACCATTATAATTAGGCTTCCATTACGTTCTTGCACGACATCACCCTAAGTAACCTAGTTGATCACAGCACAGATATCCGTTAATTCATTGCCAGTGCGAAATAATATACATTTTGAACTTAGCAACGTGTACAAGACCACTGCCTGGATCGTGGGCAGTGATAACGGAACATGAGCATTAAGATTTTCGGTATCATTATACTTTACATTGACACAACCTGAGCTCTGAGATGTGTTTGGGACCCATTGCCCCGAAACGAGGACAGAGTGGGTGGGGCAATTCCTTCCGGGGTCAGGTTTTCTTTCAGAAAGGTGTGAGAAAACTTTGCTTCGTTCACTGTCAGACCGAAATAGTTCAGTTGGGATGGCGTTTGACTGAAGATCCAGATGGTTCATGGCTCAATCCCGTGTTTCAGCAATACTTGGTTATTTCGCGTTCCCTTCATTCTAAGGATAGTGGCTGATTTTATATCGGGACAGTGGGCTGTTCAGCGGTTGCGTGATAATAATTTTCAACATGAATTGTTTTTAGATTTAGCGCTCTTTTTCTGTTACGTTCTATTTACACTCTGCGCAGTGTTGTAGATGAACAGTGAACAATGTTTAAGCGATGTGATGTGTTCAACGTTTATGCAGTAAATCTGTCATCCAGTGTGAGTTTGAAACACAATCCCCGCAGACTGAGCTTTCATGCAACGTTAGCACAATTTGTGGCCGGTTAGCTCAGTTGGTTAGAGCGTGGTGCTAATAACGCCAAGGTCGTGTGTTCGATCCCCGTACGGGCCATTCCAGTGTTCTTCATAATTTTTATTCGGTTTTTAGTCACGTTGAAAATCAAATCTTTATAATGAAACAAATCCACACAGAATCCCAAGGGTTGGGAATTATTTGGAATAACAGTCATTGCTTCTTTGCCGACGGGGTGGAGAGGCACATCTTTCTGTTTATTTCTGCTTCTTGGTTTGCTGATAAATGATGAACCGGAGGCCTGTTCCCTTCAATGCTCAAAAGTAGGAACAGACAGACAGAACGGTTCTGTCGCCTGGAGATGGGCAAAAGACAGCAGTTCAGGACAAAAACACTAAATGAAATGTTCACCCGGCACCGAGAGTGAAAAATCCCGAGAAAAGGACAGAATGAAATAGATTTCAGTGGATGCCTACCCGCACGTGATGCTGTGGATGCGCGGACATATCTTTGGTGTTCTCCACAAAAAATGTCATTTGCAACGAACAGTTTTACCTGGCGCGAATGTGGTGATACTTTGGAAGGAGCAAGCAGGAAAGACTGTGTTGGTCTGCTTGTTGGCAAGCAGATGTGTAGCAGCTTCCCTGGTGGTCCAGTGGTTAGGTTTCGGCGCTTTCACTGCTGTGGCCTGGGTTCGATTCCCGGTCAGGGAACATTGTATTTCCGGCCGTTTAAATTGCTAGGCTGTTCCTGAAAAAAATTTACAGCTCACTGCACTCTTGCTGCCCCAACCATCAGCAGCGCATCATTCGTTGTCGTGATAGAGCACACACTTCAGTGCCTTCCGTTTCAAAGTCAGCAGCAAATGAGGAGATCTCGCTCAACAAGTGCTGATTGACACCGTAAATGTTGCCAATCATGGCTTACTTTAGCCTTCCGTGAACATTTTTGCGGCACATCACTCTAGCTTACCATCTGTCAATGCATTGCCAGTGTGGAAATATTCAGCATTTTAAACTTAGCAACGTCTGCAAGACTGGAATCAGTGAATGCCTGGGCCATGGCCACTGATAACTTATCCCGAGCATTCATTTGGCCTGGGCCCCTCCTATATTGAACATTGGCTCACTGTGTGTCTATGTTTAGCGTTCACAGGCAATTTACAAGCTCTGAATTTCCCAGCAGTGAATTCATGGAGTGATTGATCTAACCGACATTCAACATCAGTATTGTTAAGGCTCTCCTTGATTCGCGACACTTATCTCTCTTCAGCATAGCACTGCTATGGACTGAACCTGTTAGAATTTCACCTTGCCTCGGGGTCAGTGCGGCTATGTGGGACTTCGGCCGGTCTCCCTTTCACAGCCCATCAGTGTCGAGAAAAGAACGGGGTATTTTACTGACATTTTATGTTCTCAAACAGTTATAAACTCTACAGTATATTTCACTGTGTCTTCAAGACGGTGAGATCGAGCCTGTTGTGCAAGCTTTGTTTCTTTATGAGCACTTCAGCAGAACATTAAATCAACATGTGGAACTAGAATTGCTGATTGACACTGTACGTTTGCCAACATTTAACTGCAGTGTGAAAACAATCACCATTATAATTAGGCTTCCATTACGTTCTTGCACGACATCACCCTAAGTAACCTAGTTGATCACAGCACAGATATCCGTTAATTCATTGCCAGTGCGAAATAATACACATTTTGAACTTAGCAACGTGTACAAGACCACTGCCTGGATCGTGGGCAGTGATAACGGAACATGAGCATTAAGATTTTCGGTATCATTATACTTTACATTGACACAACCTGAGCTCTGAGATGTGTTTGGGACCCATTGCCCCGAAACGAGGACAGAGTGGGTGGGGCAATTCCTTCCGGGGTCAGGTTTTCTTTCAGAAAGGTGTGAGAAAACTTTGCTTCGTTCACTGTCAGACCGAAATAGTTCAGTTGGGATGGCGTTTGACTGAAGATCCAGATGGTTCATGGCTCAATCCCGTGTTTCAGCAATACTTGGTTATTTCGCGTTCCCTTCATTCTAAGGATAGTGGCTGATTTTATATCGGGACAGTGGGCTGTTCAGCGGTTGCGTGATAATAATTTTCAACATGAATTGTTTTTAGATTTAGCGCTCTTTTTCTGTTACGTTCTATTTACACTCTGCGCAGTGTTGTAGATGAACAGTGAACAATGTTTAAGCGATGTGATGTGTTCAATGTTTATGCAGTAAATCTGTCATCCAGTGTGAGTTTGAAACACAATCCCCGCAGACTGAGCTTTCATGCAACGTTAGCACAATTTGTGGCCGGTTAGCTCAGTTGGTTAGAGCGTGGTGCTAATAACGCCAAGGTCGTGTGTTCGATCCCCGTACGGGCCATTCCAGTGTTCTTCATAATTTTTATTCGGTTTTTAGTCACGTTGAAAATCAAATCTTTATAATGAAACAAATCCACACAGAATCCCAAGGGTTGGGAATTATTTGGAATAACAGTCATTGCTTCTTTGCCGACGGGGTGGAGAGGCACATCTTTCTGTTTATTTCTGCTTCTTGGTTTGCTGATAAATGATGAACCGGAGGCCTGTTCCCTTCAATGCTCAAAAGTAGGAACAGACAGACAGAACGGTTCTGTCGCCTGGAGATGGGCAAAAGACAGCAGTTCAGGACAAAAACACTAAATGAAATGTTCACCCGGCACCGAGAGTGAAAAATCCCGAGAAAAGGACAGAATGAAATAGATTTCAGTGGATGCCTACCCGCACGTGATGCTGTGGATGCGCGGACATATCTTTGGTGTTCTCCACAAAAATATCATTTGCAACGAACAGTTTTACCTGGCGCGAATGTGGTGATACTTTGGAAGGAGCAAGCAGGAAAGACTGTGTTGGTCTGCTTGTTGGCAAGCAGATGTGTAGCAGCTTCCCTGGTGGTCCAGTGGTTAGGTTTCGGCGCTTTCACTGCTGTGGCCTGGGTTCGATTCCCGGTCAGGGAACATTGTATTTCCGGCCGTTTAAATTGCTAGGCTGTTCCTGAAAAAAATTTACAGCTCACTGCACTCTTGCTGCCCCAACCATCAGCAGCGCATCATTCGTTGTCGTGATAGAGCACACACTTCAGTGCCTTCCGTTTCAAAGTCAGCAGCAAATGAGGAGATCTCGCTCAACAAGTGCTGATTGACACCGTAAATGTTGCCAATCATGGCTTACTTTAGCCTTCCGTGAACATTTTTGCGGCACATCACTCTAGCTTACCATCTGTCAATGCATTGCCAGTGTGGAAATATTCAGCATTTTAAACTTAGCAACGTCTGCAAGACTGGAATCAGTGAATGCCTGGGCCATGGCCACTGATAACTTATCCCGAGCATTCATTTGGCCTGGGCCCCTCCTATATTGAACATTGGCTCACTGTGTGTCTATGTTTAGCGTTCACAGGCAATTTACAAGCTCTGAATTTCCCAGCAGTGAATTCATGGAGTGATTGATCTAACCGACATTCAACATCAGTATTGTTAAGGCTCTCCTTGATTCGCGACACTTATCTCTC
The DNA here is from genome assembly GCF_044704955.1 of Pristiophorus japonicus. Taxonomy (NCBI): domain Eukaryota; kingdom Metazoa; phylum Chordata; class Chondrichthyes; family Pristiophoridae; genus Pristiophorus; species Pristiophorus japonicus. The sequence goes on from NC_092001.1 coordinate 2,699,169, forward strand.
TTCAGCATAGCACTGCTATGGACTGAACCTGTTAGAATTTCACCTTGCCTCGGGGTCAGTGCGGCTATGTGGGACTTCGGCCGGTCTCCCTTTCACAGCCCATCAGTGTCGAGAAAAGAACGGGGTATTTTACTGACATTTTATGTTCTCAAACAGTTATAAACTCTACAGTATATTTCACTGTGTCTTCAAGACTGTGAGATCGAGCCTGTTGTGCAAGCTTTGTTTCTTTATGAGCACTTCAGCAGAACATTAAATCAACATGTGGAACTAGAATTGCTGATTGACACTGTACGTTTGCCAACATTTAACTGCAGTGTGAAAACAATCACCATTATAATTAGGCTTCCATTACGTTCTTGCACGACATCACCCTAAGTAACCTAGTTGATCACAGCACAGATATCCGTTAATTCATTGCCAGTGCGAAATAATACACATTTTGAACTTAGCAACGTGTACAAGACCACTGCCTGGATCGTGGGCAGTGATAACGGAACATGAGCATTAAGATTTTCGGTATCATTATACTTTACATTGACACAACCTGAGCTCTGAGATGTGTTTGGGACCCATTGCCCCGAAACGAGGACAGAGTGGGTGGGGCAATTCCTTCCGGGGTCAGGTTTTCTTTCAGAAAGGTGTGAGAAAACTTTGCTTCGTTCACTGTCAGACCGAAATAGTTCAGTTGGGATGGCGTTTGACTGAAGATCCAGATGGTTCATGGCTCAATCCCGTGTTTCAGCAATACTTGGTTATTTCGCGTTCCCTTCATTCTAAGGATAGTGGCTGATTTTATATCGGGACAGTGGGCTGTTCAGCGGTTGCGTGATAATAATTTTCAACATGAATTGTTTTTAGATTTAGCGCTCTTTTTCTGTTACGTTCTATTTACACTCTGCGCAGTGTTGTAGATGAACAGTGAACAATGTTTAAGCGATGTGATGTGTTCAATGTTTATGCAGTAAATCTGTCATCCAGTGTGAGTTTGAAACACAATCCCCGCAGACTGAGCTTTCATGCAACGTTAGCACAATTTGTGGCCGGTTAGCTCAGTTGGTTAGAGCGTGGTGCTAATAACGCCAAGGTCGTGTGTTCGATCCCCGTACGGGCCATTCCAGTGTTCTTCATAATTTTTATTCGGTTTTTAGTCACGTTGAAAATCAAATCTTTATAATGAAACAAATCCACACAGAATCCCAAGGGTTGGGAATTATTTGGAATAACAGTCATTGCTTCTTTGCCGACGGGGTGGAGAGGCACATCTTTCTGTTTATTTCTGCTTCTTGGTTTGCTGATAAATGATGAACCGGAGGCCTGTTCCCTTCAATGCTCAAAAGTAGGAACAGACAGACAGAACGGTTCTGTCGCCTGGAGATGGGCAAAAGACAGCAGTTCAGGACAAAAACACTAAATGAAATGTTCACCCGGCACCGAGAGTGAAAAATCCCGAGAAAAGGACAGAATGAAATAGATTTCAGTGGATGCCTACCCGCACGTGATGCTGTGGATGCGCGGACATATCTTTGGTGTTCTCCACAAAAAATGTCATTTGCAACGAACAGTTTTACCTGGCGCGAATGTGGTGATACTTTGGAAGGAGCAAGCAGGAAAGACTGTGTTGGTCTGCTTGTTGGCAAGCAGATGTGTAGCAGCTTCCCTGGTGGTCCAGTGGTTAGGTTTCGGCGCTTTCACTGCTGTGGCCTGGGTTCGATTCCCGGTCAGGGAACATTGTATTTCCGGCCGTTTAAATTGCTAGGCTGTTCCTGAAAAAAATTTACAGCTCACTGCACTCTTGCTGCCCCAACCATCAGCAGCGCATCATTCGTTGTCGTGATAGAGCACACACTTCAGTGCCTTCCGTTTCAAAGTCAGCAGCAAATGAGGAGATCTCGCTCAACAAGTGCTGATTGACACCGTAAATGTTGCCAATCATGGCTTACTTTAGCCTTCCGTGAACATTTTTGCGGCACATCACTCTAGCTTACCATCTGTCAATGCATTGCCAGTGTGGAAATATTCAGCATTTTAAACTTAGCAACGTCTGCAAGACTGGAATCAGTGAATGCCTGGGCCATGGCCACTGATAACTTATCCCGAGCATTCATTTGGCCTGGGCCCCTCCTATATTGAACATTGGCTCACTGTGTGTCTATGTTTAGCGTTCACAGGCAATTTACAAGCTCTGAATTTCCCAGCAGTGAATTCATGGAGTGATTGATCTAACCGACATTCAACATCAGTATTGTTAAGGCTCTCCTTGATTCGCGACACTTATCTCTCTTCAGCATAGCACTGCTATGGACTGAACCTGTTAGAATTTCACCTTGCCTCGGGGTCAGTGCGGCTATGTGGGACTTCGGCCGGTCTCCCTTTCACAGCCCATCAGTGTCGAGAAAAGAACGGGGTATTTTACTGACATTTTATGTTCTCAAACAGTTATAAACTCTACAGTATATTTCACTGTGTCTTCAAGACGGTGAGATCGAGCCTGTTGTGCAAGCTTTGTTTCTTTATGAGCACTTCAGCAGAACATTAAATCAACATGTGGAACTAGAATTGCTGATTGACACTGTACGTTTGCCAACATTTAACTGCAGTGTGAAAACAATCACCATTATAATTAGGCTTCCATTACGTTCTTGCACGACATCACCCTAAGTAACCTAGTTGATCACAGCACAGATATCCGTTAATTCATTGCCAGTGCGAAATAATACACATTTTGAACTTAGCAACGTGTACAAGACCACTGCCTGGATCGTGGGCAGTGATAACGGAACATGAGCATTAAGATTTTCGGTATCATTATACTTTACATTGACACAACCTGAGCTCTGAGATGTGTTTGGGACCCATTGCCCCGAAACGAGGACAGAGTGGGTGGGGCAATTCCTTCCGGGGTCAGGTTTTCTTTCAGAAAGGTGTGAGAAAACTTTGCTTCGTTCACTGTCAGACCGAAATAGTTCAGTTGGGATGGCGTTTGACTGAAGATCCAGATGGTTCATGGCTCAATCCCGTGTTTCAGCAATACTTGGTTATTTCGCGTTCCCTTCATTCTAAGGATAGTGGCTGATTTTATATCGGGACAGTGGGCTGTTCAGCGGTTGCGTGATAATAATTTTCAACATGAATTGTTTTTAGATTTAGCGCTCTTTTTCTGTTACGTTCTATTTACACTCTGCGCAGTGTTGTAGATGAACAGTGAACAATGTTTAAGCGATGTGATGTGTTCAATGTTTATGCAGTAAATCTGTCATCCAGTGTGAGTTTGAAACACAATCCCCGCAGACTGAGCTTTCATGCAACGTTAGCACAATTTGTGGCCGGTTAGCTCAGTTGGTTAGAGCGTGGTGCTAATAACGCCAAGGTCGTGTGTTCGATCCCCGTACGGGCCATTCCAGTGTTCTTCATAATTTTTATTCGGTTTTTAGTCACGTTGAAAATCAAATCTTTATAATGAAACAAATCCACACAGAATCCCAAGGGTTGGGAATTATTTGGAATAACAGTCATTGCTTCTTTGCCGACGGGGTGGAGAGGCACATCTTTCTGTTTATTTCTGCTTCTTGGTTTGCTGATAAATGATGAACCGGAGGCCTGTTCCCTTCAATGCTCAAAAGTAGGAACAGACAGACAGAACGGTTCTGTCGCCTGGAGATGGGCAAAAGACAGCAGTTCAGGACAAAAACACTAAATGAAATGTTCACCCGGCACCGAGAGTGAAAAATCCCGAGAAAAGGACAGAATGAAATAGATTTCAGTGGATGCCTACCCGCACGTGATGCTGTGGATGCGCGGACATATCTTTGGTGTTCTCCACAAAAAATGTCATTTGCAACGAACAGTTTTACCTGGCGCGAATGTGGTGATACTTTGGAAGGAGCAAGCAGGAAAGACTGTGTTGGTCTGCTTGTTGGCAAGCAGATGTGTAGCAGCTTCCCTGGTGGTCCAGTGGTTAGGTTTCGGCGCTTTCACTGCTGTGGCCTGGGTTCGATTCCCGGTCAGGGAACATTGTATTTCCGGCCGTTTAAATTGCTAGGCTGTTCCTGATAAAAATTTACAGCTCACTGCACTCTTGCTGCCCCAACCATCAGCAGCGCATCATTCGTTGTCGTGATAGAGCACACACTTCAGTGCCTTCCGTTTCAAAGTCAGCAGCAAATGAGGAGATCTCGCTCAACAAGTGCTGATTGACACCGTAAATGTTGCCAATCATGGCTTACTTTAGCCTTCCGTGAACATTTTTGCGGCACATCACTCTAGCTTACCATCTGTCAATGCATTGCCAGTGTGGAAATATTCAGCATTTTAAACTTAGCAACGTCTGCAAGACTGGAATCAGTGAATGCCTGGGCCATGGCCACTGATAACTTATCCCGAGCATTCATTTGGCCTGGGCCCCTCCTATATTGAACATTGGCTCACTGTGTGTCTATCTTTAGCGTTCACAGGCAATTTACAAGCTCTGAATTTCCCAGCAGTGAATTCATGGAGTGATTGATCTAACCGACATTCAACATCAGTATTGTTAAGGCTCTCCTTGATTCGCGACACTTATCTCTCTTCAGCATAGCACTGCTATGGACTGAACCTGTTAGAATTTCACCTTGCCTCGGGGTCAGTGCGGCTATGTGGGACTTCGGCCGGTCTCCCTTTCACAGCCCATCAGTGTCGAGAAAAGAACGGGGTATTTTACTGACATTTTATGTTCTCAAACAGTTATAAACTCTACAGTATATTTCACTGTGTCTTCAAGACGGTGAGATCGAGCCTGTTGTGCAAGCTTTGTTTCTTTATGAGCACTTCAGCAGAACATTAAATCAACATGTGGAACTAGAATTGCTGATTGACACTGTACGTTTGCCAACATTTAACTGCAGTGTGAAAACAATCACCATTATAATTAGGCTTCCATTACGTTCTTGCACGACATCACCCTAAGTAACCTAGTTGATCACAGCACAGATATCCGTTAATTCATTGCCAGTGCGAAATAATACACATTTTGAACTTAGCAACGTGTACAAGACCACTGCCTGGATCGTGGGCAGTGATAACGGAACATGAGCATTAAGATTTTCGGTATCATTATACTTTACATTGACACAACCTGAGCTCTGAGATGTGTTTGGGACCCATTGCCCCGAAACGAGGACAGAGTGGGTGGGGCAATTCCTTCCGGGGTCAGGTTTTCTTTCAGAAAGGTGTGAGAAAACTTTGCTTCGTTCACTGTCAGACCGAAATAGTTCAGTTGGGATGGCGTTTGACTGAAGATCCAGATGGTTCATGGCTCAATCCCGTGTTTCAGCAATACTTGGTTATTTCGCGTTCCCTTCATTCTAAGGATAGTGGCTGATTTTATATCGGGACAGTGGGCTGTTCAGCGGTTGCGTGATAATAATTTTCAACATGAATTGTTTTTAGATTTAGCGCTCTTTTTCTGTTACGTTCTATTTACACTCTGCGCAGTGTTGTAGATGAACAGTGAACAATGTTTAAGCGATGTGATGTGTTCAATGTTTATGCAGTAAATCTGTCATCCAGTGTGAGTTTGAAACACAATCCCCGCAGACTGAGCTTTCATGCAACGTTAGCACAATTTGTGGCCGGTTAGCTCAGTTGGTTAGAGCGTGGTGCTAATAACGCCAAGGTCGTGTGTTCGATCCCCGTACGGGCCATTCCAGTGTTCTTCATAATTTTTATTCGGTTTTTAGTCACGTTGAAAATCAAATCTTTATAATGAAACAAATCCACACAGAATCCCAAGGGTTGGGAATTATTTGGAATAACAGTCATTGCTTCTTTGCCGACGGGGTGGAGAGGCACATCTTTCTGTTTATTTCTGCTTCTTGGTTTGCTGATAAATGATGAACCGGAGGCCTGTTCCCTTCAATGCTCAAAAGTAGGAACAGACAGACAGAACGGTTCTGTCGCCTGGAGATGGGCAAAAGACAGCAGTTCAGGACAAAAACACTAAATGAAATGTTCACCCGGCACCGAGAGTGAAAAATCCCGAGAAAAGGACAGAATGAAATAGATTTCAGTGGATGCCTACCCGCACGTGATGCTGTGGATGCGCGGACATATCTTTGGTGTTCTCCACAAAAAATGTCATTTGCAACGAACAGTTTTACCTGGCGCGAATGTGGTGATACTTTGGAAGGAGCAAGCAGGAAAGACTGTGTTGGTCTGCTTGTTGGCAAGCAGATGTGTAGCAGCTTCCCTGGTGGTCCAGTGGTTAGGTTTCGGCGCTTTCACTGCTGTGGCCTGGGTTCGATTCCCGGTCAGGGAACATTGTATTTCCGGCCGTTTAAATTGCTAGGCTGTTCCTGAAAAAAATTTACAGCTCACTGCACTCTTGCTGCCCCAACCATCAGCAGCGCATCATTCGTTGTCGTGATAGAGCACACACTTCAGTGCCTTCCGTTTCAAAGTCAGCAGCAAATGAGGAGATCTCGCTCAACAAGTGCTGATTGACACCGTAAATGTTGCCAATCATGGCTTACTTTAGCCTTCCGTGAACATTTTTGCGGCACATCACTCTAGCTTACCATCTGTCAATGCATTGCCAGTGTGGAAATATTCAGCATTTTAAACTTAGCAACGTCTGCAAGACTGGAATCAGTGAATGCCTGGGCCATGGCCACTGATAACTTATCCCGAGCATTCATTTGGCCTGGGCCCCTCCTATATTGAACATTGGCTCACTGTGTGTCTATGTTTAGCGTTCACAGGCAATTTACAAGCTCTGAATTTCCCAGCAGTGAATTCATGGAGTGATTGATCTAACCGACATTCAACATCAGTATTGTTAAGGCTCTCCTTGATTCGCGACACTTATCTCTCTTCAGCATAGCACTGCTATGGACTGAACCTGTTAGAATTTCACCTTGCCTCGGGGTCAGTGCGGCTATGTGGGACTTCGGCCGGTCTCCCTTTCACAGCCCATCAGTGTCGAGAAAAGAACGGGGTATTTTACTGACATTTTATGTTCTCAAACAGTTATAAACTCTACAGTATATTTCACTGTGTCTTCAAGACGGTGAGATCGAGCCTGTTGTGCAAGCTTTGTTTCTTTATGAGCACTTCAGCAGAACATTAAATCAACATGTGGAACTAGAATTGCTGATTGACACTGTACGTTTGCCAACATTTAACTGCAGTGTGAAAACAATCACCATTATAATTAGGCTTCCATTACGTTCTTGCACGACATCACCCTAAGTAACCTAGTTGATCACAGCACAGATATCCGTTAATTCATTGCCAGTGCGAAATAATACACATTTTGAACTTAGCAACGTGTACAAGACCACTGCCTGGATCGTGGGCAGTGATAACGGAACATGAGCATTAAGATTTTCGGTATCATTATACTTTACATTGACACAACCTGAGCTCTGAGATGTGTTTGGGACCCATTGCCCCGAAACGAGGACAGAGTGGGTGGGGCAATTCCTTCCGGGGTCAGGTTTTCTTTCAGAAAGGTGTGAGAAAACTTTGCTTCGTTCACTGTCAGACCGAAATAGTTCAGTTGGGATGGCGTTTGACTGAAGATCCAGATGGTTCATGGCTCAATCCCGTGTTTCAGCAATACTTGGTTATTTCGCGTTCCCTTCATTCTAAGGATAGTGGCTGATTTTATATCGGGACAGTGGGCTGTTCAGCGGTTGCGTGATAATAATTTTCAACATGAATTGTTTTTAGATTTAGCGCTCTTTTTCTGTTACGTTCTATTTACACTCTGCGCAGTGTTGTAGATGAACAGTGAACAATGTTTAAGCGATGTGATGTGTTCAATGTTTATGCAGTAAATCTGTCATCCAGTGTGAGTTTGAAACACAATCCCCGCAGACTGAGCTTTCATGCAACGTTAGCACAATTTGTGGCCGGTTAGCTCAGTTGGTTAGAGCGTGGTGCTAATAACGCCAAGGTCGTGTGTTCGATCCCCGTACGGGCCATTCCAGTGTTCTTCATAATTTTTATTCGGTTTTTAGTCACGTTGAAAATCAAATCTTTATAATGAAACAAATCCACACAGAATCCCAAGGGTTGGGAATTATTTGGAATAACAGTCATTGCTTCTTTGCCGACGGGGTGGAGAGGCACATCTTTCTGTTTATTTCTGCTTCTTGGTTTGCTGATAAATGATGAACCGGAGGCCTGTTCCCTTCAATGCTCAAAAGTAGGAACAGACAGACAGAACGGTTCTGTCGCCTGGAGATGGGCAAAAGACAGCAGTTCAGGACAAAAACACTAAATGAAATGTTCACCCGGCACCGAGAGTGAAAAATCCCGAGAAAAGGACAGAATGAAATAGATTTCAGTGGATGCCTACCCGCACGTGATGCTGTGGATGCGCGGACATATCTTTGGTGTTCTCCACAAAAAATGTCATTTGCAACGAACAGTTTTACCTGGCGCGAATGTGGTGATACTTTGGAAGGAGCAAGCAGGAAAGACTGTGTTGGTCTGCTTGTTGGCAAGCAGATGTGTAGCAGCTTCCCTGGTGGTCCAGTGGTTAGGTTTCGGCGCTTTCACTGCTGTGGCCTGGGTTCGATTCCCGGTCAGGGAACATTGTATTTCCGGCCGTTTAAATTGCTAGGCTGTTCCTGATAAAAATTTACAGCTCACTGCACTCTTGCTGCCCCAACCATCAGCAGCGCATCATTCGTTGTCGTGATAGAGCACACACTTCAGTGCCTTCCGTTTCAAAGTCAGCAGCAAATGAGGAGATCTCGCTCAACAAGTGCTGATTGACACCGTAAATGTTGCCAATCATGGCTTACTTTAGCCTTCCGTGAACATTTTTGCGGCACATCACTCTAGCTTACCATCTGTCAATGCATTGCCAGTGTGGAAATATTCAGCATTTTAAACTTAGCAACGTCTGCAAGACTGGAATCAGTGAATGCCTGGGCCATGGCCACTGATAACTTATCCCGAGCATTCATTTGGCCTGGGCCCCTCCTATATTGAACATTGGCTCACTGTGTGTCTATCTTTAGCGTTCACAGGCAATTTACAAGCTCTGAATTTCCCAGCAGTGAATTCATGGAGTGATTGATCTAACCGACATTCAACATCAGTATTGTTAAGGCTCTCCTTGATTCGCGACACTTATCTCTCTTCAGCATAGCACTGCTATGGACTGAACCTGTTAGAATTTCACCTTGCCTCGGGGTCAGTGCGGCTATGTGGGACTTCGGCCGGTCTCCCTTTCACAGCCCATCAGTGTCGAGAAAAGAACGGGGTATTTTACTGACATTTTATGTTCTCAAACAGTTATAAACTCTACAGTATATTTCACTGTGTCTTCAAGACGGTGAGATCGAGCCTGTTGTGCAAGCTTTGTTTCTTTATGAGCACTTCAGCAGAACATTAAATCAACATGTGGAACTAGAATTGCTGATTGACACTGTACGTTTGCCAACATTTAACTGCAGTGTGAAAACAATCACCATTATAATTAGGCTTCCATTACGTTCTTGCACGACATCACCCTAAGTAACCTAGTTGATCACAGCACAGATATCCGTTAATTCATTGCCAGTGCGAAATAATACACATTTTGAACTTAGCAACGTGTACAAGACCACTGCCTGGATCGTGGGCAGTGATAACGGAACATGAGCATTAAGATTTTCGGTATCATTATACTTTACATTGACACAACCTGAGCTCTGAGATGTGTTTGGGACCCATTGCCCCGAAACGAGGACAGAGTGGGTGGGGCAATTCCTTCCGGGGTCAGGTTTTCTTTCAGAAAGGTGTGAGAAAACTTTGCTTCGTTCACTGTCAGACCGAAATAGTTCAGTTGGGATGGCGTTTGACTGAAGATCCAGATGGTTCATGGCTCAATCCCGTGTTTCAGCAATACTTGGTTATTTCGCGTTCCCTTCATTCTAAGGATAGTGGCTGATTTTATATCGGGACAGTGGGCTGTTCAGCGGTTGCGTGATAATAATTTTCAACATGAATTGTTTTTAGATTTAGCGCTCTTTTTCTGTTACGTTCTATTTACACTCTGCGCAGTGTTGTAGATGAACAGTGAACAATGTTTAAGCGATGTGATGTGTTCAATGTTTATGCAGTAAATCTGTCATCCAGTGTGAGTTTGAAACACAATCCCCGCAGACTGAGCTTTCATGCAACGTTAGCACAATTTGTGGCCGGTTAGCTCAGTTGGTTAGAGCGTGGTGCTAATAACGCCAAGGTCGTGTGTTCGATCCCCGTACGGGCCATTCCAGTGTTCTTCATAATTTTTATTCGGTTTTTAGTCACGTTGAAAATCAAATCTTTATAATGAAACAAATCCACACAGAATCCCAAGGGTTGGGAATTATTTGGAATAACAGTCATTGCTTCTTTGCCGACGGGGTGGAGAGGCACATCTTTCTGTTTATTTCTGCTTCTTGGTTTGCTGATAAATGATGAACCGGAGGCCTGTTCCCTTCAATGCTCAAAAGTAGGAACAGACAGACAGAACGGTTCTGTCGCCTGGAGATGGGCAAAAGACAGCAGTTCAGGACAAAAACACTAAATGAAATGTTCACCCGGCACCGAGAGTGAAAAATCCCGAGAAAAGGACAGAATGAAATAGATTTCAGTGGATGCCTACCCGCACGTGATGCTGTGGATGCGCGGACATATCTTTGGTGTTCTCCACAAAAAATGTCATTTGCAACGAACAGTTTTACCTGGCGCGAATGTGGTGATACTTTGGAAGGAGCAAGCAGGAAAGACTGTGTTGGTCTGCTTGTTGGCAAGCAGATGTGTAGCAGCTTCCCTGGTGGTCCAGTGGTTAGGTTTCGGCGCTTTCACTGCTGTGGCCTGGGTTCGATTCCCGGTCAGGGAACATTGTATTTCCGGCCGTTTAAATTGCTAGGCTGTTCCTGAAAAAAATTTACAGCTCACTGCACTCTTGCTGCCCCAACCATCAGCAGCGCATCATTCGTTGTCGTGATAGAGCACACACTTCAGTGCCTTCCGTTTCAAAGTCAGCAGCAAATGAGGAGATCTCGCTCAACAAGTGCTGATTGACACCGTAAATGTTGCCAATCATGGCTTACTTTAGCCTTCCGTGAACATTTTTGCGGCACATCACTCTAGCTTACCATCTGTCAATGCATTGCCAGTGTGGAAATATTCAGCATTTTAAACTTAGCAACGTCTGCAAGACTGGAATCAGTGAATGCCTGGGCCATGGCCACTGATAACTTATCCCGAGCATTCATTTGGCCTGGGCCCCTCCTATATTGAACATTGGCTCACTGTGTGTCTATGTTTAGCGTTCACAGGCAATTTACAAGCTCTGAATTTCCCAGCAGTGAATTCATGGAGTGATTGATCTAACCGACATTCAACATCAGTATTGTTAAGGCTCTCCTTGATTCGCGACACTTATCTCTCTTCAGCATAGCACTGCTATGGACTGAACCTGTTAGAATTTCACCTTGCCTCGGGGTCAGTGCGGCTATGTGGGACTTCGGCCGGTCTCCCTTTCACAGCCCATCAGTGTCGAGAAAAGAACGGGGTATTTTACTGACATTTTATGTTCTCAAACAGTTATAAACTCTACAGTATATTTCACTGTGTCTTCAAGACTGTGAGATCGAGCCTGTTGTGCAAGCTTTGTTTCTTTATGAGCACTTCAGCAGAACATTAAATCAACATGTGGAACTAGAATTGCTGATTGACACTGTACGTTTGCCAACATTTAACTGCAGTGTGAAAACAATCACCATTATAATTAGGCTTCCATTACGTTCTTGCACGACATCACCCTAAGTAACCTAGTTGATCACAGCACAGATATCCGTTAATTCATTGCCAGTGCGAAATAATACACATTTTGAACTTAGCAACGTGTACAAGACCACTGCCTGGATCGTGGGCAGTGATAACGGAACATGAGCATTAAGATTTTCGGTATCATTATACTTTACATTGACACAACCTGAGCTCTGAGATGTGTTTGGGACCCATTGCCCCGAAACGAGGACAGAGTGGGTGGGGCAATTCCTTCCGGGGTCAGGTTTTCTTTCAGAAAGGTGTGAGAAAACTTTGCTTCGTTCACTGTCAGACCGAAATAGTTCAGTTGGGATGGCGTTTGACTGAAGATCCAGATGGTTCATGGCTCAATCCCGTGTTTCAGCAATACTTGGTTATTTCGCGTTCCCTTCATTCTAAGGATAGTGGCTGATTTTATATCGGGACAGTGGGCTGTTCAGCGGTTGCGTGATAATAATTTTCAACATGAATTGTTTTTAGATTTAGCGCTCTTTTTCTGTTACGTTCTATTTACACTCTGCGCAGTGTTGTAGATGAACAGTGAACAATGTTTAAGCGATGTGATGTGTTCAATGTTTATGCAGTAAATCTGTCATCCAGTGTGAGTTTGAAACACAATCCCCGCAGACTGAGCTTTCATGCAACGTTAGCACAATTTGTGGCCGGTTAGCTCAGTTGGTTAGAGCGTGGTGCTAATAACGCCAAGGTCGTGTGTTCGATCCCCGTACGGGCCATTCCAGTGTTCTTCATAATTTTTATTCGGTTTTTAGTCACGTTGAAAATCAAATCTTTATAATGAAACAAATCCACACAGAATCCCAAGGGTTGGGAATTATTTGGAATAACAGTCATTGCTTCTTTGCCGACGGGGTGGAGAGGCACATCTTTCTGTTTATTTCTGCTTCTTGGTTTGCTGATAAATGATGAACCGGAGGCCTGTTCCCTTCAATGCTCAAAAGTAGGAACAGACAGACAGAACGGTTCTGTCGCCTGGAGATGGGCAAAAGACAGCAGTTCAGGACAAAAACACTAAATGAAATGTTCACCCGGCACCGAGAGTGAAAAATCCCGAGAAAAGGACAGAATGAAATAGATTTCAGTGGATGCCTACCCGCACGTGATGCTGTGGATGCGCGGACATATCTTTGGTGTTCTCCACAAAAATGTCATTTGCAACGAACAGTTTTACCTGGCGCGAATGTGGTGATACTTTGGAAGGAGCAAGCAGGAAAGACTGTGTTGGTCTGCTTGTTGGCAAGCAGATGTGTAGCAGCTTCCCTGGTGGTCCAGTGGTTAGGTTTCGGCGCTTTCACTGCTGTGGCCTGGGTTCGATTCCCGGTCAGGGAACATTGTATTTCCGGCCGTTTAAATTGCTAGGCTGTTCCTGAAAAAAATTTACAGCTCACTGCACTCTTGCTGCCCCAACCATCAGCAGCGCATCATTCGTTGTCGTGATAGAGCACACACTTCAGTGCCTTCCGTTTCAAAGTCAGCAGCAAATGAGGAGATCTCGCTCAACAAGTGCTGATTGACACCGTAAATGTTGCCAATCATGGCTTACTTTAGCCTTCCGTGAACATTTTTGCGGCACATCACTCTAGCTTACCATCTGTCAATGCATTGCCAGTGTGGAAATATTCAGCATTTTAAACTTAGCAACGTCTGCAAGACTGGAATCAGTGAATGCCTGGGCCATGGCCACTGATAACTTATCCCGAGCATTCATTTGGCCTGGGCCCCTCCTATATTGAACATTGGCTCACTGTGTGTCTATGTTTAGCGTTCACAGGCAATTTACAAGCTCTGAATTTCCCAGCAGTGAATTCATGGAGTGATTGATCTAACCGACATTCAACATCAGTATTGTTAAGGCTCTCCTTGATTCGCGACACTTATCTCTCTTCAGCATAGCACTGCTATGGACTGAACCTGTTAGAATTTCACCTTGCCTCGGGGTCAGTGCGGCTATGTGGGACTTCGGCCGGTCTCCCTTTCACAGCCCATCAGTGTCGAGAAAAGAACGGGGTATTTTACTGACATTTTATGTTCTCAAACAGTTATAAACTCTACAGTATATTTCACTGTGTCTTCAAGACGGTGAGATCGAGCCTGTTGTGCAAGCTTTGTTTCTTTATGAGCACTTCAGCAGAACATTAAATCAACATGTGGAACTAGAATTGCTGATTGACACTGTACGTTTGCCAACATTTAACTGCAGTGTGAAAACAATCACCATTATAATTAGGCTTCCATTACGTTCTTGCACGACATCACCCTAAGTAACCTAGTTGATCACAGCACAGATATCCGTTAATTCATTGCCAGTGCGAAATAATACACATTTTGAACTTAGCAACGTGTACAAGACCACTGCCTGGATCGTGGGCAGTGATAACGGAACATGAGCATTAAGATTTTCGGTATCATTATACTTTACATTGACACAACCTGAGCTCTGAGATGTGTTTGGGACCCATTGCCCCGAAACGAGGACAGAGTGGGTGGGGCAATTCCTTCCGGGGTCAGGTTTTCTTTCAGAAAGGTGTGAGAAAACTTTGCTTCGTTCACTGTCAGACCGAAATAGTTCAGTTGGGATGGCGTTTGACTGAAGATCCAGATGGTTCATGGCTCAATCCCGTGTTTCAGCAATACTTGGTTATTTCGCGTTCCCTTCATTCTAAGGATAGTGGCTGATTTTATATCGGGACAGTGGGCTGTTCAGCGGTTGCGTGATAATAATTTTCAACATGAATTGTTTTTAGATTTAGCGCTCTTTTTCTGTTACGTTCTATTTACACTCTGCGCAGTGTTGTAGATGAACAGTGAACAATGTTTAAGCGATGTGATGTGTTCAATGTTTATGCAGTAAATCTGTCATCCAGTGTGAGTTTGAAACACAATCCCCGCAGACTGAGCTTTCATGCAACGTTAGCACAATTTGTGGCCGGTTAGCTCAGTTGGTTAGAGCGTGGTGCTAATAACGCCAAGGTCGTGTGTTCGATCCCCGTACGGGCCATTCCAGTGTTCTTCATAATTTTTATTCGGTTTTTAGTCACGTTGAAAATCAAATCTTTATAATGAAACAAATCCACACAGAATCCCAAGGGTTGGGAATTATTTGGAATAACAGTCATTGCTTCTTTGCCGACGGGGTGGAGAGGCACATCTTTCTGTTTATTTCTGCTTCTTGGTTTGCTGATAAATGATGAACCGGAGGCCTGTTCCCTTCAATGCTCAAAAGTAGGAACAGACAGACAGAACGGTTCTGTCGCCTGGAGATGGGCAAAAGACAGCAGTTCAGGACAAAAACACTAAATGAAATGTTCACCCGGCACCGAGAGTGAAAAATCCCGAGAAAAGGACAGAATGAAATAGATTTCAGTGGATGCCTACCCGCACGTGATGCTGTGGATGCGCGGACATATCTTTGGTGTTCTCCACAAAAATGTCATTTGCAACGAACAGTTTTACCTGGCGCGAATGTGGTGATACTTTGGAAGGAGCAAGCAGGAAAGACTGTGTTGGTCTGCTTGTTGGCAAGCAGATGTGTAGCAGCTTCCCTGGTGGTCCAGTGGTTAGGTTTCGGCGCTTTCACTGCTGTGGCCTGGGTTCGATTCCCGGTCAGGGAACATTGTATTTCCGGCCGTTTAAATTGCTAGGCTGTTCCTGAAAAAAATTTACAGCTCACTGCACTCTTGCTGCCCCAACCATCAGCAGCGCATCATTCGTTGTCGTGATAGAGCACACACTTCAGTGCCTTCCGTTTCAAAGTCAGCAGCAAATGAGGAGATCTCGCTCAACAAGTGCTGATTGACACCGTAAATGTTGCCAATCATGGCTTACTTTAGCCTTCCGTGAACATTTTTGCGGCACATCACTCTAGCTTACCATCTGTCAATGCATTGCCAGTGTGGAAATATTCAGCATTTTAAACTTAGCAACGTCTGCAAGACTGGAATCAGTGAATGCCTGGGCCATGGCCACTGATAACTTATCCCGAGCATTCATTTGGCCTGGGCCCCTCCTATATTGAACATTGGCTCACTGTGTGTCTATGTTTAGCGTTCACAGGCAATTTACAAGCTCTGAATTTCCCAGCAGTGAATTCATGGAGTGATTGATCTAACCGACATTCAACATCAGTATTGTTAAGGCTCTCCTTGATTCGCGACACTTATCTCTCTTCAGCATAGCACTGCTATGGACTGAACCTGTTAGAATTTCACCTTGCCTCGGGGTCAGTGCGGCTATGTGGGACTTCGGCCGGTCTCCCTTTCACAGCCCATCAGTGTCGAGAAAAGAACGGGGTATTTTACTGACATTTTATGTTCTCAAACAGTTATAAACTCTACAGTATATTTCACTGTGTCTTCAAGACGGTGAGATCGAGCCTGTTGTGCAAGCTTTGTTTCTTTATGAGCACTTCAGCAGAACATTAAATCAACATGTGGAACTAGAATTGCTGATTGACACTGTACGTTTGCCAACATTTAACTGCAGTGTGAAAACAATCACCATTATAATTAGGCTTCCATTACGTTCTTGCACGACATCACCCTAAGTAACCTAGTTGATCACAGCACAGATATCCGTTAATTCATTGCCAGTGCGAAATAATACACATTTTGAACTTAGCAACGTGTACAAGACCACTGCCTGGATCGTGGGCAGTGATAACGGAACATGAGCATTAAGATTTTCGGTATCATTATACTTTACATTGACACAACCTGAGCTCTGAGATGTGTTTGGGACCCATTGCCCCGAAACGAGGACAGAGTGGGTGGGGCAATTCCTTCCGGGGTCAGGTTTTCTTTCAGAAAGGTGTGAGAAAACTTTGCTTCGTTCACTGTCAGACCGAAATAGTTCAGTTGGGATGGCGTTTGACTGAAGATCCAGATGGTTCATGGCTCAATCCCGTGTTTCAGCAATACTTGGTTATTTCGCGTTCCCTTCATTCTAAGGATAGTGGCTGATTTTATATCGGGACAGTGGGCTGTTCAGCGGTTGCGTGATAATAATTTTCAACATGAATTGTTTTTAGATTTAGCGCTCTTTTTCTGTTACGTTCTATTTACACTCTGCGCAGTGTTGTAGATGAACAGTGAACAATGTTTAAGCGATGTGATGTGTTCAATGTTTATGCAGTAAATCTGTCATCCAGTGTGAGTTTGAAACACAATCCCCGCAGACTGAGCTTTCATGCAACGTTAGCACAATTTGTGGCCGGTTAGCTCAGTTGGTTAGAGCGTGGTGCTAATAACGCCAAGGTCGTGTGTTCGATCCCCGTACGGGCCATTCCAGTGTTCTTCATAATTTTTATTCGGTTTTTAGTCACGTTGAAAATCAAATCTTTATAATGAAACAAATCCACACAGAATCCCAAGGGTTGGGAATTATTTGGAATAACAGTCATTGCTTCTTTGCCGACGGGGTGGAGAGGCACATCTTTCTGTTTATTTCTGCTTCTTGGTTTGCTGATAAATGATGAACCGGAGGCCTGTTCCCTTCAATGCTCAAAAGTAGGAACAGACAGACAGAACGGTTCTGTCGCCTGGAGATGGGCAAAAGACAGCAGTTCAGGACAAAAACACTAAATGAAATGTTCACCCGGCACCGAGAGTGAAAAA
Source organism: Pristiophorus japonicus (assembly GCF_044704955.1). NCBI lineage: Eukaryota > Metazoa > Chordata > Chondrichthyes > Pristiophoridae > Pristiophorus > Pristiophorus japonicus. The sequence continues at coordinate 2,716,595 of NC_092001.1, forward strand.
TCCCGAGAAAAGGACAGAATGAAATAGATTTCAGTGGATGCCTACCCGCACGTGATGCTGTGGATGCGCGGACATATCTTTGGTGTTCTCCACAAAAAATGTCATTTGCAACGAACAGTTTTACCTGGCGCGAATGTGGTGATACTTTGGAAGGAGCAAGCAGGAAAGACTGTGTTGGTCTGCTTGTTGGCAAGCAGATGTGTAGCAGCTTCCCTGGTGGTCCAGTGGTTAGGTTTCGGCGCTTTCACTGCTGTGGCCTGGGTTCGATTCCCGGTCAGGGAACATTGTATTTCCGGCCGTTTAAATTGCTAGGCTGTTCCTGAAAAAAATTTACAGCTCACTGCACTCTTGCTGCCCCAACCATCAGCAGCGCATCATTCGTTGTCGTGATAGAGCACACACTTCAGTGCCTTCCGTTTCAAAGTCAGCAGCAAATGAGGAGATCTCGCTCAACAAGTGCTGATTGACACCGTAAATGTTGCCAATCATGGCTTACTATAGCCTTCCGTGAACATTTTTGCGGCACATCACTCTAGCTTACCATCTGTCAATGCATTGCCAGTGTGGAAATATTCAGCATTTTAAACTTAGCAACGTCTGCAAGACTGGAATCAGTGAATGCCTGGGCCATGGCCACTGATAACTTATCCCGAGCATTCATTTGGCCTGGGCCCCTCCTATATTGAACATTGGCTCACTGTGTGTCTATGTTTAGCGTTCACAGGCAATTTACAAGCTCTGAATTTCCCAGCAGTGAATTCATGGAGTGATTGATCTAACCGACATTCAACATCAGTATTGTTAAGGCTCTCCTTGATTCGCGACACTTATCTCTCTTCAGCATAGCACTGCTATGGACTGAACCTGTTAGAATTTCACCTTGCCTCGGGGTCAGTGCGGCTATGTGGGACTTCGGCCGGTCTCCCTTTCACAGCCCATCAGTGTCGAGAAAAGAACGGGGTATTTTACTGACATTTTATGTTCTCAAACAGTTATAAACTCTACAGTATATTTCACTGTGTCTTCAAGACTGTGAGATCGAGCCTGTTGTGCAAGCTTTGTTTCTTTATGAGCACTTCAGCAGAACATTAAATCAACATGTGGAACTAGAATTGCTGATTGACACTGTACGTTTGCCAACATTTAACTGCAGTGTGAAAACAATCACCATTATAATTAGGCTTCCATTACGTTCTTGCACGACATCACCCTAAGTAACCTAGTTGATCACAGCACAGATATCCGTTAATTCATTGCCAGTGCGAAATAATACACATTTTGAACTTAGCAACGTGTACAAGACCACTGCCTGGATCGTGGGCAGTGATAACGGAACATGAGCATTAAGATTTTCGGTATCATTATACTTTACATTGACACAACCTGAGCTCTGAGATGTGTTTGGGACCCATTGCCACGAAACGAGGACAGAGTGGGTGGGGCAATTCCTTCCGGGGTCAGGTTTTCTTTCAGAAAGGTGTGAGAAAACTTTGCTTCGTTCACTGTCAGACCGAAATAGTTCAGTTGGGATGGCGTTTGACTGAAGATCCAGATGGTTCATGGCTCAATCCCGTGTTTCAGCAATACTTGGTTATTTCGCGTTCCCTTCATTCTAAGGATAGTGGCTGATTTTATATCGGGACAGTGGGCTGTTCAGCGGTTGCGTGATAATAATTTTCAACATGAATTGTTTTTAGATTTAGCGCTCTTTTTCTGTTACGTTCTATTTACACTCTGCGCAGTGTTGTAGATGAACAGTGAACAATGTTTAAGCGATGTGATGTGTTCAATGTTTATGCAGTAAATCTGTCATCCAGTGTGAGTTTGAAACACAATCCCCGCAGACTGAGCTTTCATGCAACGTTAGCACAATTTGTGGCCGGTTAGCTCAGTTGGTTAGAGCGTGGTGCTAATAACGCCAAGGTCGTGGGTTCGATCCCCGTACGGGCCATTCCAGTGTTCTTCATAATTTTTATTCGGTTTTTAGTCACGTTGAAAATCAAATCTTTATAATGAAACAAATCCACACAGAATCCCAAGGGTTGGGAATTATTTGGAATAACAGTCATTGCTTCTTTGCCGACGGGGTGGAGAGGCACATCTTTCTGTTTATTTCTGCTTCTTGGTTTGCTGATAAAGGATGAACCGGAGGCCTGTTCCCTTCAATGCTCAAAAGTAGGAACAGACAGACAGAACGGTTCTGTCGCCTGGAGATGGGCAAAAGACAGCAGTTCAGGACAAAAACACTAAATGAAATGTTCACCCGGCACCGAGAGTGAAAAATCCCGAGAAAAGGACAGAATGAAATAGATTTCAGTGGATGCCTACCCGCACGTGATGCTGTGGATGCGCGGACATATCTTTGGTGTTCTCCACAAAAAATGTCATTTGCAACGAACAGTTTTACCTGGCGCGAATGTGGTGATACTTTGGAAGGAGCAAGCAGGAAAGACTGTGTTGGTCTGCTTGTTGGCAAGCAGATGTGTAGCAGCTTCCCTGGTGGTCCAGTGGTTAGGTTTCGGCGCTTTCACTGCTGTGGCCTGGGTTCGATTCCCGGTCAGGGAACATTGTATTTCCGGCCGTTTAAATTGCTAGGCTGTTCCTGAAAAAAATTTACAGCTCACTGCTCTCTTGCTGCCCCAACCATCAGCAGCGCATCATTCGTTGTCGTGATAGAGCACACACTTCAGTGCCTTCCGTTTCAAAGTCAGCAGCAAATGAGGAGATCTCGCTCAACAAGTGCTGATTGACACCGTAAATGTTGCCAATCATGGCTTACTTTAGCCTTCCGTGAACATTTTTGCGGCACATCACTCTAGCTTACCATCTGTCAATGCATTGCCAGTGTGGAAATATTCAGCATTTTAAACTTAGCAACGTCTGCAAGACTGGAATCAGTGAATGCCTGGGCCATGGCCACTGATAACTTATCCCGAGCATTCATTTGGCCTGGGCCCCTCCTATATTGAACATTGGCTCACTGTGTGTCTATGTTTAGCGTTCACAGGCAATTTACAAGCTCTGAATTTCCCAGCAGTGAATTCATGGAGTGATTGATCTAACCGACATTCAACATCAGTATTGTTAAGGCTCTCCTTGATTCGCGACACTTAACTCTCTTCAGCATAGCACTGCTATGGACTGAACCTGTTAGAATTTCACCTTGCCTCGGGGTCAGTGCGGCTATGTGGGACTTCGGCCGGTCTCCCTTTCACAGCCCATCAGTGTCGAGAAAAGAACGGGGTATTTTACTGACATTTTATGTTCTCAAACAGTTATAAACTCTACAGTATATTTCACTGTGTCTTCAAGACGGTGAGATCGAGCCTGTTGTGCAAGCTTTGTTTCTTTATGAGCACTTCAGCAGAACATTAAATCAACATGTGGAACTAGAATTGCTGATTGACACTGTACGTTTGCCAACATTTAACTGCAGTGTGAAAACAATCACCATTATAATTAGGCTTCCATTACGTTCTTGCACGACATCACCCTAAGTAACCTAGTTGATCACAGCACAGATATCCGTTAATTCATTGCCAGTGCGAAATAATACACATTTTGAACTTAGCAACGTGTACAAGACCACTGCCTGGATCGTGGGCAGTGATAACGGAACATGAGCATTAAGATTTTCGGTATCATTATACTTTACATTGACACAACCTGAGCTCTGAGATGTGTTTGGGACCCATTGCCCCGAAACGAGGACAGAGTGGGTGGGGCAATTCCTTCCGGGGTCAGGTTTTCTTTCAGAAAGGTGTGAGAAAACTTTGCTTCGTTCACTGTCAGACCGAAATAGTTCAGTTGGGATGGCGTTTGACTGAAGATCCAGATGGTTCATGGCTCAATCCCGTGTTTCAGCAATACTTGGTTATTTCGCGTTCCCTTCATTCTAAGGATAGTGGCTGATTTTATATCGGGACAGTGGGCTGTTCAGCGGTTGCGTGATAATAATTTTCAACATGAATTGTTTTTAGATTTAGCGCTCTTTTTCTGTTACGTTCTATTTACACTCTGCGCAGTGTTGTAGATGAACAGTGAACAATGTTTAAGCGATGTGATGTGTTCAATGTTTATGCAGTAAATCTGTCATCCAGTGTGAGTTTGAAACACAATCCCCGCAGACTGAGCTTTCATGCAACGTTAGCACAATTTGTGGCCGGTTAGCTCAGTTGGTTAGAGCGTGGTGCTAATAACGCCAAGGTCGTGTGTTCGATCCCCGTACGGGCCATTCCAGTGTTCTTCATAATTTTTATTCGGTTTTTAGTCACGTTGAAAATCAAATCTTTATAATGAAACAAATCCACACAGAATCCCAAGGGTTGGGAATTATTTGGAATAACAGTCATTGCTTCTTTGCCGACGGGGTGGAGAGGCACATCTTTCTGTTTATTTCTGCTTCTTGGTTTGCTGATAAAGGATGAACCGGAGGCCTGTTCCCTTCAATGCTCAAAAGTAGGAACAGACAGACAGAACGGTTCTGTCGCCTGGAGATGGGCAAAAGACAGCAGTTCAGGACAAAAACACTAAATGAAATGTTCACCCGGCACCGAGAGTGAAAAATCCCGAGAAAAGGACAGAATGAAATAGATTTCAGTGGATGCCTACCCGCACGTGATGCTGTGGATGCGCGGACATATCTTTGGTGTTCTCCACAAAAAATGTCATTTGCAACGAACAGTTTTACCTGGCGCGAATGTGGTGATACTTTGGAAGGAGCAAGCAGGAAAGACTGTGTTGGTCTGCTTGTTGGCAAGCAGATGTGTAGCAGCTTCCCTGGTGGTCCAGTGGTTAGGTTTCGGCGCTTTCACTGCTGTGGCCTGGGTTCGATTCCCGGTCAGGGAACATTGTATTTCCGGCCGTTTAAATTGCTAGGCTGTTCCTGAAAAAAATTTACAGCTCACTGCTCTCTTGCTGCCCCAACCATCAGCAGCGCATCATTCGTTGTCGTGATAGAGCACACACTTCAGTGCCTTCCGTTTCAAAGTCAGCAGCAAATGAGGAGATCTCGCTCAACAAGTGCTGATTGACACCGTAAATGTTGCCAATCATGGCTTACTTTAGCCTTCCGTGAACATTTTTGCGGCACATCACTCTAGCTTACCATCTGTCAATGCATTGCCAGTGTGGAAATATTCAGCATTTTAAACTTAGCAACGTCTGCAAGACTGGAATCAGTGAATGCCTGGGCCATGGCCACTGATAACTTATCCCGAGCATTCATTTGGCCTGGGCCCCTCCTATATTGAACATTGGCTCACTGTGTGTCTATGTTTAGCGTTCACAGGCAATTTACAAGCTCTGAATTTCCCAGCAGTGAATTCATGGAGTGATTGATCTAACCGACATTCAACATCAGTATTGTTAAGGCTCTCCTTGATTCGCGACACTTATCTCTCTTCAGCATAGCACTGCTATGGACTGAACCTGTTAGAATTTCACCTTGCCTCGGGGTCAGTGCGGCTATGTGGGACTTCGGCCGGTCTCCCTTTCACAGCCCATCAGTGTCGAGAAAAGAACGGGGTATTTTACTGACATTTTATGTTCTCAAACAGTTATAAACTCTACAGTATATTTCACTGTGTCTTCAAGACGGTGAGATCGAGCCTGTTGTGCAAGCTTTGTTTCTTTATGAGCACTTCAGCAGAACATTAAATCAACATGTGGAACTAGAATTGCTGATTGACACTGTACGTTTGCCAACATTTAACTGCAGTGTGAAAACAATCACCATTATAATTAGGCTTCCATTACGTTCTTGCACGACATCACCCTAAGTAACCTAGTTGATCACAGCACAGATATCCGTTAATTCATTGCCAGTGCGAAATAATACACATTTTGAACTTAGCAACGTGTACAAGACCACTGCCTGGATCGTGGGCAGTGATAACGGAACATGAGCATTAAGATTTTCGGTATCATTATACTTTACATTGACACAACCTGAGCTCTGAGATGTGTTTGGGACCCATTGCCCCGAAACGAGGACAGAGTGGGTGGGGCAATTCCTTCCGGGGTCAGGTTTTCTTTCAGAAAGGTGTGAGAAAACTTTGCTTCGTTCACTGTCAGACCGAAATAGTTCAGTTGGGATGGCGTTTGACTGAAGATCCAGATGGTTCATGGCTCAATCCCGTGTTTCAGCAATACTTGGTTATTTCGCGTTCCCTTCATTCTAAGGATAGTGGCTGATTTTATATCGGGACAGTGGGCTGTTCAGCGGTTGCGTGATAATAATTTTCAACATGAATTGTTTTTAGATTTAGCGCTCTTTTTCTGTTACGTTCTATTTACACTCTGCGCAGTGTTGTAGATGAACAGTGAACAATGTTTAAGCGATGTGATGTGTTCAATGTTTATGCAGTAAATCTGTCATCCAGTGTGAGTTTGAAACACAATCCCCGCAGACTGAGCTTTCATGCAACGTTAGCACAATTTGTGGCCGGTTAGCTCAGTTGGTTAGAGCGTGGTGCTAATAACGCCAAGGTCGTGGGTTCGATCCCCGTACGGGCCATTCCAGTGTTCTTCATAATTTTTATTCGGTTTTTAGTCACGTTGAAAATCAAATCTTTATAATGAAACAAATCCACACAGAATCCCAAGGGTTGGGAATTATTTGGAATAACAGTCATTGCTTCTTTGCCGACGGGGTGGAGAGGCACATCTTTCTGTTTATTTCTGCTTCTTGGTTTGCTGATAAAGGATGAACCGGAGGCCTGTTCCCTTCAATGCTCAAAAGTAGGAACAGACAGACAGAACGGTTCTGTCGCCTGGAGATGGGCAAAAGACAGCAGTTCAGGACAAAAACACTAAATGAAATGTTCACCCGGCACCGAGAGTGAAAAATCCCGAGAAAAGGACAGAATGAAATAGATTTCAGTGGATGCCTACCCGCACGTGATGCTGTGGATGCGCGGACATATCTTTGGTGTTCTCCACAAAAAATGTCATTTGCAACGAACAGTTTTACCTGGCGCGAATGTGGTGATACTTTGGAAGGAGCAAGCAGGAAAGACTGTGTTGGTCTGCTTGTTGGCAAGCAGATGTGTAGCAGCTTCCCTGGTGGTCCAGTGGTTAGGTTTCGGCGCTTTCACTGCTGTGGCCTGGGTTCGATTCCCGGTCAGGGAACATTGTATTTCCGGCCGTTTAAATTGCTAGGCTGTTCCTGAAAAAAATTTACAGCTCACTGCTCTCTTGCTGCCCCAACCATCAGCAGCGCATCATTCGTTGTCGTGATAGAGCACACACTTCAGTGCCTTCCGTTTCAAAGTCAGCAGCAAATGAGGAGATCTCGCTCAACAAGTGCTGATTGACACCGTAAATGTTGCCAATCATGGCTTACTTTAGCCTTCCGTGAACATTTTTGCGGCACATCACTCTAGCTTACCATCTGTCAATGCATTGCCAGTGTGGAAATATTCAGCATTTTAAACTTAGCAACGTCTGCAAGACTGGAATCAGTGAATGCCTGGGCCATGGCCACTGATAACTTATCCCGAGCATTCATTTGGCCTGGGCCCCTCCTATATTGAACATTGGCTCACTGTGTGTCTATGTTTAGCGTTCACAGGCAATTTACAAGCTCTGAATTTCCCAGCAGTGAATTCATGGAGTGATTGATCTAACCGACATTCAACATCAGTATTGTTAAGGCTCTCCTTGATTCGCGACACTTATCTCTCTTCAGCATAGCACTGCTATGGACTGAACCTGTTAGAATTTCACCTTGCCTCGGGGTCAGTGCGGCTATGTGGGACTTCGGCCGGTCTCCCTTTCACAGCCCATCAGTGTCGAGAAAAGAACGGGGTATTTTACTGACATTTTATGTTCTCAAACAGTTATAAACTCTACAGTATATTTCACTGTGTCTTCAAGACGGTGAGATCGAGCCTGTTGTGCAAGCTTTGTTTCTTTATGAGCACTTCAGCAGAACATTAAATCAACATGTGGAACTAGAATTGCTGATTGACACTGTACGTTTGCCAACATTTAACTGCAGTGTGAAAACAATCACCATTATAATTAGGCTTCCATTACGTTCTTGCACGACATCACCCTAAGTAACCTAGTTGATCACAGCACAGATATCCGTTAATTCATTGCCAGTGCGAAATAATGCACATTTTGAACTTAGCAACGTGTACAAGACCACTGCCTGGATCGTGGGCAGTGATAACGGAACATGAGCATTAACATTTTCGGTATCATTATACTTTACATTGACACAACCTGAGCTCTGAGATGTGTTTGGGACCCATTGCCCCGAAACGAGGACAGAGTGGGTGGGGCAATTCCTTCCGGGGTCAGGTTTTCTTTCAGAAAGGTGTGAGAAAACTTTGCTTCGTTCACTGTCAGACCGAAATAGTTCAGTTGGGATGGCGTTTGACTGAAGATCCAGATGGTTCATGGCTCAATCCCGTGTTTCAGCAATTTTTGGTTATTTCGCGTTCCCTTCATTCTAAGGATAGTGGCTGATTTTATATCGGGACAGTGGGCTGTTCAGCGGTTGCGTGATAATAATTTTCAACATGAATTGTTTTTAGATTTAGCGCTCTTTTTCTGTTACGTTCTATTTACACTCTGCGCAGTGTTGTAGATGAACAGTGAACAATGTTTAAGCGATGTGATGTGTTCAATGTTTATGCAGTAAATCTGTCATCCAGTGTGAGTTTGAAACACAATCCCCGCAGACTGAGCTTTCATGCAACGTTAGCACAATTTGTGGCCGGTTAGCTCAGTTGGTTAGAGCGTGGTGCTAATAACGCCAAGGTCGTGGGTTCGATCCCCGTACGGGCCATTCCAGTGTTCTTCATAATTTTTATTCGGTTTTTAGTCACGTTGAAAATCAAATCTTTATAATGAAACAAATCCACACAGAATCCCAAGGGTTGGGAATTATTTGGAATAACAGTCATTGCTTCTTTGCCGACGGGGTGGAGAGGCACATCTTTCTGTTTATTTCTGCTTCTTGGTTTGCTGATAAAGGATGAACCGGAGGCCTGTTCCCTTCAATGCTCAAAAGTAGGAACACACAGACAGAACGGTTCTGTCGCCTGGAGATGGGCAAAAGACAGCAGTTCAGGACAAAAACACTAAATGAAATGTTCACCCGGCACCGAGAGTGAAAAATACCGAGAAAAGGACAGAATGAAATAGATTTCAGTGGATGCCTACCCGCACGTGATGCTGTGGATGCGCGGACATAACTTTGGTGTTCTCCACAAAAAATGTCATTTGCAACAAACAGTTTTACCTGGCGCGAATGTGGTGATACTTTGGAAGGAGCAAGCAGGAAAGACTGTGTTGGTCTGCTTGTTGGCAAGCAAATGTGTAGCAGCTTCCCTGGTGGTCCAGTGGTTAGGTTTCGGCGCTTTCACCGCTGCGGCCTGGGTTCGATTCCCGGTCAGGGCACATTGTATTTCCGGCCGTTTAAATTGCTAGGCTGTTACTGAAAAAAATTTACAGCTCACTGCTCTCTTGCTGCCCCAACCATCAGCAGCGCATCATTCGTTGTCGTGATAGAGCACACACTTCAGTGCCTTCCGTTTCAAAGTCAGCAGCAAATGAGGAGATCTCGCTCAACAAGTGCTGATTGACACTGTAAATGTTGCCAATCATGGCTTACTTTAGCCTTCCGTGAACATTTTTGCGGCACATCACTCTAGCTTACCATCTGTCAATGCATTGCCAGTGTGGAAATATTCAGCATTTTAAACTTAGCAACGTCTGCAAGACTGGAATCAGTGAATGCCTGGGCCATGGCCACTGATAACTTATCCCGAGCATTCATTTGGCCTGGGCCCCTCCTATATTGAACATTGGCTCACTGTGTGTCTATGTTTAGCGTTCACAGGCAATTTACAAGCTCTGAATTTCCCAGCAGTGAATTCATGGAGTGATTGATCTAACCGACATTCAACATCAGTATTGTTAAGGCTCTCCTTGATTCGCGACACTTATCTCTCTTCAGCATAGCACTGCTATGGACTGAACCTGTTAGAATTTCACCTTGCCTCGGGGTCAGTGCGGCTATGTGGGACTTCGGCCGGTCTCCCTTTCACAGCCCATCAGTGTCGAGAAAAGAACGGGGTATTTTACTGACATTTTATGTTCTCAAACAGTTATAAACTCTACAGTATATTTCACTGTGTCTTCAAGACGGTGAGATCGAGCCTGTTGTGCAAGCTTTGTTTCTTTATGAGCACTTCAGCAGAACATTAATCAACATGTGGAACTAGAATTGCTGATTGACACTGTACGTTTGCCAACATTTAACTGCAGTGTGAAAACAATCACCATTATAATTAGGCTTCCATTACGTTCTTGCACGACATCACCCTAAGTAACCTAGTTGATCACAGCACAGATATCCGTTAATTCATTGCCAGTGCGAAATAATACACATTTTGAACTTAGCAACGTGTACAAGACCACTGCCTGGATCGTGGGCAGTGATAACGGAACATGAGCATTAAGATTTTCGGTATCATTATACTTTACATTGACACAACCTGAGCTCTGAGATGTGTTTGGGACCCATTGCCCCGAAACGAGGACAGAGTGGGTGGGGCAATTCCTTCCGGGGTCAGGTTTTCTTTCAGAAAGGTGTGAGAAAACTTTGCTTCGTTCACTGTCAGACCGAAATAGTTCAGTTGGGAAGGCGTTTGACTGAAGATCCAGATGGTTCATGGCTCAATCCCGTGTTTCAGCAATTTTTGGTTATTTCGCGTTCCCTTCATTCTAAGGATAGTGGCTGATTTTATATCGGGACAGTGGGCTGTTCAGCGGTTGCGTGATAATAATTTTCAACATGAATTGTTTTTAGATTTAGCGCTCTTTTTCTGTTACGTTCTATTTACACTCTGCGCAGTGTTGTAGATGAACAGTGAACAATGTTTAAGCGATGTGATGTGTTCAATGTTTATGCAGTAAATCTGTCATCCAGTGTGAGTTTGAAACACAATCCCCGCAGACTGAGCTTTCACGCAACGTTAGCACAATTTGTGGCCGGTTAGCTCAGTTGGTTAGAGCGTGGTGCTAATAACGCCAAGGTCGCGGGTTCGATCCCCGTACGGGTCATTCCAATGTTCTTCATAATTTTTATTCGGTTTTTAGTCACGTTGAAAATCAAATCTTTATAATGAAACAAATCCACACAGAATCCCAAGGGTTGGGAATTATTTGGAATAACAGTCATTGCTTCTTTGCCGACGGGGTGGAGAGGCACATCTTTCTGTTTATTTCTGCTTCTTGGCTTGCTGATAAAGGATGAACCGGAGGCCTGTTCCCTTCAATGCTCAAAAGTAGGAACACACAGACAGAACGGTTCTGTCGCCTGGAGATGGGCAAAAGACAGCAGTTCAGGACAGAAACACTAAATGAAATGTTCACCCGGCACCGAGAGTGAAAAATCCCGAGAATAGGACAGAATGAAATAGATTTCAGTGGATGCCTACCCGCACGTGATGCTGTGGATGCGCGGACATATCTTTGGTGTTCTCCACAAAAAATGTCATTTGCAACAAACAGTTTTCCCTGGCGCGAATGTGGTGATACTTTGGAAGGAGCAAGCAGGAAAGACTGTGTTGGTCTGCTTGTTGGCAAGCAAATGTGTAGCAGCTTCCCTGGTGGTCCAGTGGTTAGATTACGGCGCTTTCACCGCTGCGGCCTGGGTTCGATTCCCGGTCAGGGCACATTGTATTTCCGGCCGTTTAAATTGCTAGGCTGTTCCTGAAAAAAATTTACAGCTCACTGCTCTCTTGCTGCCCCAACCATCAGCAGCGCATCATTCGTTGTCGTGATAGAGCACACACTTCAGTGCCTTCCGTTTCAAAGTCAGCAGCAAATGAGGAGATCTCGCTCAACAAGTGCTGATTGACACCGTAAATGTTGCCAATCATGGCTTACTTTAGCCTTCCGTGAACATTTTTGCGGCACATCACTCTAGCTTACCATCTGTCAATGCATTGCCAGTGTGGAAATATTCAGCATTTTAAACTTAGCAACGTCTGCAAGACTGGAATCAGTGAATGCCTGGGCCATGGCCACTGATAACTTATCCCGAGCATTCATTTGGCCTGGGCCCCTCCTATATTGAACATTGGCTCACTGTGTGTCTATGTTTAGCGTTCACAGGCAATTTACAAGCTCTGAATTTCCCAGCAGTGAATTCATGGAGTGATTGATCTAACCGACATTCAACATCAGTATTGTTAAGGCTCTCCTTGATTCGCGACACTTATCTCTCTTCAGCATAGCACTGCTATGGACTGAACCTGTTAGAATTTCACCTTGCCTCGGGGTCAGTGCGGCTATGTGGGACTTCGGCCGGTCTCCCTTTCACAGCCCATCAGTGTCGAGAAAAGAACGGGGTATTTTACTGACATTTTATGTTCTCAAACAGTTATAAACTCTACAGTATATTTCACTGTGTCTTCAAGACGGTGAGATCGAGCCTGTTGTGCAAGCTTTGTTTCTTTATGAGCACTTCAGCAGAACATTAAATCAACATGTGGAACTAGAATTGCTGATTGACACTGTACGTTTGCCAACATTTAACTGCAGTGTGAAAACAATCACCATTATAATTAGGCTTCCATTACGTTCTTGCACGACATCACCCTAAGTAACCTAGTTGATCACAGCACAGATATCCGTTAATTCATTGCCAGTGCGAAATAATACACATTTTGAACTTAGCAACGTGTACAAGACCACTGCCTGGATCGTGGGCAGTGATAACGGAACATGAGCATTAAGATTTTCGGTATCATTATACTTTACATTGACACAACCTGAGCTCTGAGATGTGTTTGGGACCCATTGCCCCGAAACGAGGACAGAGTGGGTGGGGCAATTCCTTCCGGGGTCAGGTTTTCTTTCAGAAAGGTGTGAGAAAACTTTGCTTCGTTCACTGTCAGACCGAAATAGTTCAGTTGGGAAGGCGTTTGACTGAAGATCCAGATGGTTCATGGCTCAATCCCGTGTTTCAGCAATTTTTGGTTATTTCGCGTTCCCTTCATTCTAAGGATAGTGGCTGATTTTATATCGGGACAGTGGGCTGTTCAGCGGTTGCGTGATAATAATTTTCAACATGAATTGTTTTTAGATTTAGCGCTCTTTTTCTGTTACGTTCTATTTACACTCTGCGCAGTGTTGTAGATGAACAGTGAACAATGTTTAAGCGATGTGATGTGTTCAATGTTTATGCAGTAAATCTGTCATCCAGTGTGAGTTTGAAACACAATCCCCGCAGACTGAGCTTTCACGCAACGTTAGCACAATTTGTGGCCGGTTAGCTCAGTTGGTTAGAGCGTGGTGCTAATAACGCCAAGGTCGCGGGTTCGATCCCCGTACGGGTCATTCCAATGTTCTTCATAATTTTTATTCGGTTTTTAGTCACGTTGAAAATCAAATCTTTATAATGAAACAAATCCACACAGAATCCCAAGGGTTGGGAATTATTTGGAATAACAGTCATTGCTTCTTTGCCGACGGGGTGGAGAGGCACATCTTTCTGTTTATTTCTGCTTCTTGGCTTGCTGATAAAGGATGAACCGGAGGCCTGTTCCCTTCAATGCTCAAAAGTAGGAACACACAGACAGAACGGTTCTGTCGCCTGGAGATGGGCAAAAGACAGCAGTTCAGGACAGAAACACTAAATGAAATGTTCACCCGGCACCGAGAGTGAAAAATCCCGAGAATAGGACAGAATGAAATAGATTTCAGTGGATGCCTACCCGCACGTGATGCTGTGGATGCGCGGACATATCTTTGGTGTTCTCCACAAAAAATGTCATTTGCAACAAACAGTTTTCCCTGGCGCGAATGTGGTGATACTTTGGAAGGAGCAAGCAGGAAAGACTGTGTTGGTCTGCTTGTTGGCAAGCAAATGTGTAGCAGCTTCCCTGGTGGTCCAGTGGTTAGATTACGGCGATTTCACCGCTGCGGCCTGGGTTCGATTCCCGGTCAGGGCACATTGTATTTCCGGCCGTTTAAATTGCTAGGCTGTTCCTGAAAAAAATTTACAGCTCACTGCTCTCTTGCTGCCCCAACCATCAGCAGCGCATCATTCGTTGTCGTGATAGAGCACACACTTCAGTGCCTTCCGTTTCAAAGTCAGCAGCAAATGAGGAGATCTCGCTCAACAAGTGCTGATTGACACCGTAAATGTTGCCAATCATGGCTTACTTTAGCCTTCCGTGAACATTTTTGCGGCACATCACTCTAGCTTACCATCTGTCAATGCATTGCCAGTGTGGAAATATTCAGCATTTTAAACTTAGCAACGTCTGCAAGACTGGAATCAGTGAATGCCTGGGCCATGGCCACTGATAACTTATCCCGAGCATTCATTTGGCCTGGGCCCCTCCTATATTGAACATTGGCTCACTGTGTGTCTATGTTTAGCGTTCACAGGCAATTTACAAGCTCTGAATTTCCCAGCAGTGAATTCATGGAGTGATTGATCTAACCGACATTCAACATCAGTATTGTTAAGGCTCTCCTTGATTCGCGACACTTATCTCTCTTCAGCATAGCACTGCTATGGACTGAACCTGTTAGAATTTCACCTTGCCTCGGGGTCAGTGCGGCTATGTGGGACTTCGGCCGGTCTCCCTTTCACAGCCCATCAGTGTCGAGAAAAGAACGGGGTATTTTACTGACATTTTATGTTCTCAAACAGTGATAAACTCTACAGTATATTTCACTGTGTCTTCAAGACGGTGAGATCGAGCCTGTTGTGCAAGCTTTGTTTCTTTATGAGCACTTCAGCAGAACATTAATCAACATGTGGAACTAGAATTGCTGATTGACACTGTACGTTTGCCAACATTTAACTGCAGTGTGAAAACAATCACCATTATAATTAGGCTTCCATTACGTTCTTGCACGACATCACCCTAAGTAACCTAGTTGATCACAGCACAGATATCCGTTAATTCATTGCCAGTGCGAAATAATACACATTTTGAACTTAGCAACGTGTACAAGACCACTGCCTGGATCGTGGGCAGTGATAACGGAACATGAGCATTAAGATTTTCGGTATCATTATACTTTACATTGACACAACCTGAGCTCTGAGATGTGTTTGGGACCCATTGCCCCGAAACGAGGACAGAGTGGGTGGGGCAATTCCTTCCGGGGTCAGGTTTTCTTTCAGAAAGGTGTGAGAAAACTTTGCTTCGTTCACTGTCAGACCGAAATAGTTCAGTTGGGAAGGCGTTTGACTGAAGATCCAGATGGTTCATGGCTCAATCCCGTGTTTCAGCAATTTTTGGTTATTTCGCGTTCCCTTCATTCTAAGGATAGTGGCTGATTTTATATCGGGACAGTGGGCTGTTCAGCGGTTGCGTGATAATAATTTTCAACATGAATTGTTTTTAGATTTAGCGCTCTTTTTCTGTTACGTTCTATTTACACTCTGCGCAGTGTTGTAGATGAACAGTGAACAATGTTTAAGCGATGTGATGTGTTCAATGTTTATGCAGTAAATCTGTCATCCAGTGTGAGTTTGAAACACAATCCCCGCAGACTGAGCTTTCACGCAACGTTAGCACAATTTGTGGCCGGTTAGCTCAGTTGGTTAGAGCGTGGTGCTAATAACGCCAAGGTCGCGGGTTCGATCCCCGTACGGGTCATTCCAATGTTCTTCATAATTTTTATTCGGTTTTTAGTCACGTTGAAAATCAAATCTTTATAATGAAACAAATCCACACAGAATCCCAAGGGTTGGGAATTATTTGGAATAACAGTCATTGCTTCTTTGCCGACGGGGTGGAGAGGCACATCTTTCTGTTTATTTCTGCTTCTTGGTTTGCTGATAAAGGATGAACCGGAGGCCTGTTCCCTTCAATGCTCAAAAGTAGGAACACACAGACAGAACGGTTCTGTCGCCTGGAGATGGGCAAAAGACAGCAGTTCAGGACAAAAACACTAAATGAAATGTTCACCCGGCACCGAGAGTGAAAAATACCGAGAAAAGGACAGAATGAAATAGATTTCAGTGGATGCCTACCCGCACGTGATGCTGTGGATGCGCGGACATATCTTTGGTGTTCTCCACAAAAAATGTCATTTGCAACAAACAGTTTTACCTGGCGCGAATGTGGTGATACTTTGGAAGGAGCAAGCAGGAAAGACTGTGTTGGTCTGCTTGTTGGCAAGCAAATGTGTAGCAGCTTCCCTGGTGGTCCAGTGGTTAGGTTTCGGCGCTTTCACCGCTGCGGCCTGGGTTCGATTCCCGGTCAGGGCACATTGTATTTCCGGCCGTTTAAATTGCTAGGCTGTTCCTGAAAAAAATTTACAGCTCACTGCTCTCTTGCTGCCCCAACCATCAGCAGCGCATCATTCGTTGTCGTGATAGAGCACACACTTCAGTGCCTTCCGTTTCAAAGTCAGCAGCAAATGAGGAGATCTCGCTCAACAAGTGCTGATTGACACCGTAAATGTTGCCAATCATGGCTTACTTTAGCCTTCCGTGAACATTTTTGCGGCACATCACTCTAGCTTACCATCTGTCAATGCATTGCCAGTGTGGAAATATTCAGCATTTTAAACTTAGCAACGTCTGCAAGACTGGAATCAGTGAATGCCTGGGCCATGGCCACTGATAACTTATCCCGAGCATTCATTTGGCCTGGGCCCCTCCTATATTGAACATTGGCTCACTGTGTGTCTATGTTTAGCGTTCACAGGCAATTTACAAGCTCTGAATTTCCCAGCAGTGAATTCATGGAGTGATTGATCTAACCGACATTCAACATCAGTATTGTTAAGGCTCTCCTTGATTCGCGACACTTATCTCTCTTCAGCATAGCACTGCTATGGACTGAACCTGTTAGAATTTCACCTTGCCTCGGGGTCAGTGCGGCTATGTGGGACTTCGGCCGGTCTCCCTTTCACAGCCCATCAGTGTCGAGAAAAGAACGGGGTATTTTACTGACATTTTATGTTCTCAAACAGTGATAAACTCTACAGTATATTTCACTGTGTCTTCAAGACGGTGAGATCGAGCCTGTTGTGCAAGCTTTGTTTCTTTATGAGCACTTCAGCAGAACATTAATCAACATGTGGAACTAGAATTGCTGATTGACACTGTACGTTTGCCAACATTTAACTGCAGTGTGAAAACAATCACCATTATAATTAGGCTTCCATTACGTTCTTGCACGACATCACCCTAAGTAACCTAGTTGATCACAGCACAGATATCCGTTAATTCATTGCCAGTGCGAAATAATACACATTTTGAACTTAGCAACGTGTACAAGACCACTGCCTGGATCGTGGGCAGTGATAACGGAACATGAGCATTAAGATTTTCGGTATCATTATACTTTACATTGACACAACCTGAGCTCTGAGATGTGTTTGGGACCCATTGCCCCGAAACGAGGACAGAGTGGGTGGGGCAATTCCTTCCGGGGTCAGGTTTTCTTTCAGAAAGGTGTGAGAAAACTTTGCTTCGTTCACTGTCAGACCGAAATAGTTCAGTTGGGAAGGCGTTTGACTGAAGATCCAGATGGTTCATGGCTCAATCCCGTGTTTCAGCAATTTTTGGTTATTTCGCGTTCCCTTCATTCTAAGGATAGTGGCTGATTTTATATCGGGACAGTGGGCTGTTCAGCGGTTGCGTGATAATAATTTTCAACATGAATTGTTTTTAGATTTAGCGCTCTTTTTCTGTTACGTTCTATTTACACTCTGCGCAGTGTTGTAGATGAACAGTGAACAATGTTTAAGCGATGTGATGTGTTCAATGTTTATGCAGTAAATCTGTCATCCAGTGTGAGTTTGAAACACAATCCCCGCAGACTGAGCTTTCACGCAACGTTAGCACAATTTGTGGCCGGTTAGCTCAGTTGGTTAGAGCGTGGTGCTAATAACGCCAAGGTCGCGGGTTCGATCCCCGTACGGGTCATTCCAATGTTCTTCATAATTTTTATTCGGTTTTTAGTCACGTTGAAAATCAAATCTTTATAATGAAACAAATCCACACAGAATCCCAAGGGTTGGGAATTATTTGGAATAACAGTCATTGCTTCTTTGCCGACGGGGTGGAGAGGCACATCTTTCTGTTTATTTCTGCTTCTTGGTTTGCTGATAAAGGATGAACCGGAGGCCTGTTCCCTTCAATGCTCAAAAGTAGGAACACACAGACAGAACGGTTCTGTCGCCTGGAGATGGGCAAAAGACAGCAGTTCAGGACAAAAACACTAAATGAAATGTTCACCCGGCACCGAGAGTGAAAAATACCGAGAAAAGGACAGAATGAAATAGATTTCAGTGGATGCCTACCCGCACGTGATGCTGTGGATGCGCGGACATATCTTTGGTGTTCTCCACAAAAAATGTCATTTGCAACAAACAGTTTTACCTGGCGCGAATGTGGTGATACTTTGGAAGGAGCAAGCAGGAAAGACTGTGTTGGTCTGCTTGTTGGCAAGCAAATGTGTAGCAGCTTCCCTGGTGGTCCAGTGGTTAGGTTTCGGCGCTTTCACCGCTGCGGCCTGGGTTCGATTCCCGGTCAGGGCACATTGTATTTCCGGCCGTTTAAATTGCTAGGCTGTTCCTGAAAAAAATTTACAGCTCACTGCTCTCTTGCTGCCCCAACCATCAGCAGCGCATCATTCGTTGTCGTGATAGAGCACACACTTCAGTGCCTTCCGTTTCAAAGTCAGCAGCAAATGAGGAGATCTCGCTCAACAAGTGCTGATTGACACCGTAAATGTTGCCAATCATGGCTTACTTTAGCCTTCCGTGAACATTTTTGCGGCACATCACTCTAGCTTACCATCTGTCAATGCATTGCCAGTGTGGAAATATTCAGCATTTTAAACTTAGCAACGTCTGCAAGACTGGAATCAGTGAATGCCTGGGCCATGGCCACTGATAACTTATCCCGAGCATTCATTTGGCCTGGGCCCCTCCTATATTGAACATTGGCTCACTGTGTGTCTATGTTTAGCGTTCACAGGCAATTTACAAGCTCTGAATTTCCCAGCAGTGAATTCATGGAGTGATTGATCTAACCGACATTCAACATCAGTATTGTTAAGGCTCTCCTTGATTCGCGACACTTATCTCTCTTCAGCATAGCACTGCTATGGACTGAACCTGTTAGAATTTCACCTTGCCTCGGGGTCAGTGCGGCTATGTGGGACTTCGGCCGGTCTCCCTTTCACAGCCCATCAGTGTCGAGAAAAGAACGGGGTATTTTACTGACATTTTATGTTCTCAAACAGTGATAAACTCTACAGTATATTTCACTGTGTCTTCAAGACGGTGAGATCGAGCCTGTTGTGCAAGCTTTGTTTCTTTATGAGCACTTCAGCAGAACATTAATCAACATGTGGAACTAGAATTGCTGATTGACACTGTACGTTTGCCAACATTTAACTGCAGTGTGAAAACAATCACCATTATAATTAGGCTTCCATTACGTTCTTGCACGACATCACCCTAAGTAACCTAGTTGATCACAGCACAGATATCCGTTAATTCATTGCCAGTGCGAAATAATACACATTTTGAACTTAGCAACGTGTACAAGACCACTGCCTGGATCGTGGGCAGTGATAACGGAACATGAGCATTAAGATTTTCGGTATCATTATACTTTACATTGACACAACCTGAGCTCTGAGATGTGTTTGGGACCCATTGCCCCGAAACGAGGACAGAGTGGGTGGGGCAATTCCTTCCGGGGTCAGGTTTTCTTTCAGAAAGGTGTGAGAAAACTTTGCTTCGTTCACTGTCAGACCGAAATAGTTCAGTTGGGAAGGCGTTTGACTGAAGATCCAGATGGTTCATGGCTCAATCCCGTGTTTCAGCAATTTTTGGTTATTTCGCGTTCCCTTCATTCTAAGGATAGTGGCTGATTTTATATCGGGACAGTGGGCTGTTCAGCGGTTGCGTGATAATAATTTTCAACATGAATTGTTTTTAGATTTAGCGCTCTTTTTCTGTTACGTTCTATTTACACTCTGCGCAGTGTTGTAGATGAACAGTGAACAATGTTTAAGCGATGTGATGTGTTCAATGTTTATGCAGTAAATCTGTCATCCAGTGTGAGTTTGAAACACAATCCCCGCAGACTGAGCTTTCACGCAACGTTAGCACAATTTGTGGCCGGTTAGCTCAGTTGGTTAGAGCGTGGTGCTAATAACGCCAAGGTCGCGGGTTCGATCCCCGTACGGGTCATTCCAATGTTCTTCATAATTTTTATTCGGTTTTTAGTCACGTTGAAAATCAAATCTTTATAATGAAACAAATCCACACAGAATCCCAAGGGTTGGGAATTATTTGGAATAACAGTCATTGCTTCTTTGCCGACGGGGTGGAGAGGCACATCTTTCTGTTTATTTCTGCTTCTTGGTTTGCTGATAAAGGATGAACCGGAGGCCTGTTCCCTTCAATGCTCAAAAGTAGGAACACACAGACAGAACGGTTCTGTCGCCTGGAGATGGGCAAAAGACAGCAGTTCAGGACAAAAACACTAAATGAAATGTTCACCCGGCACCGAGAGTGAAAAATACCGAGAAAAGGACAGAATGAAATAGATTTCAGTGGATGCCTACCCGCACGTGATGCTGTGGATGCGCGGACATATCTTTGGTGTTCTCCACAAAAAATGTCATTTGCAACAAACAGTTTTACCTGGCGCGAATGTGGTGATACTTTGGAAGGAGCAAGCAGGAAAGACTGTGTTGGTCTGCTTGTTGGCAAGCAAATGTGTAGCAGCTTCCCTGGTGGTCCAGTGGTTAGGTTTCGGCGCTTTCACCGCTGCGGCCTGGGTTCGATTCCCGGTCAGGGCACATTGTATTTCCGGCCGTTTAAATTGCTAGGCTGTTCCTGAAAAAAATTTACAGCTCACTGCTCTCTTGCTGCCCCAACCATCAGCAGCGCATCATTCGTTGTCGTGATAGAGCACACACTTCAGTGCCTTCCGTTTCAAAGTCAGCAGCAAATGAGGAGATCTCGCTCAACAAGTGCTGATTGACACCGTAAATGTTGCCAATCATGGCTTACTTTAGCCTTCCGTGAACATTTTTGCGGCACATCACTCTAGCTTACCATCTGTCAATGCATTGCCAGTGTGGAAATATTCAGCATTTTAAACTTAGCAACGTCTGCAAGACTGGAATCAGTGAATGCCTGGGCCATGGCCACTGATAACTTATCCCGAGCATTCATTTGGCCTGGGCCCCTCCTATATTGAACATTGGCTCACTGTGTGTCTATGTTTAGCGTTCACAGGCAATTTACAAGCTCTGAATTTCCCAGCAGTGAATTCATGGAGTGATTGATCTAACCGACATTCAACATCAGTATTGTTAAGGCTCTCCTTGATTCGCGACACTTATCTCTCTTCAGCATAGCACTGCTATGGACTGAACCTGTTAGAATTTCACCTTGCCTCGGGGTCAGTGCGGCTATGTGGGACTTCGGCCGGTCTCCCTTTCACAGCCCATCAGTGTCGAGAAAAGAACGGGGTATTTTACTGACATTTTATGTTCTCAAACAGTGATAAACTCTACAGTATATTTCACTGTGTCTTCAAGACGGTGAGATCGAGCCTGTTGTGCAAGCTTTGTTTCTTTATGAGCACTTCAGCAGAACATTAATCAACATGTGGAACTAGAATTGCTGATTGACACTGTACGTTTGCCAACATTTAACTGCAGTGTGAAAACAATCACCATTATAATTAGGCTTCCATTACGTTCTTGCACGACATCACCCTAAGTAACCTAGTTGATCACAGCACAGATATCCGTTAATTCATTGCCAGTGCGAAATAATACACATTTTGAACTTAGCAACGTGTACAAGACCACTGCCTGGATCGTGGGCAGTGATAACGGAACATGAGCATTAAGATTTTCGGTATCATTATACTTTACATTGACACAACCTGAGCTCTGAGATGTGTTTGGGACCCATTGCCCCGAAACGAGGACAGAGTGGGTGGGGCAATTCCTTCCGGGGTCAGGTTTTCTTTCAGAAAGGTGTGAGAAAACTTTGCTTCGTTCACTGTCAGACCGAAATAGTTCAGTTGGGAAGGCGTTTGACTGAAGATCCAGATGGTTCATGGCTCAATCCCGTGTTTCAGCAATTTTTGGTTATTTCGCGTTCCCTTCATTCTAAGGATAGTGGCTGATTTTATATCGGGACAGTGGGCTGTTCAGCGGTTGCGTGATAATAATTTTCAACATGAATTGTTTTTAGATTTAGCGCTCTTTTTCTGTTACGTTCTATTTACACTCTGCGCAGTGTTGTAGATGAACAGTGAACAATGTTTAAGCGATGTGATGTGTTCAATGTTTATGCAGTAAATCTGTCATCCAGTGTGAGTTTGAAACACAATCCCCGCAGACTGAGCTTTCACGCAACGTTAGCACAATTTGTGGCCGGTTAGCTCAGTTGGTTAGAGCGTGGTGCTAATAACGCCAAGGTCGCGGGTTCGATCCCCGTACGGGTCATTCCAATGTTCTTCATAATTTTTATTCGGTTTTTAGTCACGTTGAAAATCAAATCTTTATAATGAAACAAATCCACACAGAATCCCAAGGGTTGGGAATTATTTGGAATAACAGTCATTGCTTCTTTGCCGACGGGGTGGAGAGGCACATCTTTCTGTTTATTTCTGCTTCTTGGTTTGCTGATAAAGGATGAACCGGAGGCCTGTTCCCTTCAATGCTCAAAAGTAGGAACACACAGACAGAACGGTTCTGTCGCCTGGAGATGGGCAAAAGACAGCAGTTCAGGACAAAAACACTAAATGAAATGTTCACCCGGCACCGAGAGTGAAAAATACCGAGAAAAGGACAGAATGAAATAGATTTCAGTGGATGCCTACCCGCACGTGATGCTGTGGATGCGCGGACATATCTTTGGTGTTCTCCACAAAAAATGTCATTTGCAACAAACAGTTTTACCTGGCGCGAATGTGGTGATACTTTGGAAGGAGCAAGCAGGAAAGACTGTGTTGGTCTGCTTGTTGGCAAGCAAATGTGTAGCAGCTTCCCTGGTGGTCCAGTGGTTAGGTTTCGGCGCTTTCACCGCTGCGGCCTGGGTTCGATTCCCGGTCAGGGCACATTGTATTTCCGGCCGTTTAAATTGCTAGGCTGTTCCTGAAAAAAATTTACAGCTCACTGCTCTCTTGCTGCCCCAACCATCAGCAGCGCATCATTCGTTGTCGTGATAGAGCACACACTTCAGTGCCTTCCGTTTCAAAGTCAGCAGCAAATGAGGAGATCTCGCTCAACAAGTGCTGATTGACACCGTAAATGTTGCCAATCATGGCTTACTTTAGCCTTCCGTGAACATTTTTGCGGCACATCACTCTAGCTTACCATCTGTCAATGCATTGCCAGTGTGGAAATATTCAGCATTTTAAACTTAGCAACGTCTGCAAGACTGGAATCAGTGAATGCCTGGGCCATGGCCACTGATAACTTATCCCGAGCATTCATTTGGCCTGGGCCCCTCCTATATTGAACATTGGCTCACTGTGTGTCTATGTTTAGCGTTCACAGGCAATTTACAAGCTCTGAATTTCCCAGCAGTGAATTCATGGAGTGATTGATCTAACCGACATTCAACATCAGTATTGTTAAGGCTCTCCTTGATTCGCGACACTTATCTCTCTTCAGCATAGCACTGCTATGGACTGAACCTGTTAGAATTTCACCTTGCCTCGGGGTCAGTGCGGCTATGTGGGACTTCGGCCGGTCTCCCTTTCACAGCCCATCAGTGTCGAGAAAAGAACGGGGTATTTTACTGACATTTTATGTTCTCAAACAGTGATAAACTCTACAGTATATTTCACTGTGTCTTCAAGACGGTGAGATCGAGCCTGTTGTGCAAGCTTTGTTTCTTTATGAGCACTTCAGCAGAACATTAATCAACATGTGGAACTAGAATTGCTGATTGACACTGTACGTTTGCCAACATTTAACTGCAGTGTGAAAACAATCACCATTATAATTAGGCTTCCATTACGTTCTTGCACGACATCACCCTAAGTAACCTAGTTGATCACAGCACAGATATCCGTTAATTCATTGCCAGTGCGAAATAATACACATTTTGAACTTAGCAACGTGTACAAGACCACTGCCTGGATCGTGGGCAGTGATAACGGAACATGAGCATTAAGATTTTCGGTATCATTATACTTTACATTGACACAACCTGAGCTCTGAGATGTGTTTGGGACCCATTGCCCCGAAACGAGGACAGAGTGGGTGGGGCAATTCCTTCCGGGGTCAGGTTTTCTTTCAGAAAGGTGTGAGAAAACTTTGCTTCGTTCACTGTCAGACCGAAATAGTTCAGTTGGGAAGGCGTTTGACTGAAGATCCAGATGGTTCATGGCTCAATCCCGTGTTTCAGCAATTTTTGGTTATTTCGCGTTCCCTTCATTCTAAGGATAGTGGCTGATTTTATATCGGGACAGTGGGCTGTTCAGCGGTTGCGTGATAATAATTTTCAACATGAATTGTTTTTAGATTTAGCGCTCTTTTTCTGTTACGTTCTATTTACACTCTGCGCAGTGTTGTAGATGAACAGTGAACAATGTTTAAGCGATGTGATGTGTTCAATGTTTATGCAGTAAATCTGTCATCCAGTGTGAGTTTGAAACACAATCCCCGCAGACTGAGCTTTCACGCAACGTTAGCACAATTTGTGGCCGGTTAGCTCAGTTGGTTAGAGCGTGGTGCTAATAACGCCAAGGTCGCGGGTTCGATCCCCGTACGGGTCATTCCAATGTTCTTCATAATTTTTATTCGGTTTTTAGTCACGTTGAAAATCAAATCTTTATAATGAAACAAATCCACACAGAATCCCAAGGGTTGGGAATTATTTGGAATAACAGTCATTGCTTCTTTGCCGACGGGGTGGAGAGGCACATCTTTCTGTTTATTTCTGCTTCTTGGTTTGCTGATAAAGGATGAACCGGAGGCCTGTTCCCTTCAATGCTCAAAAGTAGGAACACACAGACAGAACGGTTCTGTCGCCTGGAGATGGGCAAAAGACAGCAGTTCAGGACAAAAACACTAAATGAAATGTTCACCCGGCACCGAGAGTGAAAAATACCGAGAAAAGGACAGAATGAAATAGATTTCAGTGGATGCCTACCCGCACGTGATGCTGTGGATGCGCGGACATATCTTTGGTGTTCTCCACAAAAAATGTCATTTGCAACGAACAGTTTTACCTGGCGCGAATGTGGTGATACTTTGGAAGGAGCAAGCAGGAAAGACTGTGTTGGTCTGCTTGTTGGCAAGCAGAGGTGTAGCAGCTTCCCTGGTGGTCCAGTGGTTAGGTTTCGGCGCTTTCACTGCTGTGGCCTGGGTTCGATTCCCGGTCAGGGAACATTGTATTTCCGGCCGTTTAAATTGCTAGGCTGTTCCTGAAAAAAATTTACAGCTCACTGCACTCTTGCTGCCCCAACCATCAGCAGCGCATCATTCGTTGTCGTGATAGAGCACACACTTCAGTGCCTTCCGTTTCAAAGTCAGCAGCAAATGAGGAGATCTCGCTCAACAAGTGCTGATTGACACCGTAAATGTTGCCAATCATGTCTTACTTTAGCCTTCCGTGAACATTTTTGCGGCACATCACTCTAGCTTACCATCTGTCAATGCATTGCCAGTGTGGAAATATTCAGCATTTTAAACTTAGCAACGTCTGCAAGACTGGAATCAGTGAATGCCTGGGCCATGGCCACTGATAACTTATCCCGAGCATTCATTTGGCCTGGGCCCCTCCTATATTGAACATTGGCTCACTGTGTGTCTATGTTTAGCGTTCACAGGCAATTTACAAGCTCTGAATTTCCCAGCAGTGAATTCATGGAGTGATTGATCTAACCGACATTCAACATCAGTATTGTTAAGGCTCTCCTTGATTCGCGACACTTATCTCTCTTCAGCATAGCACTGCTATGGACTGAACCTGTTAGAATTTCACCTTGCCTCGGGGTCAGTGCGGCTATGTGGGACTTCGGCCGGTCTCCCTTTCACAGCCCATCAGTGTCGAGAAAAGAACGGGGTATTTTACTGACATTTTATGTTCTCAAACAGTGATAAACTCTACAGTATATTTCACTGTGTCTTCAAGACGGTGAGATCGAGCCTGTTGTGCAAGCTTTGTTTCTTTATGAGCACTTCAGCAGAACATTAATCAACATGTGGAACTAGAATTGCTGATTGACACTGTACGTTTGCCAACATTTAACTGCAGTGTGAAAACAATCACCATTATAATTAGGCTTCCATTACGTTCTTGCACGACATCACCCTAAGTAACCTAGTTGATCACAGCACAGATATCCGTTAATTCATTGCCAGTGCGAAATAATACACATTTTGAACTTAGCAACGTGTACAAGACCACTGCCTGGATCGTGGGCAGTGATAACGGAACATGAGCATTAAGATTTTCGGTATCATTATACTTTACATTGACACAACCTGAGCTCTGAGATGTGTTTGGGACCCATTGCCCCGAAACGAGGACAGAGTGGGTGGGGCAATTCCTTCCGGGGTCAGGTTTTCTTTCAGAAAGGTGTGAGAAAACTTTGCTTCGTTCACTGTCAGACCGAAATAGTTCAGTTGGGAAGGCGTTTGACTGAAGATCCAGATGGTTCATGGCTCAATCCCGTGTTTCAGCAATTTTTGGTTATTTCGCGTTCCCTTCATTCTAAGGATAGTGGCTGATTTTATATCGGGACAGTGGGCTGTTCAGCGGTTGCGTGATAATAATTTTCAACATGAATTGTTTTTAGATTTAGCGCTCTTTTTCTGTTACGTTCTATTTACACTCTGCGCAGTGTTGTAGATGAACAGTGAACAATGTTTAAGCGATGTGATGTGTTCAATGTTTATGCAGTAAATCTGTCATCCAGTGTGAGTTTGAAACACAATCCCCGCAGACTGAGCTTTCACGCAACGTTAGCACAATTTGTGGCCGGTTAGCTCAGTTGGTTAGAGCGTGGTGCTAATAACGCCAAGGTCGCGGGTTCGATCCCCGTACGGGTCATTCCAATGTTCTTCATAATTTTTATTCGGTTTTTAGTCACGTTGAAAATCAAATCTTTATAATGAAACAAATCCACACAGAATCCCAAGGGTTGGGAATTATTTGGAATAACAGTCATTGCTTCTTTGCCGACGGGGTGGAGAGGCACATCTTTCTGTTTATTTCTGCTTCTTGGTTTGCTGATAAAGGATGAACCGGAGGCCTGTTCCCTTCAATGCTCAAAAGTAGGAACACACAGACAGAACGGTTCTGTCGCCTGGAGATGGGCAAAAGACAGCAGTTCAGGACAAAAACACTAAATGAAATGTTCACCCGGCACCGAGAGTGAAAAATACCGAGAAAAGGACAGAATGAAATAGATTTCAGTGGATGCCTACCCGCACGTGATGCTGTGGATGCGCGGACATATCTTTGGTGTTCTCCACAAAAAATGTCATTTGCAACGAACAGTTTTACCTGGCGCGAATGTGGTGATACTTTGGAAGGAGCAAGCAGGAAAGACTGTGTTGGTCTGCTTGTTGGCAAGCAGAGGTGTAGCAGCTTCCCTGGTGGTCCAGTGGTTAAGTTTCGGCGCTTTCACTGCTGTGGCCTGGGTTCGATTCCCGGTCAGGGAACATTGTATTTCCGGCCGTTTAAATTGCTAGGCTGTTCCTGAAAAAAATTTACAGCTCACTGCACTCTTGCTGCCCCAACCATCAGCAGCGCATCATTCGTTGTCGTGATAGAGCACACACTTCAGTGCCTTCCGTTTCAAAGTCAGCAGCAAATGAGGAGATCTCGCTCAACAAGTGCTGATTGACACCGTAAATGTTGCCAATCATGTCTTACTTTAGCCTTCCGTGAACATTTTTGCGGCACATCACTCTAGCTTACCATCTGTCAATGCATTGCCAGTGTGGAAATATTCAGCATTTTAAACTTAGCAACGTCTGCAAGACTGGAATCAGTGAATGCCTGGGCCATGGCCACTGATAACTTATCCCGAGCATTCATTTGGCCTGGGCCCCTCCTATATTGAACATTGGCTCACTGTGTGTCTATGTTTAGCGTTCACAGGCAATTTACAAGCTCTGAATTTCCCAGCAGTGAATTCATGGAGTGATTGATCTAACCGACATTCAACATCAGTATTGTTAAGGCTCTCCTTGATTCGCGACACTTATCTCTCTTCAGCATAGCACTGCTATGGACTGAACCTGTTAGAATTTCACCTTGCCTCGGGGTCAGTGCGGCTATGTGGGACTTCGGCCGGTCTCCCTTTCACAGCCCATCAGTGTCGAGAAAAGAACGGGGTATTTTACTGACATTTTATGTTCTCAAACAGTGATAAACTCTACAGTATATTTCACTGTGTCTTCAAGACGGTGAGATCGAGCCTGTTGTGCAAGCTTTGTTTCTTTATGAGCACTTCAGCAGAACATTAATCAACATGTGGAACTAGAATTGCTGATTGACACTGTACGTTTGCCAACATTTAACTGCAGTGTGAAAACAATCACCATTATAATTAGGCTTCCATTACGTTCTTGCACGACATCACCCTAAGTAACCTAGTTGATCACAGCACAGATATCCGTTAATTCATTGCCAGTGCGAAATAATACACATTTTGAACTTAGCAACGTGTACAAGACCACTGCCTGGATCGTGGGCAGTGATAACGGAACATGAGCATTAAGATTTTCGGTATCATTATACTTTACATTGACACAACCTGAGCTCTGAGATGTGTTTGGGACCCATTGCCCCGAAACGAGGACAGAGTGGGTGGGGCAATTCCTTCCGGGGTCAGGTTTTCTTTCAGAAAGGTGTGAGAAAACTTTGCTTCGTTCACTGTCAGACCGAAATAGTTCAGTTGGGATGGCGTTTGACTGAAGATCCAGATGGTTCATGGCTCAATCCCGTGTTTCAGCAATTTTTGGTTATTTCGCGTTCCCTTCATTCTAAGGATAGTGGCTGATTTTATATCGGGACAGTGGGCTGTTCAGCGGTTGCGTGATAATAATTTTCAACATGAATTGTTTTTAGATTTAGCGCTCTTTTTCTGTTACGTTCTATTTACACTCTGCGCAGTGTTGTAGATGAACAGTGAACAATGTTTTAGCGATGTGATGTGTTCAATGTTTATGCAGTAAATCTGTCATCCAGTGTGAGTTTGAAACACAATCCCCGCAGACTGAGCTTTCACGCAACGTTAGCACAATTTGTGGCCGGTTAGCTCAGTTGGTTAGAGCGTGGTGCTAATAACGCCAAGGTCGCGGGTTCGATCCCCGTACGGGTCAATCCAATGTTCTTCATAATTTTTATTCGGTTTTTAGTCACGTTGAAAATCAAATCTTTATAATGAAACAAATCCACACAGAATCCCAAGGGTTGGGAATTATTTGGAATAACAGTCATTGCTTCTTTGCCGACGGGGTGGAGAGGCACATCTTTCTGTTTATTTCTGCTTCTTGGTTTGCTGATAAAGGATGAACCGGAGGCCTGTTCCCTTCAATGCTCAAAAGTAGGAACACACAGACAGAACGGTTCTGTCGCCTGGAGATGGGCAAAAGACAGCAGTTCAGGACAAAAACACTAAATGAAATGTTCACCCGGCACCGAGAGTGAAAAATACCGAGAAAAGGACAGAATGAAATAGATTTCAGTGGATGCCTACCCGCACGTGATGCTGTGGATGCGCGGACATATCTTTGGTGTTCTCCACAAAAAATGTCATTTGCAACAAACAGTTTTACCTGGCGCGAATGTGGTGATACTTTGGAAGGAGCAAGCAGGAAAGACTGTGTTGGTCTGCTTGTTGGCAAGCAAATGTGTAGCAGCTTCCCTGGTGGTCCAGTGGTTAGGTTTCGGCGCTTTCACCGCTGCGGCCTGGGTTCGATTCCCGGTCAGGGCACATTGTATTTCCGGCCGTTTAAATTGCTAGGCTGTTCCTGAAAAAAATTTACAGCTCACTGCTCTCTTGCTGCCCCAACCATCAGCAGCGCATCATTCGTTGTCGTGATAGAGCACACACTTCAGTGCCTTCCGTTTCAAAGTCAGCAGCAAATGAGGAGATCTCGCTCAACAAGTGCTGATTGACACCGTAAATGTTGCCAATCATGGCTTACTTTAGCCTTCCGTGAACATTTTTGCGGCACATCACTCTAGCTTACCATCTGTCAATGCATTGCCAGTGTGGAAATATTCAGCATTTTAAACTTAGCAACGTCTGCAAGACTGGAATCAGTGAATGCCTGGGCCATGGCCACTGATAACTTATCCCGAGCATTCATTTGGCCTGGGCCCCTCCTATATTGAACATTGGCTCACTGTGTGTCTATGTTTAGCGTTCACAGGCAATTTACAAGCTCTGAATTTCCCAGCAGTGAATTCATGGAGTGATTGATCTAACCGACATTCAACATCAGTATTGTTAAGGCTCTCCTTGATTCGCGACACTTATCTCTCTTCAGCATAGCACTGCTATGGACTGAACCTGTTAGAATTTCACCTTGCCTCGGGGTCAGTGCGGCTATGTGGGACTTCGGCCGGTCTCCCTTTCACAGCCCATCAGTGTCGAGAAAAGAACGGGGTATTTTACTGACATTTTATGTTCTCAAACAGTGATAAACTCTACAGTATATTTCACTGTGTCTTCAAGACGGTGAGATCGAGCCTGTTGTGCAAGCTTTGTTTCTTTATGAGCACTTCAGCAGAACATTAATCAACATGTGGAACTAGAATTGCTGATTGACACTGTACGTTTGCCAACATTTAACTGCAGTGTGAAAACAATCACCATTATAATTAGGCTTCCATTACGTTCTTGCACGACATCACCCTAAGTAACCTAGTTGATCACAGCACAGATATCCGTTAATTCATTGCCAGTGCGAAATAATACACATTTTGAACTTAGCAACGTGTACAAGACCACTGCCTGGATCGTGGGCAGTGATAACGGAACATGAGCATTAAGATTTTCGGTATCATTATACTTTACATTGACACAACCTGAGCTCTGAGATGTGTTTGGGACCCATTGCCCCGAAACGAGGACAGAGTGGGTGGGGCAATTCCTTCCGGGGTCAGGTTTTCTTTCAGAAAGGTGTGAGAAAACTTTGCTTCGTTCACTGTCAGACCGAAATAGTTCAGTTGGGAAGGCGTTTGACTGAAGATCCAGATGGTTCATGGCTCAATCCCGTGTTTCAGCAATTTTTGGTTATTTCGCGTTCCCTTCATTCTAAGGATAGTGGCTGATTTTATATCGGGACAGTGGGCTGTTCAGCGGTTGCGTGATAATAATTTTCAACATGAATTGTTTTTAGATTTAGCGCTCTTTTTCTGTTACGTTCTATTTACACTCTGCGCAGTGTTGTAGATGAACAGTGAACAATGTTTAAGCGATGTGATGTGTTCAATGTTTATGCAGTAAATCTGTCATCCAGTGTGAGTTTGAAACACAATCCCCGCAGACTGAGCTTTCACGCAACGTTAGCACAATTTGTGGCCGGTTAGCTCAGTTGGTTAGAGCGTGGTGCTAATAACGCCAAGGTCGCGGGTTCGATCCCCGTACGGGTCATTCCAATGTTCTTCATAATTTTTATTCGGTTTTTAGTCACGTTGAAAATCAAATCTTTATAATGAAACAAATCCACACAGAATCCCAAGGGTTGGGAATTATTTGGAATAACAGTCATTGCTTCTTTGCCGACGGGGTGGAGAGGCACATCTTTCTGTTTATTTCTGCTTCTTGGTTTGCTGATAAAGGATGAACCGGAGGCCTGTTCCCTTCAATGCTCAAAAGTAGGAACACACAGACAGAACGGTTCTGTCGCCTGGAGATGGGCAAAAGACAGCAGTTCAGGACAAAAACACTAAATGAAATGTTCACCCGGCACCGAGAGTGAAAAATACCGAGAAAAGGACAGAATGAAATAGATTTCAGTGGATGCCTACCCGCACGTGATGCTGTGGATGCGCGGACATATCTTTGGTGTTCTCCACAAAAAATGTCATTTGCAACGAACAGTTTTACCTGGCGCGAATGTGGTGATACTTTGGAAGGAGCAAGCAGGAAAGACTGTGTTGGTCTGCTTGTTGGCAAGCAGAGGTGTAGCAGCTTCCCTGGTGGTCCAGTGGTTAGGTTTCGGCGCTTTCACTGCTGTGGCCTGGGTTCGATTCCCGGTCAGGGAACATTGTATTTCCGGCCGTTTAAATTGCTAGGCTGTTCCTGAAAAAAATTTACAGCTCACTGCACTCTTGCTGCCCCAACCATCAGCAGCGCATCATTCGTTGTCGTGATAGAGCACACACTTCAGTGCCTTCCGTTTCAAAGTCAGCAGCAAATGAGGAGATCTCGCTCAACAAGTGCTGATTGACACCGTAAATGTTGCCAATCATGTCTTACTTTAGCCTTCCGTGAACATTTTTGCGGCACATCACTCTAGCTTACCATCTGTCAATGCATTGCCAGTGTGGAAATATTCAGCATTTTAAACTTAGCAACGTCTGCAAGACTGGAATCAGTGAATGCCTGGGCCATGGCCACTGATAACTTATCCCGAGCATTCATTTGGCCTGGGCCCCTCCTATATTGAACATTGGCTCACTGTGTGTCTATGTTTAGCGTTCACAGGCAATTTACAAGCTCTGAATTTCCCAGCAGTGAATTCATGGAGTGATTGATCTAACCGACATTCAACATCAGTATTGTTAAGGCTCTCCTTGATTCGCGACACTTATCTCTCTTCAGCATAGCACTGCTATGGACTGAACCTGTTAGAATTTCACCTTGCCTCGGGGTCAGTGCGGCTATGTGGGACTTCGGCCGGTCTCCCTTTCACAGCCCATCAGTGTCGAGAAAAGAACGGGGTATTTTACTGACATTTTATGTTCTCAAACAGTGATAAACTCTACAGTATATTTCACTGTGTCTTCAAGACGGTGAGATCGAGCCTGTTGTGCAAGCTTTGTTTCTTTATGAGCACTTCAGCAGAACATTAAATCAACATGTGGAACTAGAATTGCTGATTGACACTGTACGTTTGCCAACATTTAACTGCAGTGTGAAAACAATCACCATTATAATTAGGCTTCCATTACGTTCTTGCACGACATCACCCTAAGTAACCTAGTTGATCACAGCACAGATATCCGTTAATTCATTGCCAGTGCGAAATAATACACATTTTGAACTTAGCAACGTGTACAAGACCACTGCCTGGATCGTGGGCAGTGATAACGGAACATGAGCATTAAGATTTTCGGTATCATTATACTTTACATTGACACAACCTGAGCTCTGAGATGTGTTTGGGACCCATTGCCCCGAAACGAGGACAGAGTGGGTGGGGCAATTCCTTCCGGGGTCAGGTTTTCTTTCAGAAAGGTGTGAGAAAACTTTGCTTCGTTCACTGTCAGACCGAAATAGTTCAGTTGGGAAGGCGTTTGACTGAAGATCCAGATGGTTCATGGCTCAATCCCGTGTTTCAGCAATTTTTGGTTATTTCGCGTTCCCTTCATTCTAAGGATAGTGGCTGATTTGATATCGGGACAGTGGGCTGTTCAGCGGTTGCGTGATAATAATTTTCAACATGAATTGTTTTTAGATTTAGCGCTCTTTTTCTGTTACGTTCTATTTACACTCTGCACAGTGTTGTAGATGAACGGTGAACAATGTTTAAGCGATGTGATGTGTTCAATGTTTATGCAGTAAATCTGTCATCCAGTGTGAGTTTGAAACACAATCCCCGCAGACTGAGCTTTCACGCAACGTTAGCACAATTTGTGGCCGGTTAGCTCAGTTGGTTAGAGCGTGGTGCTAATAACGCCAAGGTCGCGGGTTCGATCCCCGTACGGGTCATTCCAATGTTCTTCATAATTTTTATTCGGTTTTTAGTCACGTTGAAAATCAAATCTTTATAATGAAACAAATCCACACAGAATCCCAAGGGTTGGGAATTATTTGGAATAACAGTCATTGCTTCTTTGCCGACGGGGTGGAGAGGCACATATTTCTGTTTATTTCTGCTTCTTGGTTTGCTGATAAAGGATGAACCGGAGGCCTGTTCCCTTCAATGCTCAAAAGTAGGAACACACAGACAGAACGGTTCTGTCGCCTGGAGATGGGCAAAAGACAGCAGTTCAGGACAAAAACACTAAATGAAATGTTCACCCGGCACCGAGAGTGAAAAATACCGAGAAAAGGACAGAATGAAATAGATTTCAGTGGATGCCTACCCGCACGTGATGCTGTGGATGCGCGGACATATCTTTGGTGTTCTCCACAAAAAATGTCATTTGCAACGAACAGTTTTACCTGGCGCGAATGTGGTGATACTTTGGAAGGAGCAAGCAGGAAAGACTGTGTTGGTCTGCTTGTTGGCAAGCAGAGGTGTAGCAGCTTCCCTGGTGGTCCAGTGGTTAGGTTTCGGCGCTTTCACCGCTGCGGCCTGGGTTCGATTCCCGGTCAGGGCACATTGTATTTCCGGCCGTTTAAATTGCTAGGCTGTTCCTGAAAAAAATTTACAGCTCACTGCTCTCTTGCTGCCCCAACCATCAGCAGCGCATCATTCGTTGTCGTGATAGAGCACACACTTCAGTGCCTTCCGTTTCAAAGTCAGCAGCAAATGAGGAGATCTCGCTCAACAAGTGCTGATTGACACCGTAAATGTTGCCAATCATGTCTTACTTTAGCCTTCCGTGAACATTTTTGCGGCACATCACTCTAGCTTACCATCTGTCAATGCATTGCCAGTGTGGAAATATTCAGCATTTTAAACTTAGCAACGTCTGCAAGACTGGAATCAGTGAATGCCTGGGCCATGGCCACTGATAACTTATCCCGAGCATTCATTTGGCCTGGGCCCCTCCTATATTGAACATTGGCTCACTGTGTGTCTATGTTTAGCGTTCACAGGCAATTTACAAGCTCTGAATTTCCCAGCAGTGAATTCATGGAGTGATTGATCTAACCGACATTCAACATCAGTATTGTTAAGGCTCTCCTTGATTCGCGACACTTATCTCTCTTCAGCATAGCACTGCTATGGACTGAACCTGTTAGAATTTCACCTTGCCTCGGGGTCAGTGCGGCTATGTGGGACTTCGGCCGGTCTCCCTTTCACAGCCCATCAGTGTCGAGAAAAGAACGGGGTATTTTACTGACATTTTATGTTCTCAAACAGTGATAAACTCTACAGTATATTTCACTGTGTCTTCAAGACGGTGAGATCGAGCCTGTTGTGCAAGCTTTGTTTCTTTATGAGCACTTCAGCAGAATATTAATCAACATGTGGAACTAGAATTGCTGATTGACACTGTACGTTTGCCAACATTTAACTGCAGTGTGAAAACAATCACCATTATAATTAGGCTTCCATTACGTTCTTGCACGACATCACCCTAAGTAACCTAGTTGATCACAGCACAGATATCCGTTAATTCATTGCCAGTGCGAAATAATACACATTTTGAACTTAGCAACGTGTACAAGACCACTGCCTGGATCGTGGGCAGTGATAACGGAACATGAGCATTAAGATTTTCGGTATCATTATACTTTACATTGACACAACCTGAGCTCTGAGATGTGTTTGGGACCCATTGCCCCGAAACGAGGACAGAGTGGGTGGGGCAATTCCTTCCGGGGTCAGGTTTTCTTTCAGAAAGGTGTGAGAAAACTTTGCTTCGTTCACTGTCAGACCGAAATAGTTCAGTTGGGAAGGCGTTTGACTGAAGATCCAGATGGTTCATGGCTCAATCCCGTGTTTCAGCAATTTTTGGTTATTTCGCGTTCCCTTCATTCTAAGGATAGTGGCTGATTTTATATCGGGACAGTGGGCTGTTCAGCGGTTGCGTGATAATAATTTTCAACATGAATTGTTTTTAGATTTAGCGCTCTTTTTCTGTTACGTTCTATTTACACTCTGCGCAGTGTTGTAGATGAACAGTGAACAATGTTTAAGCGATGTGATGTGTTCAATGTTTATGCAGTAAATCTGTCATCCAGTGTGAGTTTGAAACACAATCCCGCAGACTGAGCTTTCACGCAACGTTAGCACAATTTGTGGCCGGTTAGCTCAGTTGGTTAGAGCGTGGTGCTAATAACGCCAAGGTCGCGGGTTCGATCCCCGTACGGGTCATTCCAATGTTCTTCATAATTTTTATTCGGTTTTTAGTCACGTTGAAAATCAAATCTTTATAATGAAACAAATCCACACAGAATCCCAAGGGTTGGGAATTATTTGGAATAACAGTCATTGCTTCTTTGCCGACGGGGTGGAGAGGCACATCTTTCTGTTTATTTCTGCTTCTTGGTTTGCTGATAAAGGATGAACCGGAGGCCTGTTCCCTTCAATGCTCAAAAGTAGGAACACACAGACAGAACGGTTCTGTCGCCTGGAGATGGGCAAAAGACAGCAGTTCAGGACAAAAACACTAAATGAAATGTTCACCCGGCACCGAGAGTGAAAAATACCGAGAAAAGGACAGAATGAAATAGATTTCAGTGGATGCCTACCCGCACGTGATGCTGTGGATGCGCGGACATATCTTTGGTGTTCTCCACAAAAAATGTCATTTGCAACAAACAGTTTTACCTGGCGCGAATGTGGTGATACTTTGGAAGGAGCAAGCAGGAAAGACTGTGTTGGTCTGCTTGTTGGCAAGCAAATGTGTAGCAGCTTCCCTGGTGGTCCAGTGGTTAGGTTTCGGCGCTTTCACCGCTGCGGCCTGGGTTCGATTCCCGGTCAGGGCACATTGTATTTCCGGCCGTTTAAATTGCTAGGCTGTTCCTGAAAAAAATTTACAGCTCACTGCTCTCTTGCTGCCCCAACCATCAGCAGCGCATCATTCGTTGTCGTGATAGAGCACACACTTCAGTGCCTTCCGTTTCAAAGTCAGCAGCAAATGAGGAGATCTCGCTCAACAAGTGCTGATTGACACCGTAAATGTTGCCAATCATGGCTTACTTTAGCCTTCCGTGAACATTTTTGCGGCACATCACTCTAGCTTACCATCTGTCAATGCATTGCCAGTGTGGAAATATTCAGCATTTTAAACTTAGCAACGTCTGCAAGACTGGAATCAGTGAATGCCTGGGCCATGGCCACTGATAACTTATCCCGAGCATTCATTTGGCCTGGGCCCCTCCTATATTGAACATTGGCTCACTGTGTGTCTATGTTTAGCGTTCACAGGCAATTTACAAGCTCTGAATTTCCCAGCAGTGAATTCATGGAGTGATTGATCTAACCGACATTCAACATCAGTATTGTTAAGGCTCTCCTTGATTCGCGACACTTATCTCTCTTCAGCATAGCACTGCTATGGACTGAACCTGTTAGAATTTCACCTTGCCTCGGGGTCAGTGCGGCTATGTGGGACTTCGGCCGGTCTCCCTTTCACAGCCCATCAGTGTCGAGAAAAGAACGGGGTATTTTACTGACATTTTATGTTCTCAAACAGTGATAAACTCTACAGTATATTTCACTGTGTCTTCAAGACGGTGAGATCGAGCCTGTTGTGCAAGCTTTGTTTCTTTATGAGCACTTCAGCAGAACATTAATCAACATGTGGAACTAGAATTGCTGATTGACACTGTACGTTTGCCAACATTTAACTGCAGTGTGAAAACAATCACCATTATAATTAGGCTTCCATTACGTTCTTGCACGACATCACCCTAAGTAACCTAGTTGATCACAGCACAGATATCCGTTAATTCATTGCCAGTGCGAAATAATACACATTTTGAACTTAGCAACGTGTACAAGACCACTGCCTGTATCGTGGGCAGTGATAACGGAACATGAGCATTAAGATTTTCGGTATCATTATACTTTACATTGACACAACCTGAGCTCTGAGATGTGTTTGGGACCCATTGCCCCGAAACGAGGACAGAGTGGGTGGGGCAATTCCTTCCGGGGTCAGGTTTTCTTTCAGAAAGGTGTGAGAAAACTTTGCTTCGTTCACTGTCAGACCGAAATAGTTCAGTTGGGAAGGCGTTTGACTGAAGATCCAGATGGTTCATGGCTCAATCCCGTGTTTCAGCAATTTTTGGTTATTTCGCGTTCCCTTCATTCTAAGGATAGTGGCTGATTTTATATCGGGACAGTGGGCTGTTCAGCGGTTGCGTGATAATAATTTTCAACATGAATTGTTTTTAGATTTAGCGCTCTTTTTCTGTTACGTTCTATTTACACTCTGCGCAGTGTTGTAGATGAACAGTGAACAATGTTTAAGCGATGTGATGTGTTCAATGTTTATGCAGTAAATCTGTCATCCAGTGTGAGTTTGAAACACAATCCCCGCAGACTGAGCTTTCATGCAACGTTAGCACAATTTGTGGCCGGTTAGCTCAGTTGGTTAGAGCGTGGTGCTAATAACGCCAAGGTCGTGTGTTCGATCCCCGTACGGGCCATTCCAGTGTTCTTCATAATTTTTATTCGGTTTTTAGTCACGTTGAAAATCAAATCTTTATAATGAAACAAATCCACACAGAATCCCAAGGGTTGGGAATTATTTGGAATAACAGTCATTGCTTCTTTGCCGACGGGGTGGAGAGGCACATCTTTCTGTTTATTTCTGCTTCTTGGTTTGCTGATAAATGATGAACCGGAGGCCTGTTCCCTTCAATGCTCAAAAGTAGGAACAGACAGACAGAACGGTTCTGTCGCCTGGAGATGGGCAAAAGACAGCAGTTCAGGACAAAAACACTAAATGAAATGTTCACCCGGCACCGAGAGTGAAAAATCCCGAGAAAAGGACAGAATGAAATAGATTTCAGTGGATGCCTACCCGCACGTGATGCTGTGGATGCGCGGACATATCTTTGGTGTTCTCCACAAAAAATGTCATTTGCAACGAACAGTTTTACCTGGCGCGAATGTGGTGATACTTTGGAAGGAGCAAGCAGGAAAGACTGTGTTGGTCTGCTTGTTGGCAAGCAGATGTGTAGCAGCTTCCCTGGTGGTCCAGTGGTTAGGTTTCGGCGCTTTCACTGCTGTGGCCTGGGTTCGATTCCCGGTCAGGGAACATTGTATTTCCGGCCGTTTAAATTGCTAGGCTGTTCCTGAAAAAAATTTACAGCTCACTGCACTCTTGCTGCCCCAACCATCAGCAGCGCATCATTCGTTGTCGTGATAGAGCACACACTTCAGTGCCTTCCGTTTCAAAGTCAGCAGCAAATGAGGAGATCTCGCTCAACAAGTGCTGATTGACACCGTAAATGTTGCCAATCATGTCTTACTTTAGCCTTCCGTGAACATTTTTGCGGCACATCACTCTAGCTTACCATCTGTCAATGCATTGCCAGTGTGGAAATATTCAGCATTTTAAACTTAGCAACGTCTGCAAGACTGGAATCAGTGAATGCCTGGGCCATGGCCACTGATAACTTATCCCGAGCATTCATTTGGCCTGGGCCCCTCCTATATTGAACATTGGCTCACTGTGTGTCTATGTTTAGCGTTCACAGGCAATTTACAAGCTCTGAATTTCCCAGCAGTGAATTCATGGAGTGATTGATCTAACCGACATTCAACATCAGTATTGTTAAGGCTCTCCTTGATTCGCGACACTTATCTCTCTTCAGCATAGCACTGCTATGGACTGAACCTGTTAGAATTTCACCTTGCCTCGGGGTCAGTGCGGCTATGTGGGACTTCGGCCGGTCTCCCTTTCACAGCCCATCAGTGTCGAGAAAAGAACGGGGTATTTTACTGACATTTTATGTTCTCAAACAGTGATAAACTCTACAGTATATTTCACTGTGTCTTCAAGACGGTGAGATCGAGCCTGTTGTGCAAGCTTTGTTTCTTTATGAGCACTTCAGCAGAACATTAATCAACATGTGGAACTAGAATTGCTGATTGACACTGTACGTTTGCCAACATTTAACTGCAGTGTGAAAACAATCACCATTATAATTAGGCTTCCATTACGTTCTTGCACGACATCACCCTAAGTAACCTAGTTGATCACAGCACAGATATCCGTTAATTCATTGCCAGTGCGAAATAATACACATTTTGAACTTAGCAACGTGTACAAGACCACTGCCTGGATCGTGGGCAGTGATAACGGAACATGAGCATTAAGATTTTCGGTATCATTATACTTTACATTGACACAACCTGAGCTCTGAGATGTGTTTGGGACCCATTGCCCCGAAACGAGGACAGAGTGGGTGGGGCAATTCCTTCCGGGGTCAGGTTTTCTTTCAGAAAGGTGTGAGAAAACTTTGCTTCGTTCACTGTCAGACCGAAATAGTTCAGTTGGGAAGGCGTTTGACTGAAGATCCAGATGGTTCATGGCTCAATCCCGTGTTTCAGCAATTTTTGGTTATTTCGCGTTCCCTTCATTCTAAGGATAGTGGCTGATTTTATATCGGGACAGTGGGCTGTTCAGCGGTTGCGTGATAATAATTTTCAACATGAATTGTTTTTAGATTTAGCGCTCTTTTTCTGTTACGTTCTATTTACACTCTGCGCAGTGTTGTAGATGAACAGTGAACAATGTTTAAGCGATGTGATGTGTTCAATGTTTATGCAGTAAATCTGTCATCCAGTGTGAGTTTGAAACACAATCCCGCAGACTGAGCTTTCACGCAACGTTAGCACAATTTGTGGCCGGTTAGCTCAGTTGGTTAGAGCGTGGTGCTAATAACGCCAAGGTCGCGGGTTCGATCCCCGTACGGGTCATTCCAATGTTCTTCATAATTTTTATTCGGTTTTTAGTCACGTTGAAAATCAAATCTTTATAATGAAACAAATCCACACAGAATCCCAAGGGTTGGGAATTATTTGGAATAACAGTCATTGCTTCTTTGCCGACGGGGTGGAGAGGCACATCTTTCTGTTTATTTCTGCTTCTTGGTTTGCTGATAAAGGATGAACCGGAGGCCTGTTCCCTTCAATGCTCAAAAGTAGGAACACACAGACAGAACGGTTCTGTCGCCTGGAGATGGGCAAAAGACAGCAGTTCAGGACAAAAACACTAAATGAAATGTTCACCCGGCACCGAGAGTGAAAAATACCGAGAAAAGGACAGAATGAAATAGATTTCAGTGGATGCCTACCCGCACGTGATGCTGTGGATGCGCGGACATATCTTTGGTGTTCTCCACAAAAAATGTCATTTGCAACAAACAGTTTTACCTGGCGCGAATGTGGTGATACTTTGGAAGGAGCAAGCAGGAAAGACTGTGTTGGTCTGCTTGTTGGCAAGCAAATGTGTAGCAGCTTCCCTGGTGGTCCAGTGGTTAGGTTTCGGCGCTTTCACCGCTGCGGCCTGGGTTCGATTCCCGGTCAGGGCACATTGTATTTCCGGCCGTTTAAATTGCTAGGCTGTTCCTGAAAAAAATTTACAGCTCACTGCTCTCTTGCTGCCCCAACCATCAGCAGCGCATCATTCGTTGTCTTGATAGAGCACACACTTCAGTGCCTTCCGTTTCAAAGTCAGCAGCAAATGAGGAGATCTCGCTCAACAAGTGCTGATTGACACCGTAAATGTTGCCAATCATGGCTTACTTTAGCCTTCCGTGAACATTTTTGCGGCACATCACTCTAGCTTACCATCTGTCAATGCATTGCCAGTGTGGAAATATTCAGCATTTTAAACTTAGCAACGTCTGCAAGACTGGAATCAGTGAATGCCTGGGCCATGGCCACTGATAACTTATCCCGAGCATTCATTTGGCCTGGGCCCCTCCTATATTGAACATTGGCTCACTGTGTGTCTATGTTTAGCGTTCACAGGCAATTTACAAGCTCTGAATTTCCCAGCAGTGAATTCATGGAGTGATTGATCTAACCGACATTCAACATCAGTATTGTTAAGGCTCTCCTTGATTCGCGACACTTATCTCTCTTCAGCATAGCACTGCTATGGACTGAACCTGTTAGAATTTCACCTTGCCTCGGGGTCAGTGCGGCTATGTGGGACTTCGGCCGGTCTCCCTTTCACAGCCCATCAGTGTCGAGAAAAGAACGGGGTATTTTACTGACATTTTATGTTCTCAAACAGTGATAAACTCTACAGTATATTTCACTGTGTCTTCAAGACGGTGAGATCGAGCCTGTTGTGCAAGCTTTGTTTCTTTATGAGCACTTCAGCAGAACATTAATCAACATGTGGAACTAGAATTGCTGATTGACACTGTACGTTTGCCAACATTTAACTGCAGTGTGAAAACAATCACCATTATAATTAGGCTTCCATTACGTTCTTGCACGACATCACCCTAAGTAACCTAGTTGATCACAGCACAGATATCCGTTAATTCATTGCCAGTGCGAAATAATACACATTTTGAACTTAGCAACGTGTACAAGACCACTGCCTGGATCGTGGGCAGTGATAACGGAACATGAGCATTAAGATTTTCGGTATCATTATACTTTACATTGACACAACCTGAGCTCTGAGATGTGTTTGGGACCCATTGCCCCGAAACGAGGACAGAGTGGGTGGGGCAATTCCTTCCGGGGTCAGGTTTTCTTTCAGAAAGGTGTGAGAAAACTTTGCTTCGTTCACTGTCAGACCGAAATAGTTCAGTTGGGAAGGCGTTTGACTGAAGATCCAGATGGTTCATGGCTCAATCCCGTGTTTCAGCAATTTTTGGTTATTTCGCGTTCCCTTCATTCTAAGGATAGTGGCTGATTTTATATCGGGACAGTGGGCTGTTCAGCGGTTGCGTGATAATAATTTTCAACATGAATTGTTTTTAGATTTAGCGCTCTTTTTCTGTTACGTTCTATTTACACTCTGCGCAGTGTTGTAGATGAACAGTGAACAATGTTTAAGCGATGTGATGTGTTCAATGTTTATGCAGTAAATCTGTCATCCAGTGTGAGTTTGAAACACAATCCCCGCAGACTGAGCTTTCATGCAACGTTAGCACAATTTGTGGCCGGTTAGCTCAGTTGGTTAGAGCGTGGTGCTAATAACGCCAAGGTCGTGTGTTCGATCCCCGTACGGGCCATTCCAGTGTTCTTCATAATTTTTATTCGGTTTTTAGTCACGTTGAAAATCAAATCTTTATAATGAAACAAATCCACACAGAATCCCAAGGGTTGGGAATTATTTGGAATAACAGTCATTGCTTCTTTGCCGACGGGGTGGAGAGGCACATCTTTCTGTTTATTTCTGCTTCTTGGTTTGCTGATAAATGATGAACCGGAGGCCTGTTCCCTTCAATGCTCAAAAGTAGGAACAGACAGACAGAACGGTTCTGTCGCCTGGAGATGGGCAAAAGACAGCAGTTCAGGACAAAAACACTAAATGAAATGTTCACCCGGCACCGAGAGTGAAAAATCCCGAGAAAAGGACAGAATGAAATAGATTTCAGTGGATGCCTACCCGCACGTGATGCTGTGGATGCGCGGACATATCTTTGGTGTTCTCCACAAAAAATGTCATTTGCAACGAACAGTTTTACCTGGCGCGAATGTGGTGATACTTTGGAAGGAGCAAGCAGGAAAGACTGTGTTGGTCTGCTTGTTGGCAAGCAGATGTGTAGCAGCTTCCCTGGTGGTCCAGTGGTTAGGTTTCGGCGCTTTCACTGCTGTGGCCTGGGTTCGATTCCCGGTCAGGGAACATTGTATTTCCGGCCGTTTAAATTGCTAGGCTGTTCCTGAAAAAAATTTACAGCTCACTGCACTCTTGCTGCCCCAACCATCAGCAGCGCATCATTCGTTGTCGTGATAGAGCACACACTTCAGTGCCTTCCGTTTCAAAGTCAGCAGCAAATGAGGAGATCTCGCTCAACAAGTGCTGATTGACACCGTAAATGTTGCCAATCATGGCTTACTTTAGCCTTCCGTGAACATTTTTGCGGCACATCACTCTAGCTTACCATCTGTCAATGCATTGCCAGTGTGGAAATATTCAGCATTTTAAACTTAGCAACGTCTGCAAGACTGGAATCAGTGAATGCCTGGGCCATGGCCACTGATAACTTATCCCGAGCATTCATTTGGCCTGGGCCCCTCCTATATTGAACATTGGCTCACTGTGTGTCTATGTTTAGCGTTCACAGGCAATTTACAAGCTCTGAATTTCCCAGCAGTGAATTCATGGAGTGATTGATCTAACCGACATTCAACATCAGTATTGTTAAGGCTCTCCTTGATTCGCGACACTTATCTCTCTTCAGCATAGCACTGCTATGGACTGAACCTGTTAGAATTTCACCTTGCCTCGGGGTCAGTGCGGCTATGTGGGACTTCGGCCGGTCTCCCTTTCACAGCCCATCAGTGTCGAGAAAAGAACGGGGTATTTTACTGACATTTTATGTTCTCAAACAGTGATAAACTCTACAGTATATTTCACTGTGTCTTCAAGACGGTGAGATCGAGCCTGTTGTGCAAGCTTTGTTTCTTTATGAGCACTTCAGCAGAACATTAATCAACATGTGGAACTAGAATTGCTGATTGACACTGTACGTTTGCCAACATTTAACTGCAGTGTGAAAACAATCACCATTATAATTAGGCTTCCATTACGTTCTTGCACGACATCACCCTAAGTAACCTAGTTGATCACAGCACAGATATCCGTTAATTCATTGCCAGTGCGAAATAATACACATTTTGAACTTAGCAACGTGTACAAGACCACTGCCTGGATCGTGGGCAGTGATAACGGAACATGAGCATTAAGATTTTCGGTATCATTATACTTTACATTGACACAACCTGAGCTCTGAGATGTGTTTGGGACCCATTGCCCCGAAACGAGGACAGAGTGGGTGGGGCAATTCCTTCCGGGGTCAGGTTTTCTTTCAGAAAGGTGTGAGAAAACTTTGCTTCGTTCACTGTCAGACCGAAATAGTTCAGTTGGGAAGGCGTTTGACTGAAGATCCAGATGGTTCATGGCTCAATCCCGTGTTTCAGC
The DNA here is from genome assembly GCF_044704955.1 of Pristiophorus japonicus. NCBI lineage: Eukaryota > Metazoa > Chordata > Chondrichthyes > Pristiophoridae > Pristiophorus > Pristiophorus japonicus. Next base: position 2,761,538 of record NC_092001.1, read on the forward strand.
AATTTTTGGTTATTTCGCGTTCCCTTCATTCTAAGGATAGTGGCTGATTTTATATCGGGACAGTGGGCTGTTCAGCGGTTGCGTGATAATAATTTTCAACATGAATTGTTTTTAGATTTAGCGCTCTTTTTCTGTTACGTTCTATTTACACTCTGCGCAGTGTTGTAGATGAACAGTGAACAATGTTTAAGCGATGTGATGTGTTCAATGTTTATGCAGTAAATCTGTCATCCAGTGTGAGTTTGAAACACAATCCCCGCAGACTGAGCTTTCATGCAACGTTAGCACAATTTGTGGCCGGTTAGCTCAGTTGGTTAGAGCGTGGTGCTAATAACGCCAAGGTCGTGTGTTCGATCCCCGTACGGGCCATTCCAGTGTTCTTCATAATTTTTATTCGGTTTTTAGTCACGTTGAAAATCAAATCTTTATAATGAAACAAATCCACACAGAATCCCAAGGGTTGGGAATTATTTGGAATAACAGTCATTGCTTCTTTGCCGACGGGGTGGAGAGGCACATCTTTCTGTTTATTTCTGCTTCTTGGTTTGCTGATAAATGATGAACCGGAGGCCTGTTCCCTTCAATGCTCAAAAGTAGGAACAGACAGACAGAACGGTTCTGTCGCCTGGAGATGGGCAAAAGACAGCAGTTCAGGACAAAAACACTAAATGAAATGTTCACCCGGCACCGAGAGTGAAAAATCCCGAGAAAAGGACAGAATGAAATAGATTTCAGTGGATGCCTACCCGCACATGATGCTGTGGATGCGCGGACATATCTTTGGTGTTCTCCACAAAAAATGTCATTTGCAACGAACAGTTTTACCTGGCGCGAATGTGGTGATACTTTGGAAGGAGCAAGCAGGAAAGACTGTGTTGGTCTGCTTGTTGGCAAGCAGATGTGTAGCAGCTTCCCTGGTGGTCCAGTGGTTAGGTTTCGGCGCTTTCACTGCTGTGGCCTGGGTTCGATTCCCGGTCAGGGAACATTGTATTTCCGGCCGTTTAAATTGCTAGGCTGTTCCTGAAAAAAATTTACAGCTCACTGCACTCTTGCTGCCCCAACCATCAGCAGCGCATCATTCGTTGTCGTGATAGAGCACACACTTCAGTGCCTTCCGTTTCAAAGTCAGCAGCAAATGAGGAGATCTCGCTCAACAAGTGCTGATTGACACCGTAAATGTTGCCAATCATGTCTTACTTTAGCCTTCCGTGAACATTTTTGCGGCACATCACTCTAGCTTACCATCTGTCAATGCATTGCCAGTGTGGAAATATTCAGCATTTTAAACTTAGCAACGTCTGCAAGACTGGAATCAGTGAATGCCTGGGCCATGGCCACTGATAACTTATCCCGAGCATTCATTTGGCCTGGGCCCCTCCTATATTGAACATTGGCTCACTGTGTGTCTATGTTTAGCGTTCACAGGCAATTTACAAGCTCTGAATTTCCCAGCAGTGAATTCATGGAGTGATTGATCTAACCGACATTCAACATCAGTATTGTTAAGGCTCTCCTTGATTCGCGACACTTATCTCTCTTCAGCATAGCACTGCTATGGACTGAACCTGTTAGAATTTCACCTTGCCTCGGGGTCAGTGCGGCTATGTGGGACTTCGGCCGGTCTCCCTTTCACAGCCCATCAGTGTCGAGAAAAGAACGGGGTATTTTACTGACATTTTATGTTCTCAAACAGTGATAAACTCTACAGTATATTTCACTGTGTCTTCAAGACGGTGAGATCGAGCCTGTTGTGCAAGCTTTGTTTCTTTATGAGCACTTCAGCAGAACATTAATCAACATGTGGAACTAGAATTGCTGATTGACACTGTACGTTTGCCAACATTTAACTGCAGTGTGAAAACAATCACCATTATAATTAGGCTTCCATTACGTTCTTGCACGACATCACCCTAAGTAACCTAGTTGATCACAGCACAGATATCCGTTAATTCATTGCCAGTGCGAAATAATACACATTTTGAACTTAGCAACGTGTACAAGACCACTGCCTGGATCGTGGGCAGTGATAACGGAACATGAGCATTAAGATTTTCGGTATCATTATACTTTACATTGACACAACCTGAGCTCTGAGATGTGTTTGGGACCCATTGCCCCGAAACGAGGACAGAGTGGGTGGGGCAATTCCTTCCGGGGTCAGGTTTTCTTTCAGAAAGGTGTGAGAAAACTTTGCTTCGTTCACTGTCAGACCGAAATAGTTCAGTTGGGAAGGCGTTTGACTGAAGATCCAGATGGTTCATGGCTCAATCCCGTGTTTCAGCAATTTTTGGTTATTTCGCGTTCCCTTCATTCTAAGGATAGTGGCTGATTTTATATCGGGACAGTGGGCTGTTCAGCGGTTGCGTGATAATAATTTTCAACATGAATTGTTTTTAGATTTAGCGCTCTTTTTCTGTTACGTTCTATTTACACTCTGCGCAGTGTTGTAGATGAACAGTGAACAATGTTTAAGCGATGTGATGTGTTCAATGTTTATGCAGTAAATCTGTCATCCAGTGTGAGTTTGAAACACAATCCCGCAGACTGAGCTTTCACGCAACGTTAGCACAATTTGTGGCCGGTTAGCTCAGTTGGTTAGAGCGTGGTGCTAATAACGCCAAGGTCGCGGGTTCGATCCCCGTACGGGTCATTCCAATGTTCTTCATAATTTTTATTCGGTTTTTAGTCACGTTGAAAATCAAATCTTTATAATGAAACAAATCCACACAGAATCCCAAGGGTTGGGAATTATTTGGAATAACAGTCATTGCTTCTTTGCCGACGGGGTGGAGAGGCACATCTTTCTGTTTATTTCTGCTTCTTGGTTTGCTGATAAAGGATGAACCGGAGGCCTGTTCCCTTCAATGCTCAAAAGTAGGAACACACAGACAGAACGGTTCTGTCGCCTGGAGATGGGCAAAAGACAGCAGTTCAGGACAAAAACACTAAATGAAATGTTCACCCGGCACCGAGAGTGAAAAATACCGAGAAAAGGACAGAATGAAATAGATTTCAGTGGATGCCTACCCGCACGTGATGCTGTGGATGCGCGGACATATCTTTGGTGTTCTCCACAAAAAATGTCATTTGCAACAAACAGTTTTACCTGGCGCGAATGTGGTGATACTTTGGAAGGAGCAAGCAGGAAAGACTGTGTTGGTCTGCTTGTTGGCAAGCAGATGTGTAGCAGCTTCCCTGGTGGTCCAGTGGTTAGGTTTCGGCGCTTTCACCGCTGCGGCCTGGGTTCGATTCCCGGTCAGGGCACATTGTATTTCCGGCCGTTTAAATTGCTAGGCTGTTCCTGAAAAAAATTTACAGCTCACTGCTCTCTTGCTGCCCCAACCATCAGCAGCGCATCATTCGTTGTCGTGATAGAGCACACACTTCAGTGCCTTCCGTTTCAAAGTCAGCAGCAAATGAGGAGATCTCGCTCAACAAGTGCTGATTGACACCGTAAATGTTGCCAATCATGGCTTACTTTAGCCTTCCGTGAACATTTTTGCGGCACATCACTCTAGCTTACCATCTGTCAATGCATTGCCAGTGTGGAAATATTCAGCATTTTAAACTTAGCAACGTCTGCAAGACTGGAATCAGTGAATGCCTGGGCCATGGCCACTGATAACTTATCCCGAGCATTCATTTGGCCTGGGCCCCTCCTATATTGAACATTGGCTCACTGTGTGTCTATGTTTAGCGTTCACAGGCAATTTACAAGCTCTGAATTTCCCAGCAGTGAATTCATGGAGTGATTGATCTAACCGACATTCAACATCAGTATTGTTAAGGCTCTCCTTGATTCGCGACACTTATCTCTCTTCAGCATAGCACTGCTATGGACTGAACCTGTTAGAATTTCACCTTGCCTCGGGGTCAGTGCGGCTATGTGGGACTTCGGCCGGTCTCCCTTTCACAGCCCATCAGTGTCGAGAAAAGAACGGGGTATTTTACTGACATTTTATGTTCTCAAACAGTGATAAACTCTACAGTATATTTCACTGTGTCTTCAAGACGGTGAGATCGAGCCTGTTGTGCAAGCTTTGTTTCTTTATGAGCACTTCAGCAGAACATTAATCAACATGTGGAACTAGAATTGCTGATTGACACTGTACGTTTGCCAACATTTAACTGCAGTGTGAAAACAATCACCATTATAATTAGGCTTCCATTACGTTCTTGCACGACATCACCCTAAGTAACCTAGTTGATCACAGCACAGATATCCGTTAATTCATTGCCAGTGCGAAATAATACACATTTTGAACTTAGCAACGTGTACAAGACCACTGCCTGGATCGTGGGCAGTGATAACGGAACATGAGCATTAAGATTTTCGGTATCATTATACTTTACATTGACACAACCTGAGCTCTGAGATGTGTTTGGGACCCATTGCCCCGAAACGAGGACAGAGTGGGTGGGGCAATTCCTTCCGGGGTCAGGTTTTCTTTCAGAAAGGTGTGAGAAAACTTTGCTTCGTTCACTGTCAGACCGAAATAGTTCAGTTGGGAAGGCGTTTGACTGAAGATCCAGATGGTTCATGGCTCAATCCCGTGTTTCAGCAATTTTTGGTTATTTCGCGTTCCCTTCATTCTAAGGATAGTGGCTGATTTTATATCGGGACAGTGGGCTGTTCAGCGGTTGCGTGATAATAATTTTCAACATGAATTGTTTTTAGATTTAGCGCTCTTTTTCTGTTACGTTCTATTTACACTCTGCGCAGTGTTGTAGATGAACAGTGAACAATGTTTAAGCGATGTGATGTGTTCAATGTTTATGCAGTAAATCTGTCATCCAGTGTGAGTTTGAAACACAATCCCCGCAGACTGAGCTTTCATGCAACGTTAGCACAATTTGTGGCCGGTTAGCTCAGTTGGTTAGAGCGTGGTGCTAATAACGCCAAGGTCGTGTGTTCGATCCCCGTACGGACCATTCCAGTGTTCTTCATAATTTTTATTCGGTTTTTAGTCACGTTGAAAATCAAATCTTTATAATGAAACAAATCCACACAGAATCCCAAGGGTTGGGAATTATTTGGAATAACAGTCATTGCTTCTTTGCCGACGGGGTGGAGAGGCACATCTTTCTGTTTATTTCTGCTTCTTGGTTTGCTGATAAATGATGAACCGGAGGCCTGTTCCCTTCAATGCTCAAAAGTAGGAACAGACAGACAGAACGGTTCTGTCGCCTGGAGATGGGCAAAAGACAGCAGTTCAGGACAAAAACACTAAATGAAATGTTCACCCGGCACCGAGAGTGAAAAATCCCGAGAAAAGGACAGAATGAAATAGATTTCAGTGGATGCCTACCCGCACGTGATGCTGTGGATGCGCGGACATATCTTTGGTGTTCTCCACAAAAAATGTCATTTGCAACGAACAGTTTTACCTGGCGCGAATGTGGTGATACTTTGGAAGGAGCAAGCAGGAAAGACTGTGTTGGTCTGCTTGTTGGCAAGCAGATGTGTAGCAGCTTCCCTGGTGGTCCAGTGGTTAGGTTTCGGCGCTTTCACTGCTGTGGCCTGGGTTCGATTCCCGGTCAGGGAACATTGTATTTCCGGCCGTTTAAATTGCTAGGCTGTTCCTGAAAAAAATTTACAGCTCACTGCACTCTTGCTGCCCCAACCATCAGCAGCGCATCATTCGTTGTCGTGATAGAGCACACACTTCAGTGCCTTCCGTTTCAAAGTCAGCAGCAAATGAGGAGATCTCGCTCAACAAGTGCTGATTGACACCGTAAATGTTGCCAATCATGGCTTACTTTAGCCTTCCGTGAACATTTTTGCGGCACATCACTCTAGCTTACCATCTGTCAATGCATTGCCAGTGTGGAAATATTCAGCATTTTAAACTTAGCAACGTCTGCAAGACTGGAATCAGTGAATGCCTGGGCCATGGCCACTGATAACTTATCCCGAGCATTCATTTGGCCTGGGCCCCTCCTATATTGAACATTGGCTCACTGTGTGTCTATGTTTAGCGTTCACAGGCAATTTACAAGCTCTGAATTTCCCAGCAGTGAATTCATGGAGTGATTGATCTAACCGACATTCAACATCAGTATTGTTAAGGCTCTCCTTGATTCGCGACACTTATCTCTCTTCAGCATAGCACTGCTATGGACTGAACCTGTTAGAATTTCACCTTGCCTCGGGGTCAGTGCGGCTATGTGGGACTTCGGCCGGTCTCCCTTTCACAGCCCATCAGTGTCGAGAAAAGAACGGGGTATTTTACTGACATTTTATGTTCTCAAACAGTTATAAACTCTACAGTATATTTCACTGTGTCTTCAAGACGGTGAGATCGAGCCTGTTGTGCAAGCTTTGTTTCTTTATGAGCACTTCAGCAGAACATTAAATCAACATGTGGAACTAGAATTGCTGATTGACACTGTACGTTTGCCAACATTTAACTGCAGTGTGAAAACAATCACCATTATAATTAGGCTTCCATTACGTTCTTGCACGACATCACCCTAAGTAACCTAGTTGATCACAGCACAGATATCCGTTAATTCATTGCCAGTGCGAAATAATACACATTTTGAACTTAGCAACGTGTACAAGACCACTGCCTGGATCGTGGGCAGTGATAACGGAACATGAGCATTAAGATTTTCGGTATCATTATACTTTACATTGACACAACCTGAGCTCTGAGATGTGTTTGGGACCCATTGCCCCGAAACGAGGACAGAGTGGGTGGGGCAATTCCTTCCGGGGTCAGGTTTTCTTTCAGAAAGGTGTGAGAAAACTTTGCTTCGTTCACTGTCAGACCGAAATAGTTCAGTTGGGAAGGCGTTTGACTGAAGATCCAGATGGTTCATGGCTCAATCCCGTGTTTCAGCAATTTTTGGTTATTTCGCGTTCCCTTCATTCTAAGGATAGTGGCTGATTTGATATCGGGACAGTGGGCTGTTCAGCGGTTGCGTGATAATAATTTTCAACATGAATTGTTTTTAGATTTAGCGCTCTTTTTCTGTTACGTTCTATTTACACTCTGCACAGTGTTGTAGATGAACGGTGAACAATGTTTAAGCGATGTGATGTGTTCAATGTTTATGCAGTAAATCTGTCATCCAGTGTGAGTTTGAAACACAATCCCCGCAGACTGAGCTTTCACGCAACGTTAGCACAATTTGTGGCCGGTTAGCTCAGTTGGTTAGAGCGTGGTGCTAATAACGCCAAGGTCGCGGGTTCGATCCCCGTACGGGTCATTCCAATGTTCTTCATAATTTTTATTCGGTTTTTAGTCACGTTGAAAATCAAATCTTTATAATGAAACAAATCCACACAGAATCCCAAGGGTTGGGAATTATTTGGAATAACAGTCATTGCTTCTTTGCCGACGGGGTGGAGAGGCACATCTTTCTGTTTATTTCTGCTTCTTGGTTTGCTGATAAAGGATGAACCGGAGGCCTGTTCCCTTCAATGCTCAAAAGTAGGAACACACAGACAGAACGGTTCTGTCGCCTGGAGATGGGCAAAAGACAGCAGTTCAGGACAAAAACACTAAATGAAATGTTCACCCGGCACCGAGAGTGAAAAATACCGAGAAAAGGACAGAATGAAATAGATTTCAGTGGATGCCTACCCGCACGTGATGCTGTGGATGCGCGGACATATCTTTGGTGTTCTCCACAAAAAATGTCATTTGCAACGAACAGTTTTACCTGGCGCGAATGTGGTGATACTTTGGAAGGAGCAAGCAGGAAAGACTGTGTTGGTCTGCTTGTTGGCAAGCAGAGGTGTAGCAGCTTCCCTGGTGGTCCAGTGGTTAGGTTTCGGCGCTTTCACTGCTGTGGCCTGGGTTCGATTCCCGGTCAGGGAACATTGTATTTCCGGCCGTTTAAATTGCTAGGCTGTTCCTGAAAAAAATTTACAGCTCACTGCACTCTTGCTGCCCCAACCATCAGCAGCGCATCATTCGTTGTCGTGATAGAGCACACACTTCAGTGCCTTCCGTTTCAAAGTCAGCAGCAAATGAGGAGATCTCGCTCAACAAGTGCTGATTGACACCGTAAATGTTGCCAATCATGTCTTACTTTAGCCTTCCGTGAACATTTTTGCGGCACATCACTCTAGCTTACCATCTGTCAATGCATTGCCAGTGTGGAAATATTCAGCATTTTAAACTTAGCAACGTCTGCAAGACTGGAATCAGTGAATGCCTGGGCCATGGCCACTGATAACTTATCCCGAGCATTCATTTGGCCTGGGCCCCTCCTATATTGAACATTGGCTCACTGTGTGTCTATGTTTAGCGTTCACAGGCAATTTACAAGCTCTGAATTTCCCAGCAGTGAATTCATGGAGTGATTGATCTAACCGACATTCAACATCAGTATTGTTAAGGCTCTCCTTGATTCGCGACACTTATCTCTCTTCAGCATAGCACTGCTATGGACTGAACCTGTTAGAATTTCACCTTGCCTCGGGGTCAGTGCGGCTATGTGGGACTTCGGCCGGTCTCCCTTTCACAGCCCATCAGTGTCGAGAAAAGAACGGGGTATTTTACTGACATTTTATGTTCTCAAACAGTGATAAACTCTACAGTATATTTCACTGTGTCTTCAAGACGGTGAGATCGAGCCTGTTGTGCAAGCTTTGTTTCTTTATGAGCACTTCAGCAGAACATTAATCAACATGTGGAACTAGAATTGCTGATTGACACTGTACGTTTGCCAACATTTAACTGCAGTGTGAAAACAATCACCATTATAATTAGGCTTCCATTACGTTCTTGCACGACATCACCCTAAGTAACCTAGTTGATCACAGCACAGATATCCGTTAATTCATTGCCAGTGCGAAATAATACACATTTTGAACTTAGCAACGTGTACAAGACCACTGCCTGGATCGTGGGCAGTGATAACGGAACATGAGCATTAAGATTTTCGGTATCATTATACTTTACATTGACACAACCTGAGCTCTGAGATGTGTTTGGGACCCATTGCCCCGAAACGAGGACAGAGTGGGTGGGGCAATTCCTTCCGGGGTCAGGTTTTCTTTCAGAAAGGTGTGAGAAAACTTTGCTTCGTTCACTGTCAGACCGAAATAGTTCAGTTGGGAAGGCGTTTGACTGAAGATCCAGATGGTTCATGGCTCAATCCCGTGTTTCAGCAATTTTTGGTTATTTCGCGTTCCCTTCATTCTAAGGATAGTGGCTGATTTTATATCGGGACAGTGGGCTGTTCAGCGGTTGCGTGATAATAATTTTCAACATGAATTGTTTTTAGATTTAGCGCTCTTTTTCTGTTACGTTCTATTTACACTCTGCGCAGTGTTGTAGATGAACAGTGAACAATGTTTAAGCGATGTGATGTGTTCAATGTTTATGCAGTAAATCTGTCATCCAGTGTGAGTTTGAAACACAATCCCCGCAGACTGAGCTTTCACGCAACGTTAGCACAATTTGTGGCCGGTTAGCTCAGTTGGTTAGAGCGTGGTGCTAATAACGCCAAGGTCGCGGGTTCGATCCCCGTACGGGTCATTCCAATGTTCTTCATAATTTTTATTCGGTTTTTAGTCACGTTGAAAATCAAATCTTTATAATGAAACAAATCCACACAGAATCCCAAGGGTTGGGAATTATTTGGAATAACAGTCATTGCTTCTTTGCCGACGGGGTGGAGAGGCACATCTTTCTGTTTATTTCTGCTTCTTGGTTTGCTGATAAAGGATGAACCGGAGGCCTGTTCCCTTCAATGCTCAAAAGTAGGAACACACAGACAGAACGGTTCTGTCGCCTGGAGATGGGCAAAAGACAGCAGTTCAGGACAAAAACACTAAATGAAATGTTCACCCGGCACCGAGAGTGAAAAATACCGAGAAAAGGACAGAATGAAATAGATTTCAGTGGATGCCTACCCGCACGTGATGCTGTGGATGCGCGGACATATCTTTGGTGTTCTCCACAAAAAATGTCATTTGCAACGAACAGTTTTACCTGGCGCGAATGTGGTGATACTTTGGAAGGAGCAAGCAGGAAAGACTGTGTTGGTCTGCTTGTTGGCAAGCAGAGGTGTAGCAGCTTCCCTGGTGGTCCAGTGGTTAGGTTTCGGCGCTTTCACTGCTGTGGCCTGGGTTCGATTCCCGGTCAGGGAACATTGTATTTCCGGCCGTTTAAATTGCTAGGCTGTTCCTGAAAAAAATTTACAGCTCACTGCACTCTTGCTGCCCCAACCATCAGCAGCGCATCATTCGTTGTCGTGATAGAGCACACACTTCAGTGCCTTCCGTTTCAAAGTCAGCAGCAAATGAGGAGATCTCGCTCAACAAGTGCTGATTGACACCGTAAATGTTGCCAATCATGTCTTACTTTAGCCTTCCGTGAACATTTTTGCGGCACATCACTCTAGCTTACCATCTGTCAATGCATTGCCAGTGTGGAAATATTCAGCATTTTAAACTTAGCAACGTCTGCAAGACTGGAATCAGTGAATGCCTGGGCCATGGCCACTGATAACTTATCCCGAGCATTCATTTGGCCTGGGCCCCTCCTATATTGAACATTGGCTCACTGTGTGTCTATGTTTAGCGTTCACAGGCAATTTACAAGCTCTGAATTTCCCAGCAGTGAATTCATGGAGTGATTGATCTAACCGACATTCAACATCAGTATTGTTAAGGCTCTCCTTGATTCGCGACACTTATCTCTCTTCAGCATAGCACTGCTATGGACTGAACCTGTTAGAATTTCACCTTGCCTCGGGGTCAGTGCGGCTATGTGGGACTTCGGCCGGTCTCCCTTTCACAGCCCATCAGTGTCGAGAAAAGAACGGGGTATTTTACTGACATTTTATGTTCTCAAACAGTGATAAACTCTACAGTATATTTCACTGTGTCTTCAAGACGGTGAGATCGAGCCTGTTGTGCAAGCTTTGTTTCTTTATGAGCACTTCAGCAGAACATTAAATCAACATGTGGAACTAGAATTGCTGATTGACACTGTACGTTTGCCAACATTTAACTGCAGTGTGAAAACAATCACCATTATAATTAGGCTTCCATTACGTTCTTGCACGACATCACCCTAAGTAACCTAGTTGATCACAGCACAGATATCCGTTAATTCATTGCCAGTGCGAAATAATACACATTTTGAACTTAGCAACGTGTACAAGACCACTGCCTGGATCGTGGGCAGTGATAACGGAACATGAGCATTAAGATTTTCGGTATCATTATACTTTACATTGACACAACCTGAGCTCTGAGATGTGTTTGGGACCCATTGCCCCGAAACGAGGACAGAGTGGGTGGGGCAATTCCTTCCGGGGTCAGGTTTTCTTTCAGAAAGGTGTGAGAAAACTTTGCTTCGTTCACTGTCAGACCGAAATAGTTCAGTTGGGAAGGCGTTTGACTGAAGATCCAGATGGTTCATGGCTCAATCCCGTGTTTCAGCAATTTTTGGTTATTTCGCGTTCCCTTCATTCTAAGGATAGTGGCTGATTTGATATCGGGACAGTGGGCTGTTCAGCGGTTGCGTGATAATAATTTTCAACATGAATTGTTTTTAGATTTAGCGCTCTTTTTCTGTTACGTTCTATTTACACTCTGCACAGTGTTGTAGATGAACGGTGAACAATGTTTAAGCGATGTGATGTGTTCAATGTTTATGCAGTAAATCTGTCATCCAGTGTGAGTTTGAAACACAATCCCCGCAGACTGAGCTTTCACGCAACGTTAGCACAATTTGTGGCCGGTTAGCTCAGTTGGTTAGAGCGTGGTGCTAATAACGCCAAGGTCGCGGGTTCGATCCCCGTACGGGTCATTCCAATGTTCTTCATAATTTTTATTCGGTTTTTAGTCACGTTGAAAATCAAATCTTTATAATGAAACAAATCCACACAGAATCCCAAGGGTTGGGAATTATTTGGAATAACAGTCATTGCTTCTTTGCCGACGGGGTGGAGAGGCACATATTTCTGTTTATTTCTGCTTCTTGGTTTGCTGATAAAGGATGAACCGGAGGCCTGTTCCCTTCAATGCTCAAAAGTAGGAACACACAGACAGAACGGTTCTGTCGCCTGGAGATGGGCAAAAGACAGCAGTTCAGGACAAAAACACTAAATGAAATGTTCACCCGGCACCGAGAGTGAAAAATACCGAGAAAAGGACAGAATGAAATAGATTTCAGTGGATGCCTACCCGCACGTGATGCTGTGGATGCGCGGACATATCTTTGGTGTTCTCCACAAAAAATGTCATTTGCAACGAACAGTTTTACCTGGCGCGAATGTGGTGATACTTTGGAAGGAGCAAGCAGGAAAGACTGTGTTGGTCTGCTTGTTGGCAAGCAGAGGTGTAGCAGCTTCCCTGGTGGTCCAGTGGTTAGGTTTCGGCGCTTTCACCGCTGCGGCCTGGGTTCGATTCCCGGTCAGGGCACATTGTATATCCGGCCGTTTAAATTGCTAGGCTGTTCCTGAAAAAAATTTACAGCTCACTGCTCTCTTGCTGCCCCAACCATCAGCAGCGCATCATTCGTTGTCGTGATAGAGCACACACTTCAGTGCCTTCCGTTTCAAAGTCAGCAGCAAATGAGGAGATCTCGCTCAACAAGTGCTGATTGACACCGTAAATGTTGCCAATCATGTCTTACTTTAGCCTTCCGTGAACATTTTTGCGGCACATCACTCTAGCTTACCATCTGTCAATGCATTGCCAGTGTGGAAATATTCAGCATTTTAAACTTAGCAACGTCTGCAAGACTGGAATCAGTGAATGCCTGGGCCATGGCCACTGATAACTTATCCCGAGCATTCATTTGGCCTGGGCCCCTCCTATATT